>NC_141159.1:48057847-48386597 GCF_053477565.2 Lygodium microphyllum | reverse complement strand
TGTAGCCACCCACCTACAGTGCTTGGGAGTGAGATTTGATTGAGAGAGGCAATACTTAAGGATGTTGTGATCACTCTTGATCGTGAATCAACTACCATACAAATAATGGTCCCGCTTCTTAATTGCATGGAGGATAGTCAACATTTCCTAGTCATACACATTCATATCCATCTCCTTCTCTCTAAGCTTGTAATTCTTAAAAGAAATAACGAATGATGTATGCTCTAGGAAGAGATATCCTGAATCCCATATGCACAGTGAGGAGAGTGGAGAAGCTGAAAAGCTATAAAGACATGCACTTGGTTCATTTTTCAATGCAATGCTGTTTGTACTTTGTATTTCATTCTCTGTCTTTGTCATGGTCAGCTCAAGATTGTGTTTATGAGTCCAAGCCTACATCTTGGAACCTAATTCACTTGAGAAATAGTTTGTCCTCTTGTCCATGCCACTATGAGTCTTGTTACTAACTTCTGTTCTCCATAGTCAGTGCTATGCTTTAGATCCTTATTTTGTCACATGGTATCAGAGCCAATCGAGCATGGCTTAGATTCTGTCTTAGCTCTTCCGGCTTCTCCTCATCTACCCCTAGCTTAGTTCAAGTGCTTGACCTCATTTCTTCACTTGAGCTTTATACTCACTATTTGGTAGCCATAGCCAAACAACACATACCTTTGTTGGAGCTCTTCAATCTCCTCATCTAAGCCACATCTCCAAAAGATCCCTTCTAAACATATCTTCCTTGACTTCTTGCACTCCTCTCTGGCACCTTAATCGATAACATTGATGCTCCTTGGGATTGGCATTGTTAGAATACATCATCGCTACCTGAACTGCATCATCGACCTCAGGGAACCTGGCTAAAAGTGGATTGGTCTTTAATTGGTCAGGCCTTTAATTGTTGAATTATTAATAAAAAGATATAAACGTACTCATAATGACTTAGCAAGAAAAACATAACTTGTAAATCATTCCATTTCTTCTTGTATCTACATCTAGGACTTTAGATGACCTCATCGAATGGTGGCCCTTCCTCCTTTGAACACTACTTCAAACCATTGTACTTCAAATATAATCATGAAAAATATATACAAATCTACTAAAATTACACATTGCAAGTTGCCAAAATATTTCATCTCATCCACTAGAATATTTAGATCTATGGCTTGTCATCGATTTTTCCATTTTAACTTTATCGTGAACACAATTTGTCATTGAGCGCAATTAGTCCATGCAATCTACTAAAAAATGTCACCCATGCGACCAATTGTACTATAGTCTTTGCACTATGCATTAAAGGTTTAGGGTTAGTTGTTACTGATACTTATTGGGTATAACAATGATGAGAGCACACATTTACCTTTGGACTACATCCCCCAGAGAATTCCCACTCCTCTATCTGCTCTCATAAGCAATTACCCATGATCTTGATATAGAACAACCAATATCTTTTCCACTAGCATCCACACATATAGTGAATTCCTTAGAAAAAATTGGATATACTAGAATTGGTGTTGAAAAACTAACGTAGATTTCAAATCATCGAAGCTTTGGTTTGCTATGGAATCCCAAAAGAAAGATTCTTTCTTCAGCCTATCAGTTAATGGAGCCACAATATAAGCATATTTTTTAATAAACTACAGATGGAAAGAAGATAATCCAAGGAATTCAATGTTGAATTATTTGTTGATCCTTTGGGTTGATCAGATACCTCTTTATTTAGGTGCAATATAAATATTTGTGAACACTTTTGAAACTTGTTATTGAGCTGCTTTATAGTGATAAGCTAAAAATTAGACTTATTATGAATTCTTTCTAAATAGATAAGATATCCGTCATTGAGAAACTCCATATACAACTATGAGTATCAAGGAATTACAATTGAATACCACATCTATGGGCCCCATTTTCCAAGTAATCAAGTTCACTTTTGCCTCATAATTTTCAGCCAACTGTATGTGAACTTGTATATACATTTGGGTGTTGATTTCTTCTTCACCATTGGCTACTTGCATCTTAATGG
Organism: Lygodium microphyllum; assembly: GCF_053477565.2. NCBI lineage: Eukaryota > Viridiplantae > Streptophyta > Polypodiopsida > Schizaeales > Lygodiaceae > Lygodium > Lygodium microphyllum. Next base: position 48,384,577 of record NC_141159.1, on the reverse strand, counting down.
GCTACTACAAATCTACAGAAAGATATTGTAACTTGTCCCCCATGGATGCTACCTTGCATAGGAAGTGTACTGGGTCTCCTAGAACTTGTCTACGCATCTGTAGAGATAGAGCAAAGTGTAGTAGCAGCATTGTGTAAGGCAATTCCACCTAGATCAAATGGTACATTCCCACTTGACTCAAAATAAAAGCTATTCAAAGGGTCTTAAAACAGATCTAGATCCAAATACTCATCATGATCTTCATTTTCAGCATGACCTATAACATGTGGTTTCTCAAAATTTTCTTTTTCCACATCCTCAAGGACAATTATATTACAGTTCTTTGCCTTGCATTCTTGAAAGTACAGTTTAAAGCATGGCTAGCCGTATGCTTTTCTCTTTGGATTTAAATCATATGACCTTGTCTTTCCTCTCTCTAAAGAGATCCACATATATGAATATCTATCCACCACTTGCTAAATTATTATGGGCCCTATTGTCTCCTTATGCTCTATCTTGAGATTGACTGCTTTCTTAAAGTTACCTTGTTGTATTGAAGCATTAAAGGGCAAGTGTGTTATTGGAGGTAAAGGCACTTGCACTTATGCCACCATGGTGGTGGATACCCATCAATGCCATTTTATTCTTTAATCTTTCAATGACTATTGAATAAGGGAAGACCGGTCACACATTGCAATTGTTGGAGTTCCTTCATACTCTCTCTCTCTCTCTCTCTCTCTCTCTCTCTCTCTCTCTCTCTCTCTCTCTCTCTCTCTCTCTCTCTCTCTCTCTCTCTCTCTCTCATTCTCTTGCTCCATCTACTATAGCTATTTCTTTACTCTTGCTTTTACTTGTGTGGTACCACTCAAGTTTCTACCTTTCAATTATATCAGAGCCAACCATTTGAGAAGCTTCTTTATCCTTTACTTCAGCCTAGATTCGAAGCTTCAACTTAAGGTTTCATGGTAGCCATTGTTTCTTCCTCTTGAGGTATGCATTGAGTCTTTCCTTCTCCAAGCTTGTTGAGGAGCATTTGAGGGCTTAGTTGAGCCTTGTCGAGTTCTTGTTGAGTTGAGGAGCAACCATTCTATCCATTTCAAGTGGATACAAAGCATGCTGTAGAAGTCATGGATAGCTATGGTAACTTGACAATACTGCCATATTTAAGCCATAACTTTTGCATACGGTATTGGATTTAGGCGATCTATAGCTTTAAAAAAAGAACACAATGAGAACTATAGATTGGGAAATCATAGAGTTGATTCTATGTAGTTTTTCATTCTCTATTTAGAACAGACCAGTTTTGGTTTGGATAACAAGCAATAAATTCTGTAATGCATGTTTGATGCTCCAAGGATGCTATTTTGGTGCCTGAATGGTATGGTTATGTTTTTGGGATGCTATTTAGATTATTTAGAGCTTGATTAGCTCAATTTTGTAGAGGTTTATTATTGTCATAATAGTTTAGATAGTAAGCATACAATAGTAGTTTCATGCTTTGAATGCATATTGTTCCTACACGGTATTTTGGGTATACTACATGTCTACAGTGATGTCTAGCATTGATGCATGAGCTATGACATGCTTTGACACTTGGAATTTAGCCACATTTGATGTACTTGGACTTTGATTAGTTGCTTTGAGCTTTTATGCTTACTCACTATAGATATTGAAGCTTCATTATTTGACACTTATGCTCTGGGATGTATTTGTGTTATGCTTGGGCTTCTTGGATGCTTTGATGTATATGTCTTAAGCTTTGCTTGCTCACTTTGCATTCCAGATTTTCTTCCATTACCTTGTATGCTATTGGATACAATTACCTCCACTTGTGGGTTCATTTTATTTGTATGCTTTGGACACTGGTACTTACCTATGTGCATTAGAGATGTATATGATAATGTGATATATAGCTTATTAACAATTTGAGTTTTTGATAGTATTTGGTACCGATGGTCTATACTTAGTCATTGCTAGTTGCATTCTTTGTATCTTGATTGTTTCTCAAGTATCCCTGACAGTGGGAGCTAGCTTTCTTAGCTATATTCCCATAGTTGGATTGACATATATAATTGTCTTTATTTCAACATTATTGTGATTATAATTTTTAGCATTGTCTTAGAGTGTAGACATTGTACTTTGGTAAATGGAGTGAGCCCTAAAGTGGAAGCACAGAGTGGAAGCAAGAGCTATGGTGAAAGGAGCAAGAGCAAGAGTAAGAGAGAGAGAGACACACACACAATGTGGAAACTCCAATAGCCACAATATGTGACCAGCCTTCCCTTTATTCAAATGCCACTGAAAGAATAAAGAATGAAGTGATAATGATGGGCACTCGCCAACTACAGTGTACAGGTATGTGGGTATGCGGGTACTGTTAATGTAACTAATACATGGGTAGCTAGGCATAGGCACCTTTGTTCCCCCAACCACATCCCACTTAAAGAAAAAATTGCCCTAGGGAGGAGAGAACAAGAAAAAAAGTGACAAAGTAAGCTCAAGACTCGTTTCCTCAATGATTTCTTGAATAAAGTGGTAACACACCTCAATGTGCTTCGTCTTCACATGGAAGATCAACTGAATAGCACTCACAGAATCCAAATGCAATGTAGAGACTACATTGATAATGCCAAAGTCTACCACTAGATGGCCTAGTCAAAGAGCCTTCTTGCAAGCCTTAATGGCTGCAATATACTTTGCCTTTGTTGTAGATAAGATCGTGCATTTTTGCACCTTGGACATCCAAGAAATAGCACCTCTAGTAAAAGTGAAAACATAGCCAGAAGTGGACTTCCTACTGTCTGCATGTCATGCATAATCAGAGTTAGTGTATCCCATGACTCCTATATTCTGACTACCATAACATATGCACATATCTGATATGCCCTTTAAGTACCTCATGACACCCTTGACGGCATCTCAATGTCATCTACCAGGTGTAGCCATATAGCGTGTCACAACTCCCATTGCAAATGCTATGTTAGGATGAGTGCCTATCATGGCATACATCAAACTGCCCACTGTAGTGGATATATAAGGGATCTTGGCTATCTTTGCCTTCTTCTCACATTAGACTATGGATAATCGACCTGACTAACCTTCACATGAGAAGGTAAAGGACAACCAATAGGCTTAATATCCTGCAGATGAAACTGCTCAAGGACCTTCTAGATGTACTCCTTTAATGGACAAGTAGAGGAGCCCCTTAGAGTGATAGCATGTAATATGCATCCCAAGAATATGTGAGGAATGTCCCATGTATTTTATCTCGAAGCTCTTCTTGAGCTGAGCTTTCAAGGCATCCAACTCATCATGAGCACTCCCAGCTCAATATATCACCCACATGGAGGATAAAAATCAGAAGGTTGCTATCATGAGTCTTCTTTGTGTATAAACATGAATCCATATCACTACAAGAATATCCTTGTGAATGCATAAAGGCATGAAACTTGTGATCCCATTCCCTAGGTGTCTGGTTAAGGCCATAAAGACTCTTTCACAATCTGCATACTAGGTGATCCCTGCCAAGATCTGCAAAGCCCTTAGACTGCTCCATGTAAATCTTAGACATGCAAATGAGCATATGAGGGAGGTTTTCTAGACCATATCTCCTTTGCAACTTGAGTAGTCAAGAGCAGTACATGGAGATTAATTTATCAAGCATATAGTAGTAGTAATTTTTCGAGTCCAAAAATGTTGTGGTAAGCTTGTCTAGCTAAGCATACTATGTACTCGCTCTTGAATTGTCCTATTCATGTGCTTAGCCATACCCTTTTGGGGTGGGGTTTACGATGCAGTCAACTAATTCTTGACACCCCTCTCGTCACAAAACTGCTCAAAGGCTTTGGAGACATACTCACTCCCATTATTTGACCTTAGGCATTTTCGTCTATACCCAGACTGGTTCGCCAATGTTAAAATATAACAAAAACTTTTGATTTCTACTTAATAAGATATACCCATACCTTATGCATATAGCCATCATCAATGAAAGTAACAAAATACGTCGTTCCACCTAATGACTTGTAGGGGATGGGACCACATACATCCAAATGAATAAGAGCCAAAGGCTCACCCATACGTATCATACCAAACGTTTTATGCATATTGCATGTCTACCTGCCATATAAACAATAATCAAAGGACTCAAAGCATTTGTATCAAGGGATTAAAGATATGGCAAACATGTAAGCATTTTCATTCCTTTCAAGGACATGTGTCCAAGGTGACGATGCTATATAGATACATGTAGAATTGCATCCACTGCCAAAATATAGTCAATTGACCCAGATACAAGAAGCAAGGGATATAGAGTATTGAACTTAGCACCACGTGTAGTGACAAGATTCCCGCATGTAATCTTCCATGAGGAATCAACAAAAGAAACTGCATAACCTACATCATCCAAAGTGCCAGTAGCGACGATAAGGCTCTTTGTGAGTATCGATACATGGAATACATCACAAAGAGTGAACATGTAGCTTGAACTAAGGGACATCAACAATACCAACTATTGTCAATGCTAGGTCATTACTAAAACAGACAAATCCAATCATATTCCAATAGGAGTGAGACCACTCTTTGTGAGGGGTCACATAAAAGGAAGCCCCTAAATTTATCGGCCAACACTGAGTATACCTTGACAAAGCATTAGTCTGTTGTGAAGTATCAAGAGAAGAAGCTGCAAGTATGAAATCATCATCAAAACTAGTGTGCACAACATTAATCTCTTCAATCTTAACACTGTATTCGTTAGAAACAATGTTGCAATTATCCTTTTTATCTTATACTTTACCCTTGCCCTTTTCCTTGCACTTGTCTTTGCACATTTTATGGCACTCTGGTCAAATATGTCCTGCTTTTCCATAGTTGACAAGCTAATGAGGAATAATGATCATGAGGCTTACTGTAAGGCTGTCCATGTGATTGAGAGTAAGATTGCTTCATGCTTTGATAGTTAGAGGCAATACTGGTAGGGGTGGTAATGCCTGCTATGGGAGAGACTCTTGATCCCATGATTCAGGCGATGAACTAAGAGGAACAAGGGAAGAAGAGTGCCCTTGAATTCAATCCCCCACGAAGACAAATGACCGATAATGGAATAAAACTCATATAAGTGAGTGGACATAGAGGTGCTCTCCTTTATGTAAAGGTCCATGAGTTGCTTCAGCTAATACATTTGAGAAGTGGACCTCTACTTGTCATAGATATTGCAAATCTTTTCCCATAATTCCCATGCAGACTGCCCATCAGAGATAACATTATAGAACACCTACTTAGAGAGGGACAATATGCTGGTAAACTTACTTAGCTCATCCAATTTAGCCCAATCATCTAGATCAATAGGTTTGGCCTTGACAATCTTATGTTTCAAAGGCATAACTACATTTTCTACACTAAAACTTGCCAGATTTGGGCCTTTCAACTATAGTTGGAGCCATCCAACTTGTCAATATTAAAGATAGCACTATCACTCAAGCCACTAGCCATAATGAAGGCAAATAAGCAGGTTGCTGTAATTACTACAAACAACCCTAAAACCACTACCAAATCAAGCTGAAAACAAGGCGTACTAACCATGTAATGAGTTGCCCATAAACTCAATGTAAAGAATTGTCAAATGGAGGTGACTACTCACATAAACAGTGTAGTAAACTGCAATTACAACATGCTAAAAATGAAGCATAATAGTAAGAAATCAATGCCAAAGATGGGCAATCACTAATATAAGACAAACTCCAATTGCGAGAGAATAGCTCCAATTAGTAATGAGTGAATATGCGATTGGCATCAAGATCTATCAAAGGATTAGTGTGTTAGACTAAGATACATCCCATAGGCATAACCATCATGAGTAGAGGGGTCTCATGGGTAGCAAAAGAGACCAACTGAGCAATGTAACAAAAGCTTAGTACATAACCAACCAAGATGCATACATCACTAATAACATCGTGATGATAGAGATAGGTGCTGATGCAAAAGTAATGTCAGATCACTCCACTAAGCATCAATTGCAGACATAAAGTATGACAAGAGCATGTACATGTCACCAAGTCCCACAGTCTCACTGTAAGATGCTCAAGCTCAACTACATAACCAAATTCTCAATGTAATATCCAAATGTTGAGTAGCAACTCAAATTAGAACAAAAGTCAAATTCCAAATGAGCAAACAAAGCTCAAAACATAATGTGAAAGGCATCCATACATCCAAGATCTAAGTAGCATATATCTAGGAGCATACAACCCAATATGTACTCTTCAAGCCCGTAATGGCAATGGAAGCATAAAACCATATGCCAAAGCATCAAATGTGGCTCAAAACAGAGCCTTAGGTGTCACCATAGACATGTTCAATCCCATACATCAATGCCATGCTTGTACTTTAGCATTTGTTTGATCCGAGAAAGATACAAGTCTTCAATGCATAAAGCTTTCAAGTAAAATACTTGCTATCCACAGTATATTCAGCAAAGAACCTTGCTTCAAACTAAGAAAAGAAATCTCAAACCTATCCAAGAAGAATCTCAAGATATGTATCAAGCATCCTAGCATCAATGCATAGGTGTATGAGCATTAGTGAAGCTCAAACAGTTAAGTAATGGCTATTTCTATTGTATGACAACATGCTGCCCTATTGAAATATTGAATAGCTGAAGCATTCAAGCTCAAACCAATACTCCAAACTAAATACCAATGCTAGGGAGGGAGGCAAAAAATGTCTACTTATTGCCAAGGGTCACAAGGGCCACAATAGAGCTGCCAATATCTGGAGGAGAAGCAGGAAAGACGAGTCCTAGAACATGTGCAAATCACGGTGATGTTGTTGTAGTCCTGCTAGTATGAACGATTGCTACTGAGTACTTATTGAGGCTCCAACAATGGTCTTGAAGCTCAAGAAAAAGCCTCAAGTGGAGGGAGCAATCAAGAAAGAAGTAGGAGCAAGATTCATACTTCGGGAAGAAGAGGGTTGAACTGCCATGGAACCTTCAAGCTAAAGCTTTTCTCAGGTTGAATTAAATTGAAGAGGAAGAGGTCCTCAATGCCAATGCAATGGATCTGATACCAGTTGAAGGGAGTGAGTCCTAAAGTGGAAGCACAGAGCATAAGTAAGAGCTATGGTGGAAGGAGTAAGAGCAAGAGAGAGACCATACACAATGTGGGAACTCCAACAATCACAATGTGTGACTGGCCTTCCCTTTATTCAAATATCACTAAAAGTATAAAGAATGAAGTGATAGTGATGGGTGCCTGCCACATGCAGTGTACAAGTGTGTGGGTATGCGGGTACTATCAGTGTAACTAATACACAGGCGGCTAGGCACATGCACCTTTACCCTCAACATTTGGCATTTTATTACTTGTAATTGGTGGATAGCTCTATACTTTGGTCTTCCCTCTTGTTTTGCCTTTATTTAGGCTAAGTTTTGGGGTGGGGGCTAATTTACAGTCATTTATGGTAGTCTATTATCTTGGATTTTACATTGATATATTATCATTATGTCTAGTTTTTCAAATGATAGTGCTAATTTTAATATTGAAAACCTTGATGGCATAAACTTCATCTATTGAAAGATGTAGATATGGTAGGTATTGGTTGAAAAGAAACGGGTTAGGCCTATGAAAAATAAGAGTGTAAAGTGCAAAAGTATTGATTAGGATACTTGGGACGAGTTGGATGAGCTATGTAAATCCACTATTAGATTATCATTGTTAAAATATTATTTTAATATTGTGGCACTTGAGGATAATGCTTGGCAGCTATGGGAGAAGATATGTAATCTTTATGAGATAAGCAAAGTCCTACTTCACAGATGTATGGTTGAAACAACTCATGGACTTTGCATGAAGGAAGGGACTAGTGTGTCCATGCATTTGAATGAGTCTCACTCAATTTTCAGCCAGTTCGCCTCACAAGGCATTGAGTTTAGGGATAATCTTTCTCCCTTGTTCTTGCTTGTTTGTGACTCTCCCTAAGTCATGGGAGACTTTTCGTACTACCATGTGTGCTAATATGCCTAAGGATGTTTGAAACTCTAAGATATTGAGAGTGCCTTACTAAAGAAGGAGATAAATAGAAAGAATGTGATTGCAACCCATACTTCTCATGCATTGATTGTTAGGGGTAGACTTTTCACACTACCATGTGTGCTAATATGCCTAAGGATGGTTTGAAACTCCAAGATATTAAGGGTGCCTTACTAAAAAAGGAGATAAATAGAAAGAATGTGGACGCATCCCATACTTCTCATGCATTGATTGTTAGGGGTAGACATCACGGTAAGAATGGTAATGACCAATGTAGTAGAGACTTACAGAGGCCTTAGTCTCGCGGGAAATCTTGAAGTAAGTCCCATGGTCGTAAGGCCTCTCTTACATGTCATTATTGTGGGAAGTGGGGTCATATTAGGCCACAATGCCATAAGATATGTGATGATAAGTGTAGGATAGTTTAATGATTGTAGTATTATTCCTAGTAGTAAGTCCAACGTGAAAATAGAGGAGATAAATACCTTGGAGCCTGAGTTTGATGATGATTACATCTTGATAGCTTCTTCTCTTGATGCTAATCAGTTGGTTGATGCCTTGTCCATTTTTTCTTAGTGTTGGCTACTTGCTTCATGGGATTTTTTAAATGTTATCTTGCAAACGGATTGGTATCATTCCTATCATAGCATGATAGGTTCTGTGTGACTAGGGAACAACTTGGCATTGGTGATGTTAGATTGCAGTTTGATGCCTCAGGGAGCACTTTTGTTTTGCATGATGTACGCCATGTTCTGACTTTGACCAAAGCCTACACTATATTGTGAAATCAAATGATGGAGGGTGTCGTGTATCTTTTGGTGATTCCATGTGGAAGATTACCTATGGGAATCTTGTCTTTGCTTGAGGTGTCAAGGCTAGTAACCTCTATCCCTTGCTTGTTTTTGGATCTATTGACCATGTTTTGGCTATGTGACTGACATACCACATGTATCTTTATCGCATCGTTGCATTGGGAACATGTCCTTACAAGGAATGAAAATGGTTTCACGTTTGTAGTATCTCATATCCCTTGACTATGAATGTTTTGATTCATGCAATCATTGTCTTTATGGCTGCAGACACACAGATCTCATAAGAAGTCTAGCATTACACACATGGATGAGCCTTTGGTTCTTGTTTATTCTAATGCACATGGTCCCATGCCTTGCCAATCACTAGGTGGCACAAAGCACTTTGTGGCTTTTACTGATGATTATTCGCATAAGGTTTGGGCATATCCCATAAAGTACAAATTGGATGTATTGGCTACCTTTCAGCATTGGTTTGCTCTTGTTGAGAATCTGATTGGGTATAGGCTAAAATACCTCAGGTTAGATAATGGGGATGAATATGTTTCCAAAGTATTTGAGTAGTTTTGTGATGAGCGGGGTACTAAGCATCAATTGACTGCCCCTTACACTCCACCCTAGAATGATATTGTAGAGCGCATGAATAGGATGATTCAAGAGAGAGCCATGATATGCTTAGCCAAGCATGCTTATCGCAATATTTTGGGCTAAGGTGGTTACTACTACCATACACTTGATAAATAGATCCTCGTGCACTGTTATTGGTTGTCAGGTTGTGGAGGAGGTATGACATGGCAAATCTCCATCATACACTCATTTGTATATCTTTGGATGTGAGGCTTTTTGCCATGTTTCCAAGGATAAATGTAATAAGTTGGATCCTAAATTAGCGAAATGCATCTTTCTTGCTTATGGGGATGCAGGTGAGATGGACTATCACATATGGGATCCACAGGCTAGGAAGGTCATCCGTAGCCATGATGTTGTTTTCCATGAGGAGAAGATGCATAAGCAACCTAAGTAGGTAGTTGAGACACAAAGTGATATTGTAGGAGAAGCCTTCTATTACCATATAACTAGCTAGATAGCATGCACAATTGATATTCTATTTGCCTATGATGATGATGTTGGATAAGATGTATATGTCCCATAGCCTATTTTGCGATAGTCTACTAGAGATAGACATCAGCCTCCCTCTGATCTATTTACATCCTCCATGGACTATGTTATGGTGATAGATATTGGTGAGCCTCTTATTTGTGATGAGGCCATGTGTAGAGGTGATAGACACTCTTGGGAGAGAGAGCCATGTAGTCAAAGTATGACTCATTGTAGAAAAATCATATATGGAATTTGGTTCATTTTCCTATTGGAAAGTGTGCTTTGCCATGGAAGTGGGTGTACAAGTTAAATTGACTTTGATGATATCTTCTCTCCTAAAGTCAAGATGACTACCCTACGCTTAGTACTGGATTTGGTTGTGTAGTTAGATTTGGACCTTTATCAAATGGATGCAAATATGCTTTCTTATATGGGGAGGACGTGCATGATGATATTTATATGTAGCAACCTAAGGGCTTTGAGGAAAAAGGTAGGGAATACCTAGTGTGCAAGTTGAGAAAGAGTCTTTATGGCCTTAAGTAGGCACCTAGGGAATGGTACGACAAGTTTGATGTTTTCAGGCATTCAGATGGATATACATGTAGTGATATGGATCCATGTCTCTATGTGAAGAAGAATGGTGATGGTAGCCTTATTATCTCGGTACTTTATGTGGATGATATGTTGATTGTTGAGAGAGCTCATGATGAGCTAGATACCTTTAAAAATCAACTCAAGAAGAGCTTTGAGATGAAGGACATGGGATAGGCCTCACATATTCTTGGCATGCACATTTCACTTAATTTCTCGAAGGGGCTCCTTTACTTGTTATAGAAGAACTACATACAAAAGGTCCTTGAGCGCTTTCATATGTAGGATCTTAAGCCTATTGGTTGTACTTTATCTTTCCATGTGAAGGTTAGTCTTGTAGATGATGAGCAAAAGGTTAAGATGGCCAAAATCCCTTATGCATCCATAGTTAGCAATTTGATGCATGCATCCTGATAGGTACTTGTCCAGATATAGTGGGAGTTGTGGCATGCTATATGGCTACACTTGGTTGGCGACATTAGGGCATCATGAAAGGTATCATGAGATATCTAGATATGAGACTTTTCTATGGTGGTTAGGATACTATAGTTGTAGGTTACACTAACTCTGACTATGTAGGACACACAGATAGTAGGAAGTCCACATATGGGTATTTCTTCACTTTTGATGGAGGTGTTGTTTCATGGATGTTTAGGGTGTAGAAATGCATGGCCTTATCTACTACTAAGGGAGAGTATATTGTAGCCAACCATTGAAGCTTACAAGGAGGCCCTATGGTTAGTAGGCTGTCTCGTGATAGACCTTGGTAGTACTATTACTCCTACGCTACATTTTCATTTTATGAGTGCTACATTTTCATTTTATGAGTGCTATTTAATGGGCCAAGAATTCGATCTTCCATCTGAAGACAAAGTACATTGAGGTGTACTATCACTTCATCAAGGAGGTGGTAGAGGACAAGTGTATTGATCTTGTCAAGATCTCAACTAATGAGAATTGTATAATCTGATCACTAAATGTCTCTCAACAGAATGTTTTGCCTTCTTTAGGAAGATAATGGGCATAGGATGAGATGACATCTATTTCTTATCCTATTGTAGTTTGTCACTTTTTCTTGTCCTCTCCTCATTAGAGGCACATTCACCTTTAAGTGGGAGGTTATTGGGGGTAAAGGTGCCTATGCATATGTCGCTCTGTATTTACTTAACACACCATGATCGCATACCTATACACTACAGGTGGTGGGCAGGCGCCCATTACTCTCACTTTATTCTTTATTCTTTCAGTGACTATTAAATAAGAGAAGGTCAGGCACACATTGTGATTGTTGGAGTTTCCACATATAATGTGTCTCTCTCTCTCTCTTGCTCTCTTTCTCTATCCGCCATAGCTCTTACTTTGCTCTTACTACTGCTTATGTGCTATCACTCGGGCTCTACCTTTCATGTATAGGGACTTTAGGGTTGGTAAAATGACATGCTAGATCCACCAACATTTCTCTCAAAGTTACCCAGTCTATTTGCAGCCTTATATTGTCCAAATGAGGGCTAAATAGAACTATATTTTCTATACTTTCGAGCATACCATTCGGCTAATTCTATTGCCTAAAAATATGTGGCTAGTTTTTGGACCATAACATTTACAGAGAGGCTAGGCTCCAAACCATAGATATAATTATTCAACTTGGCATTGGCACTCACACTTTCACAGACATGGTGAGATTTGAGAATTGATTTGTATATTCTCTAACGGTCATGCTCCTTTGTTCCAACTCGTACAACCTCTTAGGAAGCTTCTTGTTTTCAAATAGAGACATAGGTACCCTCAAAATACCTGAGCCATCTATGCATTGAAGTCTTCCAAACCATTAATCTGCTAGTTTTCTCTCTTCACATATCTCCACCACATATAAGCAAAGCTCTCTAGGTGAAGAGTAGCAAAGTGAATCTTTTGATAGTTTGATCTAGGGTAGATGTCAAAGTGAATCTTTTAATCTGCTAGTTTTCTCTCTTCACATATCTCCACCACATATAAGCAAAGCTCTCTAGGTGAAGAGTAGCAAAGTGAATCTTTTGATAGTTTGATCTAGGGTAGACGTCAAAGTAGGACTCATATTTGGATGTCCATTCTTCTAGATCGGAAGGGAAATATGAATACCTAGTATACTTGGTCAATACAATTTTATCACGAAGTTCTCTTTCAACAAAATCTTGTTGCCCACCATTAGAAGTTTAGGGATGTGGGTCTAATTTACTTCTAGTGGGGTGGAATTAATAGATGCACTTCTTTGATAACTTGTCTAAAATCTTGAAGGATGTGGTTGAACCCTTGGGGGTTTGATTGATGCATGAATGCTCATGATAGACTCCTCATTTCTATGAGATGTTTCCTCTATTTTATAAGTGGTATTTGGTATTCCCTTATGTCTAATAATTCTTGGCCACAAGTTTAAATTAGGGGGCTGAAATGACTATTTTGGTTTAGAGATATCCCTACTTTCTCTATCAATCATTTTCACTAGCACATGCTATGAAATTTGAGCCGTGAGGTCTTATAAAGATTCATTGGTAGGTTGAGCCATGTACTCAATTGCTTCCTTGGTTTGGGTACTCGATTGCATCATTTCTTCTACCATATGATCAAGTTTGGACACCAGTTCAAGGTGCCTAACTAAATGCCTAGTCTCATGCTTGCATAGAGTGGCATTGTGTGCTATATACCCCATATTCTTGAGGATCCTCTTCCTCATGTAGTTGCTCAATCAATGCAACTTTGGAATCTCTTATTTGCTAGTGAATATTATCTTTAGTTTTATTTTTTCCTTTATTTCTTGAAATTTCTAAGTATTTTCCAAAAAAAGGTAATATCTTTTGACTTTGATATGTAAACGAATTACTTTTTGATTTAAATCTAAGCCAAGAATGAGCTCTTCAAGGTAAGTGTAGAGGCGATCAACCGCGAAGACCCATGGATTGCTTATTGTTTCAAGTGTTCCAAGACGAGCACTAATGGCTAACCTCTCAATAGCCAATGCGCTATCTATCTACGGGTGTAGTGAGCTTACCTCCATGCCCGATCGAGTTGCCTCCTCTCCCAAGCACTCCGATAGCTCTACAATCCAAGTGCAAGCTTCAAGCAAGCTCGATCCTCAAGCTCCACGCTCCAAGCTCCATTGCCATGAGCAAGAGAAGAGAAGAGAAGAGAAGAGAAGAGAAGAGAAGTGAAGAGAAGAGAAGAAGGGAGGAGAAGAAGGAGAGCTTCTCCACCACGGTCCCTCACCCTCACAGACTCACTCCCTCACTCCCTCATTCCCTCACACTCTCACACTCCCTCTCTCAAGCACACGCTCAAGCAAGCAAGCAAGCAAGCAAGAAGAAGAAGAAGAAGAAGAAGAAGAAGAGAGCTACTTTTGGCCACACACAAGAATGAGCTTCTCATTCACTTTTCAAATTTATATACAAAACCCTAAATCCCTTTTGGGTAGTCATCCCCTTATCCCCTTTTTTTCATGGCCGGCTATGGCCTAGGCCCTTTTTCCCATTGTCCTCCTATCTTCCTAGCTTCCTTTCCACCGCCCATCTACCTTTACAAATTGCACGAGTGAGAGCCTGGCACTCTTAAAATAAATCATGGTACACCTTGTGCTTTTTTACAACAGTATAGACTTGCACTTTTTCTTCTGCGCCTCTTTCCTTGATTTAGGACTTTTTTGCACTTCTTGTGTTTCCACTCGCACTTTTTCTTCTTCGCCTCTTTCCTTAATTTAGGACTTTTTTGCACTTCTTGTGTTTCCAGATTCTTCTTGGCGCGCCTTCATATTCTGTTTCACTTTTGCCTTGGCCTTGTCTTCTGTTTTATATTTTTCGACTTTTCCACCTTGTTCAATTGAGGATTAACATTACCCCCCTCCTAGACAAGTGCCAGTCCCATGGCACTCACCATCGTAGGTAGCAGGCTTTAGCATGCACCGAAGACGTGGGTGGCAAGGGCGTCTGTGGTTGCCTTGGAGGATTTTTGGTGGTGGACAGATGAAGGTCGTTGGGGCCATGTTGTTGGCGTGGGTGGTTGGTGGTAGGGTGGTTGGAGTTGGGGGTAGGTCTGTTTGTTGCTCGGAATTGCGCTGGGGGCTGGCACAGGTGATGGTTTGTGGGGATTCTGCATAGGCCGATTGTTTGGTGGGCTTGCATGATAGGAATGGTCAAGAGGTCAGAATAATTGAGTGATAATGAAGAGTTGATGATGCATTTGATGGAGTCTTCGGTACCTGCGATTGAAAACCTCGCATATGTGGTCTCTCCCTGGGGGTAGTATAAGTCTTCTTATCGTGCACAAGACGTAGTTTGATTAGTTTGGGAGACATGTCGAACTCTAAGCAAGCTAAGAGCATTGTTCGACATTTGAGGACCTAGACTATGTATATATTTGGGTGCATATATTATGTGAGTGCTCGTGGATATTTAGATATTACGTAGTTAGAAGGCCACTGGTTTGGTTCCTCGTAGCAATGGGTGGATGAAGCAAGGGTTGGAAGGGGTGGGAAAAATTGTCGATGTTGAGGAGAAGTACACTTGAAGGCTTCTTGAGACATCATTTGTGATATTGACAACACGATGCAGTATAATTGAGCTCATTGGTGCCTTAGCTTTGGTAGCTGGTGGTTACTTGTAGTGGTTGAAGAGTACAATGTACTTTCCATGGTCTTCCATGCCTTGCTTACCATGTCGATTGCAATGGCACTAAGATGGAGTGCGAAAAAGAATTATGCAAATATGGTTCAAGGTGACAGGTCTAACCATAGTCGAGACGAGCTCCCTAGGTATGTCCTGCCCTTGATGTGCCATGAACAATTGTGGGTGATGTTAAAGGGCTAGAGGACTAGGGATGGAGCCAACCGACCAAGGTCACTGGACGTACCTAATTTGAGGACCACTAGGTGCTATGTTGTGATCATGGGTGCTTCTTTTTTTATTTTTTTATTTTTTTATTTTTTTCTTTATTTTTTTTATTTTGTTTTTTGTTTTTTTTTTTTCTCTTTTGCTTCTTTCCTTTTCTTTTCCTTTTTTTAAAATAAAAGAATAACATGAGTACAACCATTACAATACTTTGAGGCTATCAACCTTTCAATTGGATTGGGAAATGTCGAGATTCAAAGGCTGTGAAACTGGATATTACAGTGATGATTGTGTCTTAGCCTCGTTGCTAGAGGAACAATTGTTGAGATGGAGAGATACACTTGAGATTTTGCAAAACCTCTTTGAAACGTGCGATGTTGGTACAATTGAGGTAACATCTGCTGTGAGTGCCAGGTGCAGAGTTTGACCTAGAAAGAGAGAGTGGCCCCACTGATCATGCTTTGGGCTATGCAATGTGGGTGATAAGCAAGGGTGATTTTCACTTTCGGTGGTGTGGCTTCATCATGGCTCTTTGTGAGGTTGGTGGTCTTGCGGTGATTTGGGCATTGAACACTTTCGTACAAAGACATGTGTCGTCCTGCATCCACTTGATACTTTGTGAGAGTATATGCAAGTCACATGTGTCAATTATAATGCATAGATGCAACACAAAAAGATATTACTTTATCAAAATCATATGGTGCTAACTGCGATGCATATCATCAGTGCTTGTTAAAGATGTGACATGTATTAGTAGTAGGTAAAGGAGGTTTGTACAGTTAGGGAGCCTGCCCCTTTAACCACTTAAGGACAAAAAGTTATGGCAAGATGGCCTTTGTTAAGAAGCTTATACAACATAGGGGCTATTCTATTTGTATGAGGCGGGGTGAGTTCGGGTGGTTGGGCGACTAGGGCTATACCGGTGAGGGGCTCCCATTAGGGGCAGGGAAGATATCAGCCGGGACGCGAATGGTGTAGTCCCTGGCCGCCTAGCCATAGCTATTTCAAGAATGCTTTTAAATAATTCATCAAATTCCCTCTTGTTTCTAGCTGCCTTTTCCTCTTTTGAACACCTGGTGCTGCCTGAGCGTCTGGTGAGGGCCTACACGGCCAGGGTTGCCACCCCCCGGGCGTTCCCTTGAGCCTTTGTTTTCTTGGCATGGGAAGTTTTTGGCCTGTGTCCAGGGTGGTGTCGCTTAGTGTCTCTTTTTGGTACGTACCTCTTAAGGGTAGGCACATAGTGCTCTGGCGGAGGAGCTTGTACCATATGCTCCCTCCGGTGGTGGATAGCTTACTCAATAACAATAGATATTTTGCAACAATGAGTAGCATGGTACCTTGTCCGAGCCTACTCGCAACATGTAGCTCCTCCTCAGTGAGAACCTTATCAATTAGAGAGTTTTCTTGGCTAGTTTTGACTAAGTCCATACCCGAATGGCAGTTAGCACTCGAAAGGAAGTTGGCACCACATAAGTTGGGTCTCTTTGAGACCACCATTTGGCCAATCGCTCCTCTGAGATTGTCATAATCTGGGCTCCTAGTTTGGCCATTGTAACGAGGTTTTCAAATCAACATTTTTCAAATTGATTTCGACCCTCTGATTGTTGCTTTAGTTGCTCTATCTCTAAGAGATTTGGTTGGCAGAGCACATCATTGAATGCCACAGTTAAGCGTAGTTCGCCGGCTTCCTCGTCAGAGACGAGTCGCATGTGTTCATGTAGGAGCCTATCATAGTGTTCATCAAGATGTTCTTGCTCTTCACAGGATAGGGGAAATGGCAAGTATTCTTCAAGCTGCTCCCTAGGGAATGCGCCCATGTCTCCAAGGACATAGACATGTGCGAAAACTTTGAGCTTAGCATCCAACTCAATTAAGCATTCTGCGACACTTCTATGTTCAATGAGGGCTTGCTTGGTTGCTATCTCATGCAAGGTTCTAGGAGTTTCCCTAGGCTTTAGCATAGCTGGGGGCTCAGGCCTAGACCGAGCAAGATTGATCAACTCAAGGATTGCTTATGTCCACGGGGTTTCCATGTTTCTCATGAGGCTTTGTTGTTATTGCGTCATGGTTCTCCTTGGATGCGACTGGTATAGATTTGTCACCCTGTTGTGACAGTGTTATATCCACTCTTGATTGGTCAATGCAAGTTTTGTTGTCGGTGGAGTGAGTGTTGCCAGCAACCGCTGATGATGATGGTTGCTTTGACTTATCAGAACACATGGATGTTTGTGAGGTTTCACCGCTGTTAGGGGAGATGGGAATGGGTTCCTTAGTGGGTGGACTCGATGCTTTATTCCCAAGTTCTTCCATGCTCTTGGTCTCAATCTTCTTGGCGTCCACAGCCACTTGTAACTACCATTGTGTTTGTTGTGTTCTCCTCTTGTTTTGGGAAATGAAGATGTCTTTCTTAATGACTCAGGACCCTGAACTAGGTCAGACGTTGATGTGCTTGATTGGGCCTTAGCACTCTCTTTCTCTGGTGTGCTCTCATGGGACTTAGCTGTGACCTACTGAATAGCCCTGCTAGGTTGATTGGTCAGATGTGCCATCTCCTTGGCCACATCTTCGAGAGGTTTCTCCTCAAGCCTAGGCTTTAGGTGCTTTCACAGTGTTGGAGGTATCAAGGATGTTGGTTGCAACACCTCTTCCACCGGTGAATGGCTAAGGACACATTCGGCAAGGGGCATCATCATGGCCAAAGACTGTGACTATTGTGATTCCTGATTGGAAGTAGTAACGGTCAGTTTAGCAGATTGGCCACTATTGGTAGGATGCAGTGTCAAGTCCTTAAGTAAATCAGAAGTAGCCGTGTTTTTTGTTACCCTTTGCGCATTCACCTATGGAGATCGAGCATCAGTTGAGATAGTCATGATGGATTGCAAAACCATATTCTTAGGCTGAGAGCTAAGGGTGGTGTCATGTCCTGCATTTTGGACATTTGGAAACTCAGATGGAGATAGAAATTGGGATTGAGCAGCTGCACTTGATGACTGTTGTTGTGCTTCCTGTGTTCGTTTAGGGAAAGAGGGTGTAGGAGACTTGGGACTCCTAAGTGGCTTTGACATTGGCTAGACGATTTAGTCGTGGCTGTTAGATGATTCTGTCATTTGCTTTGATGAGCAATTAACCTTACCATGAGCAATGTTGTGTCTATGATGCTTGTTATCCTCTTGGGAAATCAAAGGCTTCTTGGGAACTAGTGGCTTTTGTGCACACTTGACATGTACATATGATATTCTCTTGTTAAGCACACTAGACTGAGGATATACCCTTTGAATAGTTCCATTTGGTTTCTTGATTTTCGTGAGGGGCTCAGTCACTCCAACCTTGTTGGGTGAAGACTTGGATTTTCATCTAGATTTTCTCATTCACTTCTTTGCTTTTGACACGATCTGGCCTTCAGCTAATAAAGGTGATTTAGCAAGGGACTTTGGTACCCAAATCCATTGGTTACTTGCATAATACCCTTGAGCATGTAGCAATGCTTTGGATATCCATCGCGGCATTGTGTTAGCTCTCCATCGATGCCTTCATTTGTAAGGCTTGGGATTCTTTTGTGGTCTTCTACGATATTTGTAAGTCCAAAGCTTGTCCTTGGCATTGTCTCCTGACCCTTTTGTTTCAAGCATGGCCTCGCTCACTGGTTCTCTCTATTCGACATGCGCTTGTATCAACTCTTTCAACAAGTCCTTGCTCTCGTTAGTAGGCTTGACTGTTATGTCAGCACCTTCCTTACCTTTCCCTTGAGGTTTGATGAGGTCACCCTTATTAAAGGTCGTGATTATCCTCACACCCGGTAGTGTCAAGTGTATCCTCTGTGCTACATAGTTGGCCTCACACTTCATTGCCCTTTTGAAAGTTCATATGAGGAGGGTTTCCTTTCCAAAATTAGCATTATTTGGAGGAACATGAGATAGGATAGGAAAGCTTTTTGTTTCAATGGTTACAAGGATTTTGCACTTCCCCATAAGTGCTTGGGAGTGTCCCCCATAAGGACTAAGAGTTGCATTAGTCGGTGGAGCTCTGGTTGGCCTAGTAGAGTCCATGCTTCATAGGTCAAGATATTAAAATCAACTCCTTCGTTGATGAGAGCGTCGACATAGTGCTCCCTTTTTGCGATGAGTTTGACCTTAAGATAAGCAGGTGGCACTATGTCTTTGTCTTCTGAGTCTTGGCTTGTAAATTCAAGCCCTTTGATACATGCCCTTGAGTCCCCAATTACACGACCATATGTGGATTCTCCATTGATTTCTTGGGTCTTCTGTGCAGCGCCGTTCAAGCTGCATCTATCATTAAGACAGTCATGTCTAGTCATCCTCATAGTTGTAGCTTGATGTTGTTCCATTCCGCTTTGACTAGATGCATTCCGGATGCAATCTATACATGTTATTGTGGTATGGCCTTTGTGCCCTTGTTGGCTAGATTGGCCAATTGAGGTTCTAGGGTCTCTATTTGCCTTTGTTCGGGTATGGGCTTTTGGTTGCTATTTTGCAAGTGAGGGTCTATGCTTGTGCAGAGCCCCTACTACACTAGGATCTAATTTGGAGGACCTGTCACGGTGCGCGTTTTCTCTCCAACCTACTTGGGGGAGGTGCGGAGGAGTCCCCTCTGTGGGGGTTCGGGGGGGCAGTCCATGCTCGATTTGAAGGACCGTTCGTAGCTAAGTTTTGAACTACTTGCTCCAGATTTCAGTCTAATAATAGATCTATGATGTGCTTTTGGCTCTATGTGGTCTCTGGTCGGTTTCAGAATCTATAGGTTAGACTTTTGAAAAAATCCAAATTCGGCCCAGCAGGTCCAAATTGCAGGGGCTGAATGTCCGAATCAGCCCGTTCGAGGGCCGAGGGCCGAGTCAGGTGGGCCGAATGCAAGCGGTCCAAAGAGTGAATTCAGCCATTCGAGGGCCAAGTGGACCGAGTGGTTCGAGGGCCGAGTGGGTTGAGGGCCGAGTGGTCCAAGGGCCAAGGGCCGAGTGCCATGTTGGACCGAATATTAAGTTCTTTTGAGTGGTTGATTCAGACGGGCTGAGCAGTGGGTGTCTGAGTTGAGTGGATCGAGGACTGAATACAGGACGGGGCCAAGGGCCGATTCTGGGACTTGGCCCAAAATCGCCATCACTTGGATGGGCTGAGGGCGACGCGTTTTTCGCCGGACTCCACAGAATTCATCGTACGGAGCAATCGAGGCCTTCCTATTAGTCGAGCACCTCTAGATCCAAGCTACTCATGCAGGGGAAGGTGTGGAATTGTGTGTGGTGGGCAAAGAACTCCTTGATGGCAAGATCAAAGTAGATCCACACAATGAAGCTTTCTCTCTCTCTCTCCAGCTCTCTTGAAACCGTGCAATGAAAAATGTGGTTTTCCTTGCTACTCCTGGCCCCTTATCACCCTGTCCAAGCATGTACTCACCTTAGTCTTCCTCCCCTCACCAATATTTAACCCAAATTTTTATTTTTTCCCCTTCTTTTCCCTGTTTCAGCCTCTTATATACAGCAACAGAAAACCCTATTGCGTGCTCCAATGTTTTGCTCCTATCCTTCCTAAATGCAAGAAAAAATCATAAGGGAAATACCTACACTACTCCAACATGCTTTTCCAAGTCCAAAAACCAAAAACCTACTTGCTAAGAATATCAAATATCTCTTCAAACTCCCTAGCTTTCTACCTATCTACCTCAAGTACCGGTTCGGGAAAATCCCTATTTCAATGCTCTATTCAAAGCGTGCAAGCGCTTAAGGCTTGAATCCGTTGGTCCTGGAAATCGAACTAGGCAATGGAACCAAAATGTAGAGGTGATCAACTGCCAAGACCCATGGACCGCTTATTGTTTCAAGTGTTCCAAGCCAAGAACTAATGGCTACCTCTCACATAGCCGACACGCTATCTATCTACGGGTGTATTGAGCTTACCTCCATGCCCAATTGAGTTGCCTCCTCTCCCAAGCACTCCAGTAGCTCCACGATCCAAGTGCAAGCTTCAAGCAAGCTCGATCCTCAAGCTCCACGCTCCAAGCTCCATTGCAACGAGTAGGACAAGAGAAGAGAAGAAGGGAGGAGAAGAAGGAGAGCTTCTCCACCACGGTTCCTCACCCTCACACACTCACTCCCTCACACTCTTACACTCCCTCTCTCAAGCACATGCTTAAGCAAGCAAGCAAGAAGAAGAAGAAGAAGAAGAAGAAGAAGAGAGCTACTTTTGGCCACACACAAGAATGAGCTTCTCATTCACTTTTCAACTTTATATACAAAACCCTAAATCCCTTTTGGACGGTCATCCCCTTATCCCCTTTTTTTCATGGCCGACCGTGGCCTAGGCCATTTTTCCCATTGTCCTCCTATCTTCCTAGCTTCCTTTCCACCGCCCGTCTACCTTTACAAATTGCACGGGTGAGAGCCCGACACTCTTAACATAAATCATGGTGCACCTTGCGCTTTTTTACAACAGTATAGACTCGCACTTTTTCTTCTGCACCTTTTTCCTTGATTTAGACCTTTTTTGCACTTCTTGTGTTTCCAGATTCTTCTTGGCGCACCTTCGTCTTTTGTTTCACTTTTGCCTTGGCCTTGTCTTTTGCTTTAGATTTTTCTGCTTTTCCACCTTGTTCGTTTGAGGGTTAATAGTAAGCTATCACATACTTCATTGAAATTGGGATATAATATTTTGGGAATTTTTTTGTAATTGCACAAAATGGTTTATTAACTTGTAAAAGCCCTGCTTAAGAGATCTAACCACCTATAGGACCTATATAGAGTGTCTATACTTTGCAAGAATCACTATAGGACCTATGGGAGCTAAGAGAAACCTGGAATGACTTGTACCCAACTTGTATATGCTCAAAAATAGCTTGTAGCACCTGTAAATGTCTAAAAAACACCTCCAAAATAGCATGAAATGCAGTGTTTCACTTGCAAGCTCGTGTAACTTGTTATCCAAGGTTATGGCAACTTGTAAACCATGTATGTTGATTAGTAATTTTTCTTCACTTTAGCTCATATCTTTAATGCTCCTCTTGCTATACCTGTGAGAGATAATAATGAAAATAATGGGCTCTCAATATAGGCTTTGAATCACAAGGAGGTGGACAAAGTTTCCCCCGGGTTGGGTTGTTGCATCCCTTTAGGATCGTTGACAGTGAGGGAGGGTCCCCTCTCTTTTGCCCCCCTATCTCCCTCGATATCCACCTTTTTCCTCAATGAGTATTTTCCACATGGCAAGAGCATGCTAAACTAAGAAGCTAATATGCATAGTTGGAAATGAAGTTTTTTGCTTTCATGATGTGCAAGGATCAAATGGAAATAAAAGATCCTACAAGAGTCTTCATCTTAGCTATCTTCTTCACTTAAAGAACCATCTCCTATAGTTGAATGACTTGTTTGATTGGAAATAGGAAAAACTTGCTTGAATTGTGACTAAATGGGACCAAAGACCAAAGCTCTAATACCAATTGTGATGAAGGAGACTAGGAAGGAGAGAAAAAAGTGAAGAAGAGAGAGAAAAGAGGAGAGAGGGAGAGATTAGAAGAGAGAAAAGGAGAGGGAAGCCATGAATAATTGCAAGAGTTGGAGAGATGAAGAGATTGACTTCAACATTATTGAAGGGTGGAAAATTTACAAGTCTCTTTCATCTTATACCAATGTTAGTGTGACATAGTATTTATTTTCTCAAATATATCAACATATTGATCTTTCCAATTCCTTATAGTAGTTGAATGTCAAGAAAGCTTTGATAAGCTGAAAAAGCTATAACTACTAGCATGGTACTAAAACTCCTCAATTTCACCCAATCCTTTGAGGTAACCATTGATGCAAGTGTTCTAGCAACCAAAGGAGTGTTGGTACAAGAAGGGATACCTGTAGCCTATACTTCAAGGAAGCCCTATGAGTCAAATTATGCTATTTATGATCTTGAGTTACTCACAATGATCTATGCCTTAGAGGATCCACGGTGACTTCAAACTTTTTGGATACGTACATCCCTTGCTCTAGATTATACTACAAGTATTAATTGTAGGCATGAGGTAGATATCATTTGCTTAGCATGTGCTTTGCCATATTTGAATCTTGTGCTATCATGTGTTTACTAAAAAGATTGTTTGTCATGTTTGTTGAAGAATTGAGAAACCTTGAAAGGTATGGTTTCCAATGATGGATCTATAATAAGAACATATTTTTTGAAAAATGAATTGTTGAGAATAGGGTTTTTTCAATAGCATTCAAATCTTATGCCATCATTTGCTTGCTAGAAAGAAAGTCTTGCAATGTTTAAGAAAGGGAGAGATGAGCATATTTGATGACATAATTAATAAATCTCCCAAATTGATAGCTTAGTTGATCCATGAATTGACATATGGGGGAGAGGGCCACAATGAGTCATGATAGTTGCAAGATTAGATCCAAATTATACTAGTATGGAGATTATACCATGAGAGCCATCCATGATTTGTTTTTCCCTTGATTGATGAGAGTAGAGGAGCGGCAAAAGCTCTTAATAAGGCCTACCCCCATGGGAAAGATGTAAGAATGAGGCTCCGTAAACATAGATGCAAAGCAAAAAGGCACACGGGGTGATTGAAAGGACACTCTAAGCATGCAACATGGGTAAAGGACCGAACAATGGCAATGGTGTTGTCCATTCCTTCCTTTGAGCTTGTAAAGAACATTATTCTACATTGAAAAGTAAGTTACCATTCAACTGCTAACCTCGATATTTGGCTTAGATAAGGGGAAGGCCATTGAATTTGTTATAGGGGCTTTTCACCTAAAGTTCTTTAAGGGCAACCTATTTGCTAATTGGTGTTTAAAAAGGAATTGCTTTCTTTTTCTTCCTCTTCAAGCTATACTTGTGTGTGTGTGTGTGTGTCCTCTTCTTAACTCTCCACCTTGTTTTTCACTAACAAGAAATCTTTATCTTTTAAAGATCCTTGGAAGGTAATTGTTGGGTCTCTTTCTCTTGGCCTTCATCATCTTACTCTTCCTCTTTCTTTTTGACAATGTGGCATAGACTTAGGTAGGTCCAAGCACTTACATTGCCTTGTTTTGCTTTGGTTGATTGGGGCGAGGAAGAATAGATAAGAGAGTTACATGATGAGATAATGTGAGTAATAGTCGTAGGGATGGACTTAGGAATGCTAAAGGGAAGGCTCCTGAGAGAAGGCGCGTTTGGGCATTCGAGTGAAAACGCGTGAGGGGAGCTTTATGCGAGAGCTTTTTACCATCTCTCTCTCTCTCGTTGACTCCGTTCCTCTTTCCGGGTAAAAGGAAAAGTAACGACATTTTTTCCAACGTCCCCTTTCTTTATTCAGGCTTTCTTTCTGGCAGTCCACCACCTCCCACACACACAAACACTAATAAAATCCAGATCCTAAGTCATAATATTTGTTCAAAGATACTCCTTTCTAGCTGCTCGCATGCCCATTAAACAATTATTCTTCTACACACACACACACACTAATGTTTGATCTTACATCGTCCTTTCCTTAATACCTTAATTACCCCTCAGGCATCCTCCGTGCTCTAATTGACATTCAGATATTCCCACGTCCTTTGCAATTCTGCATTGCATGCATGGCATGCATGCATGGCGCATGTGCTTTTGTTGCCTCTGTTTTCAACCCTAAGTACGTTCTTACACTTTAAAGCAACACATATCCTTTTGCATCACATCGATGTACTTATGCATGCTTTTACATGCATCATGCTTCTCTTTTTTGGTTCTTTTTATACGTCTCACCTTACATTTGGCCAACTTCCCCTTTGATATGCCCTGGAGACTTGAGAATTAGTGCCCTTTAGACTTAAATTGTTTGAAAATGTACATTGTGTGTGTGTGTGAGAGAGAGAGAGAGAGAGAGAGAGAGAGAGAGAGAGAGAGAGAGAGAGAGAGAGAGAGAGAGAGAGAGAGAGAGAGAGAGAGAGAGAGAGAGAGAGAGAGAGAGAGAGATTCTTGTACCTTCTATACTTAGTAATTCATACAACTATCCACCAGAGAGAGAAAGAGTGTGTGTGCGCACGCATGCATGCACATGTGCGCTCATGTGCATTTAAGCTCTTTGGGTCATTGCAAAATTTGCTACTGTTATTAATAGAAGGTTTTGGGTGGGTGCCACATGGCACCCAACTAGAATCCTCGTCGTTTTGAGAGAGACATGTTTCTGCCCACTCACAAATGTGTTTGTGTGTGTGCAAACTCAAGGAGTGAGCACCCTCTCTCATTCAAAACCTCATTAGAACACCTTACCCTAATATCCATGGTAGCCTACATGTATCCCTTTCAAACTAGTACAACAAAGTAGGTGCATGAGAGGCTCCTTTTGGATGAACAAAGCTACATGCTCTCTCTCTCTCTCTCTCTCTCTCTCTCTCTCTCTCTCTCTCTCTCTCTCTCTCTCTCTCTCTCTCTCTCTCTCTCTCTCTCTCTCTCTCTCTCTCTCTCTCTCTCTCTCTCTCATAGAGAGTACTGATGGCGGTGTGGCACAATGGCCTATGTGGCATGATCAGTGGGCCCAAAAGGGATAGTATCAATAGGACAATTACATCATGTTCAAAGGAGTAGCATGGTAGCATGGCATGGAGGGGTCACCTAGAGGCGTAACAATCAATGAGCCTAGCAAGAGAAGGATGGTGGTGGCATGTTGCCCAAAGAATACTTGAGAGGTTGGTGTAGTTCTATTCTTGAAGGAGGATCATCTCTAACACCCATGGATGCCCACATGTGGGTTTGGTAACTTGAGACCTCCCTTAGGCTCCTCCTCGTGCCTCTCTTGGTGTAGTCCCTCTTCCACCCATCCTTGAACATCATCCAGCAATTGGAGTTCATTGAACAACCAACCTGCCACCAAGAGGCCTATGGATTGGAGGTTGGGGGTTAGTCAAAGATGACATGGAAGTTGAGGAGGTTATTCCGGTTAGGTTTGAGGCTCTAGGCAAGCATGGTGATGGTGGTACTATAGTTTGCACATTGATATTGCTCACTTGATCTTTTCGACACTCTTCCCTACCATTAGATATTCCACCTCCTTCACTTAGGGCTCCACCAACACCATGGTTTTACCTCCATATCTTCTGCCTCCTCTACTTATGGCTATACTAATTTCACTGGCCCATATGTTAACCTCCACAAGCTCTTAAGGTATTGGACACCTTGGCCAACAGGGCTTTGGGTGAATTGTGACTTGCGTACAATGTGCATTTTGTTTGCATAACACCACATGAAGCTAATAGTGAACAAACTTTCTAGAAAAACAAGTATTCCTTTGTGCTATCTGGATTCAAGTATACATTCTCTTTATGAAGTTGACTAGAGACATCACATGTAATAATGTGGCCTAACAACTAATCAAGCCATGAACGTCTAAGTGGACAAAGGTCCATTTGGCCAAACCTACATGTTCACCAAATTTTGGGCATCAATCCAAATACCTATATATCTTGAAAATATCCAGCACCTATGGTGTAATAATTGGATACATGTAAATACAATAGAAGATAGAGTGTAATAATCATGTGATAATCAAATCCATGTAAATGCAAGACAATGATATGCACAACAATTATTCCATGTTACTCGTAGGATTTGTTAACATCGAGATGAAACAATAAATCAGCCAGCGAAGTTTTTGGCTAAGAGAGATAGGAAATTTATTGTTTGGTTTCAACTATTTTCTTATGACCTAATTGCTTAACTATGAAATATGTTTGGTTGTTCCATGTTGCCATATTGCATACATCAATTAGAAAGCATAGTGACCTAAGAGCCAAGAGATTTCAAACTTAAAAGAAACAACCCTTGGAGGAGGATTGATGTGGACTCCCTTAAAAGATGCAATCTGACAAAAGACAAGCACCACCACAAACTTGTAAAAACACATTTTTCTATTTGAGAAAAGAGGTACCTCTTTATGAGAACAAGTGGATGGACTTTTGCATGTGAGACAAAGTAAGGAGAAAGTTGTGGACTTTTAAGGTGAAGCCATCCACATTTTCTTTCTTGTTCAAAAAGTCAAGATATATGCCAAATCTGCATGGCTTTATGTTATCTCAATCAAGGATTGTGTAGGCTCTATAGTTATGGCACTTGAACATCACTTGTAGAGCTTTCCATTGGGCTTTTATATGTGAAATTGGGGTTTTCAAAGTGTTTTTATGCGATCCTCTCTAATTCATAATCGCCCTCATCTTGTGCAATATATGACACTTTTAAAATGACCCTTGTGCACCTTCCATAAGTGCCTCTTTGTAGAAAATCAAGATATGATTCAGTATTTGTGGGAATGTCATGGGTTTTATGAGGTAACATTTCAAGATATCCTTAGCCAACACATGTTCGTTAATATTGTCTCATCCAAGGGCAAGTTCAAGGTTTGTGTAGGCTCTATGGTCATGACACTTAAAGAGCTTTCCATAGGGCTTTCATTTGCAAAGCTAGGGTCTTCAAACTATTTTCCTGTGACTTTTCAAATTCATAATCATGTTCATTTTGTGCAACATATGATACTTGTAAAATGACCTTGGTGCACCTTCCATAAGTCTTTCTTGAAAAAATAGGGCTATGATTCAATCACGATGGGAACATCATGAGGTTTATGATGTAACATATGGAGAGGTGATTGGCCTTGAGGCTTAAGTGCCAGTGGTGTAAATGATTTTTGAATTATATCCCTTAGTCAACTGGTATCACACTTGTGGCATAATGATTTGCTACCTATGTGGATTAGTCTCTCTGCATGTAAAGATTAGGTGCCATCCTTGAGTGACTTTGAGAAATCAAACAACTCAACTCAACCACATAATTATAAGTTTTGGTATGTGCCTATATCTATTGACTTCTAAGCTAGAATGCCTCCATTACACAATACTAATAGATTTCACTTAGTTGTGATGCATGTTGACTATTTCCTTACTAGGGTGCTTTAGCCCAAATTTATTAAACAAGAGGTAGATAGCATTCCGAGTGGGGCTCTATAAGTTTGTGGAGATGTGCATGTGAGGATTGTTGGAATTGTAAACAAAGCGATATAAAAATTAGCCATTGTGACTTGTGTGATAGATATATAAAAGTGAAAGGATAGAGGACACAAAGCAACTTTTTGACTGAAGGGGAGGGGGAGGCAATATGCAGGATTTGGTGCAAGGGAGGCATGTTTGTCTCCTCATTCATTATGGTGCTGGTGCACAAGCCAAAGACAAAGACCTTCTTTTGAGAGAGAGAGAGAGAGAGAGAGAGAGAGAGAGAGAGAGAGAGCCCTGCACTGCTGCAGTACCATTCTGGGTGCCTTCAAGTGTGATTCTTCAAGTACACTTGTTTCCGTGATTTGATAGATTCCTTAGCTCTCGTCTCCCATGTCAAACATGAATATGTCTGAGTCACACACACACACAGAGAGAGAGAGAGAGAGAGAGAGAGAGAGAGAGAGAGAGAGAGAGAGAGAGAGGCGCGTGTAGAGTCTAGCCCCTTGTCTCTTCTTCTTGTATAAGTAGTCCCCCTCCTTGTCTTTAGCTGCAGTATAACCTTTTGACCCAACACACACACACACACACTCTCTCTCTCTCTCTCTCTCTCTCTCTCTCTCTCTGTCTCCAACTACCTAACAACTTACTCTTACCAGAAACCCCCCAGAGTATAGGTTACTAACAATTAGCTAATATCAATGCTACTTCTTACAGGAATTCCAGCATTAACCTTGGATTAATTGCTTCTGGTGTATTCACTGCTCCCGGCCCAACACCTGAGCTAAGTAGCTCCTCCCATAAATACAATGGATCATCTTCAGAATCTTCAGAATATTAATGTGAGCGGCTTCATCGGCGATCAGTTCTCTAGCCAAGATCACTTCCCTCCATCGTTCTCCTGCACCGCTGCATTACCGCCTGGCTACCGCTTCCACCCGACCGACGAGGAGCTGATTGTGTATTATCTGCAGAATAAAACATCGGACTTCAGATTCAGTGCACCTCCCATTGCTGAAGTAGACCTGAACAAGTGCGAGCCATGGGACCTTCCTAGTAATGATCAGCTCATATGCACGCACACACACACACTCTCTCTCTCATACACACATCCATTAGGACTCTTCCTAGACCACCACAGTACTCACTGTATCTTGGCTCATTATTCTTTGTAAAACTACTGTTTTTGCAATATTGGATATGCTTTATATAGTAAGATCAACGGAGGGGTCCTCTGAACCAGAAACACTCACT
Source organism: Lygodium microphyllum (assembly GCF_053477565.2). NCBI lineage: Eukaryota > Viridiplantae > Streptophyta > Polypodiopsida > Schizaeales > Lygodiaceae > Lygodium > Lygodium microphyllum. Next base: position 48,355,020 of record NC_141159.1, on the reverse strand, counting down.
CACTCAGACATTTGTGCCCATTCACATATTGAAGTTTTTGGCATTTTCCCATGTGAGAAAAGAGGGCCTTTTCCCTTGCTTTTCCCTGTAGTGTTGAACATCATGAGCTTCCTCTCAGGAGGCAGTGCATATCTAGCTAGGTGCGGTTCGGGCCTTGGGGCTGCCGGTCCCTAGGCCCCTGCCACCGACTGCACTGAGCTAGGTATGCAGTCCCTGTCATGATGTTGTCATAATTCGCAATGTGGAAAATTATAATGGGAATTTATATAAAACTTACCGCACCCTATGAGAAAGTTTGAGATACTATAACTTCATTTGAAGCATTGGGTCCTTATATGTTTGTTAACATTCCTTAGAACTGACAATGCATTTGACTGTTTTGTATCACTATGTGAGCAAAGCATATACTAGTTACTTCCATCACTCCATGTGAGCAAAATATATGCTAGTTACTGCATCACATCCATTCACTGCATCTCTTGAACTCTTTTGTTATCTCCTTGACATCAGGAGTGGCCAGAGATGGCAGCAATGAGAAGGAATGGTACTTCTTCTGTGTGAAGGATAAGAAATACCCAAATGGTTTAAGGACAAATAGGGCAACCCAAGCTGGCTATTGGAAGGCAACTGGCAAAGACAAAGAAATTTTCAGCCAGGTCAGTGATGGAAGCCGCAGTGTAGTGGGTATGAAGAAGACCTTGGTATTCTATAAGGGAAGAGCACCAAGGGGGGAGAAAACACAGTGGGTCATGCATGAGTACAGACAACTTTCAGGGGCGGTATTATCAGATCATCCTCTCTATTTCTCCAATGCCATTAAGGTACAGCTTCACATACTATCCAAATAAGAGTGAGCTCTACTAAGATTACAGTTCTTCTGTGCTACCTATGCCTTTCAAATTCTATCATCTAAAGTCTGAATAAAGCTATGTTGGGGTAAAAGATATGCATGAATTAATGACTGCACTTGTGTATAGATGATCAACTGATAATACAGACTACCATACCAACAGTGCCTGCATGAATCATTAGCTTTTTTGGCCATTATGTCCAATAGTTTCTGCATTTACAATGTATAACACTCTTCTTATAATTGCAAGTTTTGTATGTATCTGTACATTCCCCACAGCTTGTTGTCTGGTCTTGTGTGATGTGTATGTGTGACTAACGACAAAAGTAGGTGTCAGTAAATGCCTAACAGCTACTCTGTATACTATATCAATAAGCAAATTCAGTGATGTCTGTAAATAAGCCAGCGATATAAATGTAGTTCAATCACTGCATCAATGTTGCGGAGTTCAGATGTATTGAACGCATATCTGTTCAAATTTCAGATCAGAAACAAGAGATTTATCAGACTAACACCTCACTTTGTCTGCAGGATGAGTGGGTTTTGTGCCGGGTGTTCAAGAAAGTTCCAGACCAGAAGCTCATGCCAGGATGCAACAGCACTATAAGTACTCGATCATATGCAGATGATCTAGTGAGTGCCAGTTTATATGAATCCCCAAAATCAACCACAACTTCAATGGACAAAGTAGCATCTGAGGATGATGACTATACTTCTGTTAGCTGCAGAGGGCTCATAACCACCACAAATAATTCAAATGAATTCAATGGCTTGAAGTGGAAGGGGACTGGAGCACTCATATCTCCAGTACTTGGTTATGTTAAGGAAAAGTTAATTGATGATCATGATACAAGCATTAACCAGCTGCATGTCAGGAGTGCTCAAGTTGATTATGTTAAGGAAACATTAATTGATGATCATGATACAAGCATTAACCAGCTGCATGTCGGGTCTAGTGATCAACATGCAGATGTGGGTACTCAACGTATACAAGGACATCTTCTCGCTGATCTTGGAACATGGAAGACATTGCTGGTCCACAGTACAGCTTACGGCTATATTGGTGATCATAACGATGATGGCGTACTAGACAGTGACTATGGAGTCCAATCAGAAGGTGATGAATGCAGTAATTCTAGAATTACTGCAGGTATGTTGCCTGTAACAAGTGCATCAATATGTGATCATGACCTTGTAGCTGACTCAACTGCTGGTTGGAAGGCCCGGCAATGGCACAAGGATTATACTGATATTGCAGCGATTACTGACGCTCATTCGATTTGCAGTACTCATGCTGCAGCATATTATGGGCAGCCAGATGAGGAATGCCTTAATCATAATGATCATGATAGCACTAGCTGCAGTTATGCGAACGATCATCAAGAGTTGCATAACTGCAATATAATTAGCATCCCCCCATCATTACTAGTCCGTGGCCATCCATATATCAATGCTCATATCAAGGAAAGTCCTAATATTGGCTGTCGCAGCCAGCTCGACGTTCACTAGCAGGATTTAGGTCAATGCAGCTCCTAATTGCCCAAAATACAACGTAAGGCTTGAACCATACATTAAAATCCCAAATTTGTAACTCTTTACCATTTTCGGAAGAGGTACTGCATACCCTCTAAAACTAAGTAGCTGTTTCTCTTGTTATCCAAAAAGTGATAAGGTTTTCAAAACTATTGTTCTTGGCATGCTAGCATGGGTTATCACTTGAAATAGAGTCTATACTTGTGCTTAGCATGTTAGCATGGACCTGAATGAGTTCTCTTAGGCCTAGACATTCTTTAATGGTCATAAAGTGGATTACTCTTAGAGTAGGAGTGTTAATTCATGATATTATAGAAAAGTTTTAAAGTGAATTGAAGCTAAAAGTAATTAGTTTGATATGAACTCCCACTTGCAGAGCATATAGCTCTAATCATGACTTCAATTAAGTTAGATTGTCCTTTCAAAAGGTCCATATTATCATTGTTCTTTTATTCAATGGCCTATCCCCAATGCACACCTACGTTGCCCTCATGTCGAGAAAAAACCTGATTGGATTGAGGTTATGATGCCATGGATCCATAGCACAGACAACACTAATTATAAGTGAAATTGCATTGGTTTAATAATGGTTTGCAGATTTGTTTACTTCTACTAGCTTGAAAATGTCAAGAAATATATAGGGTTGAATTACTACAACAAATTCACTACAAGGATATAGGGACATAGTGATGGGTAGTTGCGATGCATATTAGCGGCGTCGCTATTTGCACCGCAAATGCGACGTAAATAGCGACGGTACTCAGAGGAAAAAAAGCAGGTGAAATCCGAGCGCGGTATTTTGCCGCAAAGAGTGAAAGAGAGAGCGAAAGAGATCGTGTGTTTGGGAGGGAGAGGGAGATGAAGAGAGAAAGAGAGAGAATGAGGGCTTCTCACTGCTACCGTTCTCGAAAAAGAGGAGGAAGTGCACGAAGGAAGAAGAGGGGCCGTCGCGAAGAGGAGACGAAGAATCCATCCTTGGGTCTTTGCAGTGAGTACATTGCCCCCTCTTGGTTTGTTCTTGTTCTTTCTTCTTTTCTTTTGTTTATTTTTGTTGAGAATGAGATGCATTAAGGGTGAAAGAGAGTAAATAAGAGAGGGAGAAGAAGAAAGAAAAAGGAAGAGACACTACAAGGATACATGCGTATAGCGACGGACATTTCTGACGCAAATTAGCAGCGTCGCTATTTGCATTGATGCAACGCAAATAGTGACGGTACTTAGGCAAAAAAAAGCGGGCCGAAACCCGAGCGCATCATTTTGCGTGAACGAACGAAAGAGAGAGCAAACTGCATCTTGTGTTTGAGAGGGAGAGGAAGAGAGAAAGAGGGAGAAGGAGAGCTTCTCACCGCCGCTGCTACTGTTTGCAAAGAAGAGGAGGAAGTATACGGAGAGCGAAGAGGAGCCGCCGTCGTGAAGAGGAGCCGCCGAATCCATTTGCGGGCCTTTGCGGTGAGTGCATTGTTTCCTCTTGCTTTGTTTTTGTTTTTTCTCATTTTCTTTTACTTGTTTTTGTTAAAAATCATGTGTATTAAGAGAGAAAGAGAGGAAATGAGAGAGGGAGAGGAAGAGAGAAAAAGAAAGAAGGAACGAGAGAGAGAGAGGGAAAAAACATTAAACATAATAGAGAAAGAGAGGGAGAGGGAGGGAGAGAGGAGAATGAATAAATAAAAAACAAAGAGAGGGTAAGATCATGTTCTTTAATTTCTTCTTTTCTTGTTTGTAGTAGTAGTAGTAGTTCTTTAATTTTTTCTTTTCTTGTTTGTAGTGGTGGTAGTAGTAGTTCTTTAATTTCTTATTTTCTTGGGATTGCATAGACCTATGTAAAGCCTAATGGATGCATATAAACAAAAATTATCATAACCAATTAAATCCACAAAATGTGATACTAAGCCCTAATTTAATATACTTAAAAGAGAAATATATAAATAATATGAGGACAATATAATTTGAGAAATATAATTTGAGGAAAATATAATATTACATTGGTACATAAAGAGAAATATATAAATAATATGAGGACAATATAATTTGTACATCCATACATAAGAAAAAATGCACATGATGATTTCTCTAATTTGAGATCTCATCATCCTACAATGGCTCAATATAATAATCTTACAATAAGAAAGAGATATACAATCAAGTGTATGGAAGCAAAAATTGTTGGTTTAAATATTCTTACATCTCATCCATGCTCAAATAGCTTTCTCACAAGGCGCTCCATACTATGCTGCCACTACACTACAACAAAAAGGCTCCATAGACGCGCTTGTAGATGCAATATTTGAACTGTGAAAAAAAATATCGGGTATGTTTATTACCGCGTCTACCTCTACGTCTACAGTATCGCCTCTAAAAGCGCGCTTATAGTCAGAGTTATACGCCCACGTAGACGTACATATAGACGCGCGTATTTATTGACGCGCTACGTAAATATATAATCATATTTATAAAAAAAGTGGATATATTCATATTGTGCGTCTATACACGCGTGTATCTACGCGTCTAAAAAAGCGTTTACTTTGCGAGTTTTTGATGAGAATAGACGTGCATTTATCCTGCAATTTAGACGCGCTGATAGACGCGCAAAACATAGGTATGAAAAAAAAACCAGAGAGCATGTGGCTTTGCAAGCCACATGCTCTCTGGTTTTTTTGCAAGCCACATGCTCTCTGGTTTTTTTTCCCCCCATCAACATCAAATTGTATGCTTAGGGAAAACAGAGAAAGATTATTTTGAAGATTGGATACTGAAAACAAAACAATGTATGTAGAACACGAAATTTTATATATATAGATGAAACGTTTTTACGTTATGAGTTCTAGTGCTTGTGACCTCAAGGATGGTCGCAAGCACTAGCTGAAAGTAATACATATCAAAAATGAAAATTACAAGCCAAGGGAAGGCATGCATGCATGGGGCTCCTCTATATCTCCTCAGAAGAGGCATCATCATCGCTACCACCACCGCTACCTGTGCCGCTGCCATTGCCGCCACCGCTACTGCTAGTCCCCCCTTCGCTATCCTCAGCTGCATCAAGGTTCGCCTACACAAAGGATTAAGGTATATAAATACCATTACAAACAATAGATTAGAGTTATCTATACTTTTCATGTAAAAAATAAAACATACCTCTTCTGGTGGTGGAATCCTCATGGCACGATTATATTGCTCCTCCGTGATGAGTCCCTCCTCGTAGAAATGCTGCCAAGTGGACGCCCGGTTATGACCTTGATGGTAGCCTATCTCTCTAGGAGTAGGCATCCTACCAACGATATGATACTACAAAATAATTTGAACATACAACGTATTAAAACACACTACATAATGAAGTGAAATAAATTATAAAATTTAATTTAAAAAAAGAAATCAAATAATACTTACAAACTCAGCCTCCCATGACTCCCTGCCACCTGATCCATAATGCGACGATCCCATGGTTGCCATCTGGATACGTTGCGCCTCTGCATGCTGGCGACTTGTCATTTTCTCCGCTGCTCTCTTCTTGGCCTCTTTCCACTCCTTGCGGTGGCAATTGGGTGGTTGGCCATATCCAGGGTGCCCCTGCTCTTGTCTCCGCAGTGACTCCTTGGCGCGCATCATAAGGTGAGACCTCTTGTTATGAAGCGCGTCTCTCACCTTTGACCGTCCCCAATCATCTGAGAATCGTGAATTCTTGGGATTAGGGTACCTTCTATGTACTGCCCGCAGCACCTCTTGCCACAAACCATTTTTTTGGTGCTTGAACAGAATCATGCAATCTTTGTATGTGGCATGCACGACACTCCTCAAGTAGGCTATCACTTCCCTCCCCTCAGAGTCATGCAAGATACCACCAACATCAGTGGACAGAGTAGTAGATTTGTGGAGGCTTACCTCTCTCATTTTCCGGTGAGGGTGATCGAGAGCCACCACCTAGGCAACCCCCACAAAGCCCTCGACCTCCTCGTCCTCTCGCATGACTCTCCCTCCTCCCTCGATGGGCACTACCCTCTACCTCACTCGATACACGTGCTTCTGCAGATGCACGTGCTTCGGCCGATCCATGTACCTCAGTTGATCCCTGTGTAGGCAAAGATGTGATAGGTGTCCCAGACATCACACTAAAAACCTCCTCTGCAGTGGGAGGGCGACCAAGATAATTGGTCATCTTCCCCATGAATTGCTCCTTGTTGAATGGGGTGCTGGAGGATCTAGGATTCCACATCTACACAAGAAAAATCATATTACCCTATGCAGATAAAACATATTACATGCTGCGTCTATATCTGCGTCTTTGTGTGCGTCTGTCAGCGCGTCTATTTTCGCGTCTATACTTGCATCTACACTGTCATCTGGACGAGCTGACAGACACGCACAGTCGGACCATTTCTTTTCAAACTTGGTTAAAAAACGTACAGAAAAACCTCCATAGATGACAGGATCCAGCATGTGAAGAGAGAGACAAACAGACAGAGAAAGCAAACAAGATTGAGAGAGAGAGAAGAAGAACTCACCTTCTTTGCTTGTTCCAATGGGTGGCGGCTAGGTTGCAAGCTCCTTGTCCTCCTTCTCCCTTCCCTTGGTAAGTTTCTTGAATCTTCTTCTCTTCCTTGCTGTTTGGCTCTTCTTTCCTCCTGTCCTCTTTTTACTCTTATTTCCTTGCCTCATTGTCTTCATGAAGTGATAGATAGACATGAGTAGTGATGTCGAGCTCGAACTGCAGAAAACATACAAAAAACGTAGGAAATCACAGGTTTGAAAAGAAAGCCACAACTTTTTTTAATTTTTTCTATACCTGCGTGGTGCGTCTGTAAGCACGTGTAATTGCGCATGTATATGCGCAGATAATGCCTATTACACGCGCTTACAGACGCGCAGGAACAATTAAACTGATGAGATGCTAGCTTTTGGTTGTTTTTTGATCAACATGACATGACTTTCCTAGTCTTTCAATATCAAAATGTTTGCCTCCATGTTGTAAGTATCAATGCATGCATTTAGGGAATCAATTGACCTATGTGGTGACATATATAACAAAGCTTGAGGATAAGAGATAACACATTGGCAAGTCAATTGGCACATATGTAGTGACTTACTAGACCATCCCACTTACAATTGCATGCAAGTATCAATAGGTGGATAAAGCACGAATGGTTTTCTATATATACATCCAATCACATTTGTATAGGGCATGATTGGATGTATATAGGGCATGAAATCACATATATATAATTAGCTTTGAATGATTGGATGTATATTTGTAATACTCAGAAAGAAGTAAAGTTGGTAATGTATATCATGTCCTATGCATGTATATGCCCTATACATGTATATCATGTCGTATATACATGTATATCATATCCGTATGATCCTATACATGTATATCATGTCCTAGCTTATGATCCAGGTGTAATTATGTCGTATATACATCCAATCATGCCCTATTCAAACAAATACTAGTTGTTAAGAGGTTTGGTCATATTCAGGGACTTTATGAGAAATGAAAAATATGTGCGTTTATTTTCGCATCTATAAGCGCGTTTATAAACGCGGATATATAGACGTGTTTTTTATACTAGCGTGAATAGACACGCTGATACACGCGCTTATAAACGTGCCCGCTTTTTCGCGTGTACAGTGCGCGTCTATAGGGCCTTTCTCTTGTAGTGCTAATACTCCCCTCTAGCCTTATCAACGGATGACCCACGTATGAGAATTGAAAAGAAAAACACATACACTAAATTTGTGAGTCACAAAAAATAAACATGCATGTAAATAAATAAATAAATAAAATAAATAGCATTATAATTACAAAGTTTGTTTTGAAGGTGGCATAACCACCACTCCCAATGTGCGATGTCGATCCAAACTCAACTTGCAGGTGTGCCACCTCCTTCTACTTCCTCTAGTTACTAGGATCTTCATTGATTAGTAATTTTCACTACTTTCTCTCATGGTAAATGGGACAAGACAATCCATTATTATAGGCATCTTATGCCTTTGAACGAAGGTGGGAGACATGTTTCACGATGCATGATTGTATATAATCAACTAAAAATCTATCTTTTGTAGTGGGCTATGGAAACTCTCTACTATGAAGAGTCCTCACGAACCTCTCTCTCCTTTCAGAATCTTGGTCTTTCCATATCATAGTGATGTGTTTGTATCTAGACACAACAAGCTTGTGTATGTGATTGATAAGTTTTTTCCCCTCTTTATTCATAACTATTCACATTGTCTACTTATTGATCATGTAGGAGAAGTCAAGAGGAGTCACTAGCATTCTAATCCTACTTGGTGTCGATGCCTCGGATGCAAATGGGTGGTTGCTATAGAATAGGTGATCACTTTGGGGGGATCTCCTCTCTAGTGTGTGTATTTAGCTCATAAACCATCATGTTGATATTGTAATATAGGAGAGTGAGGATATGATCAGGGGTAGGGGAGTAGGAGCTAGATCTAAGAAAGTAGGATTTGAACCTTGGAGATTGTTAGGTAGAACTATCAAAGCGGACAAAGCCATGGTCGAATGTGTCTAGTGTCCATCTCTCAAATGAGTGTGGCCAAGGGGTTTTTGATAGCCCAATAGACTGAGAAATGGATTGGGGAGTAGATTGTGGGATAAACTAAGGAGTATGCCCTTTCTCTTTTGTACACATGCAAATCTACGTGATGCTTCCTTGCTTCACATACCTAAGGCATCAAGCCTTGTCTATCATAAACACATATCAAATGTCCAATCTACATATGTTAATGCATCAAAAAATGAAGTATTTCTCTCTCCCCTCTCTTTCTACTCCCTCTTCTCTCTCCTCTCTATACTTCTAGCCTCTTTTTTTCTCTCCTCTCTCTTTCTACCCTCTTATTCTCTCTTCTCTCTTTTCTTTTTTTCCTTCTATCTCATCTCTTCTCTCTCCTCTCTTATCTCTCCCCTCCCTATACTCTCCTCTCTCCTCTTTGTATTCTCTTATCTCTCCTTTTCCTATTCTCTCCTCTCCTTGTTCTCTCTAGGTTCTCTCCACTCTCTACTTTCTTTCTGTCTTCCCTTTTCTCTCTCTTCTCCTTCCTCTCTTCATCTCTTCTCTATCTCCCTATCTTCCCTCTATCTTCTGTCTTCTTTCTCTCCTCTATCTCATATTTGTACTTCCTCTCCCTCTCCCTCTCTTCTCTATCTCTCTCACTCTCATATTCTCTCTCTTCTCTTGCTCATTCCCTCCCTCTCTTATTTGATCACTTTTCTCCTCTGTCTTATCTCTCTACTCCCTTTACTCTCATCTTTTTCTCTCTTGTCTCTCCTCCACTCTACTCTCAGTCTCTCTTCTCTCTCTCTACTCCTCTCTCATTTCCCTCCCTCTCTTATTTTCTCTCTCCTCTCTCTCTTCTCTCTCTATTCCCTTTACTCTCATCTTTTTCTCTCCTCTCCTCTCCTCTCTTCTCTCTCTCTACTCTTCTATACTCTTTCTCTTCTCTTTTCTCTCTATCTTCTCTCTTCTCTCTTCTCTCCTCACTCCTCTCTCTCTCTTCTTATCCTCTCTCTAGTCTCTTATCTCCCCTTCTACACTGGATCCTCTCTCTCTCTCTTTACTTTGCTCTCTTCTCTTCTGTTCTGTTCTCTTCTCTCTCTCTCTCTCTCTCTCTCTCTCTCTACTACACTATACTCTCTTTCTCTATCCTCTCTACTCTCTCTCCTCTTTTTTCTCTCTCCTATATCTTCTCTCTCTCTCTTCTTTTCTATTTCTCATCCTTTGGTCTTCTCTCTCTACTCCCTTTACTATCAACTTTTTCTCTCTCGTCTCTCGTCTCTTTTCTCTCTCTCTCTCTCTCCTCTCTTGTCTCTTTCTCTCTCATTTTTCAACTCTTATTTTCTCTCTCCTCTCTCTCTTTCCTCTCTCTACTCCCTTTATTCTCATAGTTTTCTCTCTTCTTTCTCCTCTCTCCTCTACTCTACTCTCTTCTCTCTCTCTCTCTACACTTCTATACTTTTTCTCTCTCCTCTCTCCTCTCTCTACTCTTCTATACTCTCTCTCTCTCTCCTCTCTCTTTAATCTTCTTATATATATATATATATATATATCTCCTATTTTCTCTCCCTCTATCCATCTATCTTCTCTCCTTTCCTTTCCTCTCCTCTCCTCTCCTCTCCTCTCTCTCCCTCTTCTTCTCCTCTCTCTACTCTTTTATCTCCCCTTCTACATTGTATCCTCTCTCTCTCTCTCTCTCTCTCTCTCTCTCTCTCTCTCTCTCTCTCTCTCTCTCTCTCTCTCTCTCTCTCTCTCTCTCTCTCTCTCTCTCTCTCTCTCTCTCTCTCTCTCTCTCTCTCTCTCTCTCTCTACTATCATGTATTTTGTCTCCTCTTTTCTCTCTCCTATATCCTCTCTCTCTCTCTCCAATTTGACTCCATCCATAGCATACCATCCCTAGATTGATGGCCATATGGAGCATGTCAACAAAATGGCTTGAGACTTATCTTCGTCATTATTGCCATGATGTATAGCATGCATGGGATGCTTTTATCTAGCTAAGTTTGCTTACAATAATATCACATGTGTGAGTATTAGAGTTTTCCCTTTTATTGCTTTGTATGTTTATAAGGTACCCCTTTCAATAGTCATGTTCAATGAAAAGATCAATCCACAAGGAAAGGAAGAGCTGGAAAGAATGCAAGCCCTACTAGGAAGAGCTGGAATGAATGCAAGCCCTACTCTATCAATGCAAAGTGAACCTTAGGAAGGCACATGAAAAGATAACTCTATACTGAGGAGAGATAGAGGCCCATGAAGTTTCAAGAATGAGAGCAAGTTCATTTGAGGGTACCCAAGTCTAGATATGCTACACTTAAAGATGGCCCAAGTAATAAATTAGCACATTGCTACTATGGGTCATATAAGATTCTTAAATAGGTCGGCGACTTGTTCTTGCTAAGATTCATAATGTTTTCCATATGAGTAAACTTAATCCCTTTATTGGCTCACAAGTGGATTATCTTGAGGAATTTCCACCAAGGGATGAAGAGGGTATTATCCAACATATCCCTAAGGATGTTATTGGCCAGCTAGGAAAAGAAGCTTTGGACTAGATTGATAGTGGAATACTTGATCGAATGGAGAGGTTTACCTTAAGAGGAAGACCCTTGGAGACCATCCTTTTACCTTTAGAGGAAGATTCTTCGATGGAGACCATCTCCTTTTACCTTTAGAGAAAGATTCTTGGAGATCCACCTCTATCTTGGAGGAATTTCCCTATCTCAAAGAAGCTCTTTTGGTTGGAAATCAGGCAATTTTAGCCTTTTTTTCACTACATGTAGCTTATAAATAGCTTACTATTTTAGAATAGTTTTTCTTCTGAACAATTTTTGGAGCTGTACAACCTCTATGAACTAAAAGTACACATCATAAGCTTTCTTTTGATATATGGCACACTTAGTTTGGACTAGCCCATCAAAAGTTATCTCAATTTTAATACATCCAAGCCTATTGTAGACATCATGCTATTCATTGTTTGCAGGAGGATCTTCATGAAGTTATTATGACCAAGATTTCATCTTTATGGCCAATAATGGATGTATATGTGGTCTACTTGATCTTTTACTTTGAAACCAATCATTTTCATGAAGATTTTTTTTTTTAAATTTTCCTATTATTGTAATCATTGTAATGTAGTAATATTCTGTTATCTCCATTGTCTAATCAATTTTAATAAGCCCATTTTTTGTTTTTAAGAGTTTAAAACCCTTGGATGGGGATGTATTGTAATGAAATGGAATAGACTTATTAACAAAAATCCTCTTCATCTCCAACCTTCTTATCTTTAGCTTCCATGGCTTTCTCTTCTTTCTCTCTATATTTCTAATGTTTCTCTCTCCTAGTTTAGAATTTCTCTCTCCTTTTCAAAACTTCTCTCTCCTCTCAGTCTCCTTCCTTACATGTATATAGGTTTTTATTTTTATATCTTGTTGATTTACCAATTTTAATATAATTAAATCTCACCCATAATTATTTTTTAATTTATAACTAGTTATATTTTTAAATAATTCATAGATTTCATTTATAAGACCATCATCTATATTAATATTTATAGAGTACCTTTTAATTCACATCTCTTGTTTTTTAAATATTACTTTTGTTAAATCTTCTAGTTTTTTTATTAGTATTTATAAGATTAATGTTTTTAGGTGTATTGGAAGATAAGGCATCTTCATCTTCTTACATAAATTCATCATTTTTAACCATTTGTAACTTTTTATTATGTGTTTTTGTTGCAAGATTTATGAAAATTAACATTGGTATTTGAGTATTGAAATAGTTTTTAAATATAAAATTATTGTGTAAAGTAATTTCCATGTCTACTTTTGTTTTTTTTCCTATTTCTATTCAATTCAAAATATTTATAAATGACATATCTTTTTAACATATACTCTCATTTAATTCATAGAGTTTCATTTCATGAACCAAAGTCTTTGCACTAAATATATCGCTATCATTATGCTCAAGTATCCACTTATCTATTAGAGGTCCAATTTGATATAAATCACCACATAATATTAATACATCAACATCTCTAAAATATTCATTGTAATTATGTTTAATGTATCTCATTCTATCATTAGCATAGTAAGAAAAAGCTCCAATTAATGAGATCTCATCAAACACTAGGGGTTTGATTTGTTTGTATTTTTAAAATAACTCTCTTAAAATTTCTTGACTTAAAGAAGTTTATTATTATTATTTATTAGTATATGTAGTAATGAATGTATTTTTTAAACTAAATGGAAGATTGATATCATAGTCATCTTTTGATTATTGATATTTTAGTCATCTTTCGATTATTGATATTTTGTGTTACAATTATGATTTTCTTTTCGTTGATTAGACAATGAATTGAAGATTCCCAAAGTCGTTTGACACATGAAAATGCAATAAAAGATGTTAGTTTATCTAATTTTTTAATAATAGAAAAAAAAATCATTTATCGATATTTTATAATTTGGTAATGTTCAAAGTTTTTCAAAGTCTATAAATCCAATGTTTAATTTTAATATTTTTCTATATTTGTATTACATTGAACATATTTAACCATAAACCAACTATCATTAAATGTACCCTTACACATTCTTATACATATTGAATCAATAACCATTTTTTGTTAATATTTTTAATGCTTTAAAGAAAGATCATGCATGTGTTTGTAAACCCTCGTTCATGATGTAAAATTTTCCACTAAGCCTATTCATGATATGAATATTTTATTTCAAATTTAAACTTATGTACACCAAAGATGAATGTTGAAACCTGTAATTCTTTGTTTTCTCAAGGTGCTATAAATTTATATGTAGTTTCATAATCTATTATTTTCTCATATGTTAAAATATAATGCAACATATCATCAGTTTCAATATAACAAATGTCTCCATATTCTCCATCATCATTATTATTAATGCTTTCTTGGATTATATTGTTTTATATTGTTATATTCTTTTGGGTGCAAAAATTATTGTAATCGATCATCATTAATATTTATTTTATTCTCTTTATGTAAAGTACTAGATAAAATGTTTAAAAAAGCATACACGACTTGCTTAGGTTAAACCTTACCCTTTATACAAGCATATTTATATTTCATTTTTGTTTTATTCCTATTAGCAAACTTGATTGATCATCTATAAAAAAATCTTGTTGAAATCTATTGCATTTTAATTGTATTTGGTAGTACATCTATTATTCAATCATGCATACCATATTGTTGATTATAGTCAAGCTCACAAATTTGCATGAATCTGATTCTTAGAACAATTAGACTCTCTTCAATTTCCTTTAATTTTTCAAATTATTAGTTTTTTAATTTAATTGTACATTTTTAAACAAATATTTTTTTTCTCAAAGTAAAAAATTACATGCTTTACATATAGATTATTATATATTTTCTTCAATGTTTTAATTGTAATATCTTTAAAAACTTTTGTCAAATTTATTTTTCATAATTATATTTTTTAAACATTTATAGTATTAGAGATCATGCATCATATATGAGGAACATCGTTTAATTTTTTAGAATATAACTCTATTGTATTATCAATATGTGTAAATTATGTTTAATATGGCTTTATAAGTCTTTTTTATTATATATTGTGAATTCTATATACTTTATAGTTTTTCTATAGAATTAGCTTTTTTCTACGTATCGTAGTTATACATTTTTTAGAATTAATATATACAATTGTATATTCAATGTAACTATTGTGTGTGTGTGTGTGTGTGTGTGTGTGTGTGTGTGTGTGTGTGTGTGTGTGTGTGTGTGTGTGTGTGTGTGTGTGTGTGTGTGTGTGTGTGTGTGTGTGTGTGTGTGTGTGTGTGTGTGTGTGTGTGTGTGTGTGTGTGTGTGTGTGTGTGTGTGTGTGTGTGTGTGTGTGTGTGATGTTGTTGTGATATTTATAAATAATATTTTCTAGACTTATTTTAAAAGTACTTTCATATTTCTTTAATTTATGGTGTTTATATCATTTGTTAATAATATAGTATTTTAATTCTTATACTAAATTATGTTGATTTTTTATATTTTTTTATAAAATCCACAATTTGTAATATATCTTAATAGAAAATCATCTTGAAAATATTCAATATTTGGATTAAATTCCCTTATGTTGATATATCTTTGATTTTTTTTTCATTTTCTTTACGTTAAGGTGTGATTTTTAAAGCATATGTATATATAGTATCATCATTTCAACGTAACATGTTTAAAAAAGATGTTAGAATTTTTTATAAACCAAATGATATTTTATGATATTCTAATACCTAGAATATACAATCAATGAGCAATTAGATAGCATGTTGAAATAATGAAATTTAAGTGAAATTCAAAATGTATAGCTACACCTTTATAGTTTCAACTTCTTTTACATCTAAATATCAAATCATGAAACACTTCGCAGTTTTTTAACATGCATATCAAGTCTTTAGTGTGCCATAAAGGAGATTAGAGAGGAGAGAAAAGAGTCTAGAAGAGAGAGAAAAGAGAAGAGGAAAAGACTAACAAGTAGAGAGAAAGACTAGAATGAGAATGAGAGAAAGAAGGAGAGCGAAACCATGAAAGCTTGCAAGAGTTCGAGAGATGAAGAGGCTAATTTGATTATTTTTGAATGGTTAAAAAGTACAAGTCTCTTACTTCTTATATCGATGTCAATGTGACTTGGCATTTTATTTCTTCAAATATTTAAGAAATATTAATCTTTCCAAGTCTTTACATTCCATCCCTATCCTAAGGTTTTTGCCCTAAAAAACAAACTAGGAAGTTATTACAATGGTTGGAAGGATAGGCAAGACAAAGTATTACTCTATTTTCAACCTTACAAAAGATAGAAAAGTGTCTATGAAAAAATCAAAACTTTGGCTGAAATGAAAATTAAGATAGAAGCCTCTTTAGGGTACAACATTTTCATGACTTCAAAAGGAATCTTTAGCCACAAAGTCTTCATAAAGAAGTGTTTGCATCTAGTAGACAGCTTGTTATTTAAATAGACCCTACTAGACAAAATCTGAGATAACTTTTCAAGGGTTGGTTCAAATGAGGCATGCCACATATCAAAAGGAAGTTCTTAGAGAGTACTTTCATTTTATGTAGGTGGTACTTTGATAAAAATACGATATAATAAAATATATTTAAAAACAACTATTGTTTGGATGATATCTACAGTACAACATGCCCAATTGTGACTAAGTCTCAACTAAGAGTGTATCCTAAAGATAGGGAAACTCTTCCAATGTAGATATAGGCCTCCAAGAAGCCTCCTCAAGTGGTAAACCCTTCTATATAATTAAATACTCAATGATAGACCTAGAGCAAGGCTTCTTCTCTCGTTGATCTATGACCTCCTTACACAATATAAGATCTTCTTCATCAATAGGCAATAGCTTCTCTACCTAATCAACCTGAATGCCAAGAAAATGCTTTAGTTGGTTGACGTGAAAGACGTTATGAATCTTCATAGAAGAGGGAAGTTCCAATCTATAAGCCAAGTCTCCTATGTGCTTAATTATCCTGTATGGGCCATAGAACATGTGAGCAAGCTTGTTGCTTGAGCCGTCTTTTAAAATGGAGTATTGAGACTTAGACACTTTTACCAAAACTAACTCTCCTTGTTGGAACTCCATAAGGCACCTCTTCTCATCAGCGTACAACTTCATCTACTCTTGGGCTTTCTTAAGATTTACTTTGCACTACTAAGAAGAAGGATTTGCATTTGCTCTAACTCTTCTTTCCAATGAGGATTAATATTCTCACTAAAGATAATTGTAGAAATGGGCACTTTATAGCCATACAAGGCTTCGAAGGGAGAAACTCCAATATTAGAACATGTGGATTATTGTAGACAAACTCAACCCAAGTGTAGCCAAGAATCCAATGTAGACTCCACATCATGACAAAATTGTTTAATATAGGTTTCTAACCACATTGACTCTTTCTATTTGGCTATCAATGTTTAATATACATTCCACAAACTAATTAGCCAATTGTGATGCAGTAAACTATGTCTTTATGGGAATGAAATAGGCTGCCTTGATGAGTCTATCCACCACCACATAAATACTATTACATCCCTTCTTAGTTGTAGGCAAGCCAATAATGAAATCTATGGTTATGTGCATCCACTTTTCTTCAAGAATGGGTAAGTGCTACAACAAACCATCTCGCTTATGAGTGTTGTCTTTATTCTATTGCCATGGAATGCACCTAGAGACATAGTCCTTCACATCCTTCCACAATCCTTTCTAGTGAAAACTCTTTTAAATATTTCCCTCCTCATCAATGACAATGTGTCCTTAGTATTCCACCTCCATCTGCATGAAAGAGCACTTAGTCTCATTACTAAAGAACTTGTGGTATCTCAACACATCAAATATCTTTCTCATGTGCAATAGATGATTCTCCAATGATTTGCTATAAATAAGGATATCATTGAAGAATTCTAAGATAAATTTGAAGGGGAATGGCTATAGTATCATATTCATCAGGTTTTGGAAAGTGGCTAGGATGTTATTTAACCCAAATAGCATAACCAAGAAATGGTAAAGCCCATTATCAGTCCTAATGGCTACCTTAATCTCATCAGACTTTCTCATGCGAATTTGGTAGTAGCTTGACCTCAAGTCTATCTTCATGAATTACTTTGCCCCCTTGAGCTTATCTAGCAAATCATCTACTGTAGGGATGGGGTACCTGTTATTTATCGTGATCTTGTTGAGGTCCCTGTAATCTATACATATCTTGAAGGGACCATATTTCTTCTTAACCAACAAGACCAGTGAAGCATAGGGTGAAAAACTAGGTTAAATGAATCCATCTCCAATAGCTACTTGATTTTCTTGACAACCTCTTTATGCTTACATTGACAACTTGTAGGGTGGCTTATTCATTGGTTTTGAGTGAGGCTCCAAATCCATGGGGTGATCAACTACTCTCTTAGGAGGTAATGCTATTGGCACTTGGAATAAATCCTTATCCAAAGTAATCAAGTTCACCTTTGTATCATAATTTTCAACCAACTATATGGGAACTTGTGAGCACATTTGGGTGTTGATTTCTTCTTTTATGGCTATTTGTACCTGAACGGGCTGTTATAAATCTATGGGAAGACATTCCAACCTATCAATGGTTGACTTATTTTCAAAACTATGGGTTCTTGCACTGTGTATAAAAATGAAAACATTTTTCCCATGGATACTACTCTGCATAAGGAGTGTATTGGGCTCCTAGAACCTATCCATGCATCCATAGAGATAGAAAAAAGTGTATAAATAATAGTGTGTGACTCAATCCCATCTAGATAAAAAGATACATTTCCACCTAGATGAAAAGGAAAGTCATTTGATGGGTCACAAAATTAATGGTCATGATCAAAGCCCTCTTTATAATCTTCATTTTCACCATACCTTGTAATATTTGGATCCTCAACTTCTTATTCCTTCACATCCTCAAGAACAATCATATTATAGTTCTTTGCCTTTGCGTTCTTGAAGGTACACTTTGAAGCATAGTCAGCTATTACTTTCCTCACATTTAAATTGTAGGCTCTTTTCTTTTCTCTCTCTAAAGATATTCATGGGTATGAATTTTTGTCCACCATTTACTGAATTGTCACGTGGCCTACTATCTCCTTGCTCACTCTCAATTTTGGGACTAACTCCTACCTTAAAGTTATTTTGCTATCCTGTAGCATTAAAGGGCATGTATGTAGGGACTTTAGGGCTATTAAATGATATGCTAGATCTAACAAAATTTTCTCCAAAGTTACCTTGTTTATTTGTAGCCTTATGCTATCCAAATGAGTGACAAATAGTGACATCCTTTTGATACTTTTGAGCATACAACTCCACCAATTCTATTGCCTAGAGGAGTATGGCTAGTTTATGGGCCATAACATCTACTAAGAGGCTAGGATCCAAGCCATAGATATACTTAAGCAACTTAACATCATCACTAATACTCTCCACATACATGGTAAGATTCAAAAAATGATTGGTATACTCTAATGGTCATGCTCCTTTGATCCACAACTTGTACCAGCTTCTAGCTAGCTTCTCCTTTTCAAATGGAGATAGAAATACCTAGGCGATTTGCACCTTGAAGTCTTCCCAAACATTAATCTAATGGTTTTCTCTCTTCACATACCTCCACCATATGTTTACAAAGCCCTCTAGGTGAAGAGTAGCAAAACAAATCTTTTGATCATCTAACCTAGGATAAATGTCAAAGTAGGACTCAAGTTTGGATGTCCATTACTCTAGATCAGATGGGAAAGATGAATGTCCACTACATTTAGTCTATACAATCTTATCGTGGAGCTCTCTTTCAACAAAATCTTTTTTCCCATTAGAAGTTTGAGGATGCATGTCCAAGTAACCTTCAATGGAGATTGAATTATTAGAGGGACTCTGATAAGCTATTTGAAATCTTCCAGGAGTTGGTTACACTCTTATTCCTTGGGAATTTGATGCATGGATACTCATGATAGGCTCCTCATTTCTATAAGATGATTCTATTGTTTCATAACTGTAATTTGGAATCCCTTTGCATCTAATTATTCCTGTGCTAAGAACTTAAATTGGGGGATAAATTGACTATCTTGATTCATTTCATAACTATTATTTGGAATCCCTTTGCATCCAATTATTCCTAGCTAAGAATTTAAATTGGGGATCTAAAATGATTGTTTTGGTTCAATTTTATCTAGAAGTTGTGAATTTTGGGCCATTACCTTGGCCAAATATTCCTTTGTAGATTGAGTTATGTGCTTGATTTCATCCTTTGTTTGTGCACTTGATTGAACCAATTGCTCCACCATTTGGTCAAGTTTGGATACTAATTCAAGATGCCGGACTAAATGTTTTGTGTCTAATCCCATAGAGTGGTACTAAGTCTGTTATATGTCCCATACTCTTGAGACTCCTCATCCTTATGTTCTTGTTAGCCAATACATCTCTAGAATCTTTGATTTGTTGCTAAATACCATCATTAGCTTTATTTTTACCCCTATTTCTTATCGTTTTTGAGTGATATCCAAATAGATCCCTTGTCACAAAAATGGTGATATATTTTAATCTTGATATGCAAATGCCGTGATTTATGATTCAAATCAAAGCCAATGATAAAATTTTTGAGATTGGCTATGATGCATTTATTAGGATCAAGATAGAATATTCTATGAATAATTTTTATGGTTGTAGAAAATAGTCCAACAACTTGTAATAGCCATGTTTTAGAGTTTTAACCACATGTAGGCCTTGTATAGAGTGTCTAAACCTTGTAATAATCATTATTGGAATTGTATGTGCTGAGAGAAACCTTGTACGACCTCTATCTAATCTATATGAGCTCAAAAACACCATGTAGCACCTAGTAATGTCTAAGAAACAGACTAAAAAGTCTTGAAATGCCCTAATTCACATGTATCCTCTTGTAACTTGTTATCCAAAGGCTATGGTAACATGTAAACCTTATATATTAGTTAGTGAATATTTTGTTTCTTCATTCTAGCTTGTATCTTTGATTCTAATATCATTGTACTTGTGTAAGGGATAAAGCATAGTCAAGGGCTCCCTACACGGGCTTCGAATCACCAAGAGGTGGGAAAAGTTCCCACATGTCGAGTTGTCACATCCCTTTGGATTCTGTGATAGTGAGAGAGGGTTGCCTCTCTTTTATCCCATTATCTCCCCTCATATCCACCTTTTTCCCTCGGTGGGCATTCTCGACATGGTAAGAGCATTTTGGACTAAGAAATCAAGGATGATATACATTGCTTGAAATAAAACCTTTCAAATTTGATGATGTGCAAGTATTAAATGAAAATGAAGGATTGGATGAGGATCTTTCCCTTGCAATTCAGTGACTCACTGATTGCATGAGTTTATCCTTTACAATATGTTTTGGGAACACTCAAGAATCCAAGCACAAGATCAAGGTTATTGAATTAATGTACAATACTTTTGAAATGGAGCTTGATCAAAATGAAAATGAAGTTGAGAATTGATTTAAGAGTATAACAATATTACAAGAAGTATTTCTTCGATTTAACATGGAATTGAAGCCTATGGATGAAGCAATATCTCATCATCAAGTGGATATGGAATCAGTTGCTACATCTTATAAGCTTCAATTTTACTGCCATTGTGAAGGATTGATGGCTATCTAGACATGCCAAATAGCCCCGAAATTTGTGACACCACTTTCAGGTTGATTCTTGCTTAAATCTCTCAATTCTTCTACTAATCTTCATCAATCTTGGCTATTCCAATCATCAGCGAGTTGTTTCTCTCAAGAATCATTAAGATTGGTGCTCTATTCTTCTTCTTCTACCCTCTTGAAACCCTAACAGTGTAGTCCATGGACAACCGTGAAAGCTTTAGTCCAAGCTTCAACTTCTCTAAATCTCTTAAAGATTCTTCAATATTTTAGCCTTGGGATTCATTCTACTAAATATTCCTTGAAGAAATTGCAAGGATTGAGCAAGATTGGTCAAGATTCAACCTCAAGAGTTTCCATGGAGTCAAGATTTGGACGAAACTAGTTCAAGGCTTCAATCTCAAGCTTCTAATGTCTCAAGACTGCTTCCAAGCATCCAAGGAACAAGGATTGAAGGTTATTTCAACAACATTGAGCAACCAAAGGCTTAATCAAGAATTTGGGGATTATTCAAGCCTTCATCAAACTATGCAAGTTGCATTCTCTTCAATTCTTGATCATCCATCTAATTGTTGAGTTTCATCCATTTGATTGAGAGATTAAAGAATTGAAAATTTCCCATCAAATTTCATCTCATCATTGGTTAAATCAACCCATTCATGGAGTGTACTGCTTACTTGATTCAAATAGTGAATTAGAAGCTCTTGCTTGAGTTTTCAACATTACATTCAATCCTATTTGTTAAAGACCAACCGATTGGTTAAATTGCTCACTCTAATCCAATGATTTGTGGATGATTGTGTTGATTCATTGCAAAATATATCATAATCCTTGTAAAAGGTAAGTCAACAACAATGAGTCATTGTGTGGTAAGACCCTCTCCCTTTTCATTTTGCCAATTTTAATCCTATTGCATATCATGAAATGAGTTGAATGGAAATTTTAGTAATGCACATCATGTTGGTTGATTAGAGTAGCATATCACTGCCATGTTGAGATTCCCACTGAGGAAAAAGATGGATGTCGAGGGAGATAGTGGGACAATAGAGAGGTGACCCTCCCCCACTATTAAAAGTCTCGAAGGGATGTAACCAACCGATCTAGGGAAAAATTTTCCTATCTCTCAATGATTCAGAGCCTGTGTAGGAAGTCTATCCTGCCATTCTATACCTCACATAGGTACGATGAGTGGAGAATCGAAGATTCAAGCACTCTTAAAGATTCAAGTCTCTTGAAGTTCAAAATAAGGTGAAACAAGACTTTTACAAGACACTTCAAGGTATAAATAGGCCACTACATGTACCATTTTCATCATTGGGATATAGGTGCAGGTACTACACATTACCAAGGGGTCTTATCTAGCTCCACATGGGGTTTGAAAGTCCTTATATACAACCATTTTTCTCTCGTTCTCTCTCTGTCAACTTCATCTCCTTGAGCCACCCCCTCCCCATGGTGTTTGGCAATGCAAGTTACAATAAACTAAAGAGTAGTGATCTTGAACTTTCTAATATCAAATCTCAATAGCTTGATATATTAATATCCTGTGCTAAAAATGAAATTTGTGAGCTTTGATTGGCAAAAATAAACTTATATTATAAAAACCACTCACATTTGGAAGATCAAATATAGTGTTGAGGATAAGAAATATGTCGAGACACATTCTCCACCCATAGCTGACATATTGATTGGGTTGTTGTGGGAGTCACACAAGGCCCTCCATGCACCTAACAAGCTTACGTACGACCCTAGAGACACACGTCCCAATTTTATTCTCGATGATACCATCAAAGAGCACAAACTAACCTCAAAGCAGAGATGTAGATACTTATTGTCAAGCTTTTCTGTGGTATATAAAGTTACATATATTTGTGTGCATGTCGTATTATATAAGACTACAACGTTCCCTATTCAATCATCAAACTAGATAAGAATTCTAAAGTTCTAGCACCAAAATTTGGATAGAAGAAGTCAGTGAATACAAACAAGAAATGCTCTTGATCAAGTACTTATTACTCATGATAAAAAATGAAAATGACTCGCATAACATCAATCATCATGTAAGAAAACACCCTCAAAAGCCCAACATTCCAAATCGTGATGGGAGGGGTGACATTTGTTGATCGACAACTTTTTGAAAAACGTCCCCTCTCCCATAATTGATAAGTTTCTTTTAAGGTTGGTCCCCCCCAAAGGCACATGGCCATGCTCGTTTGAAGTTTGGCCAAATTTTGGCCTTCTAGGTGTCCAACTCCTGTTTCTTCAGTGTTCGGTGATTGATTCGAGATTCAGAAAATCACGCATCCGGTTTGAGGTCCCGAATGACCAAGGAGTCATCTTACTTCAATTTGGCACTCAAAAAAATTATGAAAAATCCACATTCATCGCAACAGTCAAAATTTGCATTCCCATCTTCCACAGTTACTTAAAATCATCGAATTCGCGTCTTCCACTTCCATTGGTCTTTGAATTCTACGTAAAATTTACATCATTCTACTATTTTCGGCATGTCCTGGTCATTTAAATCTCACTCTCATTGGCGACCACGGGGTAGGGCGACTTAGCCCGTCGAATCCAAGAATTAATTGCACAAATAACAACAACAACAATAACGACAAAAAGCATCAAGCTGCCACAAAATAAAGTACACAACAAAGCACAAACACAGCTCTCACTCTACCCCTTGACAAGATCAAGGCATGAAACCCACAAAAAATAGGCCCACATAATTTGACAGAAATCTAGAGTGAGTTGCTAACCAATTGCTCCAACACAAACTGGCTAGAAAGTACCATCAAAGAAGTCATCCTAGGTGGTGGCTTGAACTTCCTACCCAACTTAGGACAACTCAACCAAGAACTTCTACTAGGCAAGGACTCCTATAACTTGGTTAACATATTTTTTCATTTTATGATATCTTTCCTTCAAGTTTTCATACTCAAGCGTGTAAAAAAGAGGGAGCTGAGCATACTGACCCAAGGAGAACAGGGCATCGGACTTAGGTCCTGAATCGGTACCCAAGAACCTACCAAGCCCTCGCGAGGCAACACTTAAATCTTTGGTTCTTCCACTCCCTCTTATTTTTGGCTCCAATCTTCCTTAGTACGTTTTCAACTAGATGCCACCCCTATGAAGATAAGACATAGACCCCGAGTTTGACTCGTCCTCAGGAACCTACCAAGGCATCGCAAGGTGATGCCACCCCTATGAAGATAAGGCATCAACCCCAAGTTTGCCTCGTCCTCAGGAACCTACCAAGCCTTCGTAAGGTGATGATTATCTGCTCTTAAGATTTTTCTTCTTTTCCCTTTTTATTTGAGGGGTTAGAATCCCTTTTTACACATCTCTGTATTCTTATATTTCAAGTATATCTAAACTTTCTATTCTTTTATTTTGACATGCTTTTCTAACTTCCTCGCTACTAACAAAAGCTCCTAGAAAATGTTGCCTAGTAGCCTAGTAGAACAGAGTCACTAGGACTACCTTCTAAAACAGTTCTTAGAATGCCTGACAATGTCTTCAAAGGAGGCGGACAACTACTCAGACCTTCCTCAAACACACCTAACCTAGCCCTAGGACTTTATGCCTTGATTGCCAATCCCCAATAAAAGAAGAATATCCCACAAGTATATAAACACATATAGCACAGAGAGAAAGTACTCGTAAAGGAAAAATATCACCTCGACTTGGCCACGAGAAGCTTGTATGCAATAAAAGGATTCCCCAGGTTCCACTGAATCTATATAGCATAGCACTAAAACAAAACCATTAACCACACCCGCACTAGATAGACACACGGCCCTCTTGGCCTAATGAAATATAGCACTTCATTGCAAAATAATTGGCCCTCTTGGCCTAACAAAATTATCCATGTAACAACCATTCAGTAGTGTACTACTTAAAACAAACCCTTGGTCCAGACATAACTCTACTAAAGCATAAGACCACTGACCAATGTTGAGGACTCCTCCGGCCCTACACTAAGTGCATTCGATTACTAGCTAATCTCCCTACATAAATAGCAAGGGGTGTCTGACGAATATCTATGATGATAAACAATCCTATGCGTCCATGATAGAATAGGAAGGTGATCAATCGCCACCTGACTCATAATCCATACTAACTAGCAATGGTCAAAATAGGACATATCAACAAGAAATCCCCAAAGTAACATCGAGCTGATATTATAAGGCAATTATAAGAGTGCCCCAGGACCAGAATTGAAAAATATATTCTCAACAAAAGCATAATTGGCAAGGAATCTGTGAAGCGATTCAACTGTCGAATAAGCTGGCAAGTCACTACCTCAAAAATATGCATCATATTCAAGGTTGCACGGTGGTACATCTACAAAATAGGATGCCTCACACTATTGGTCCCATTCAATTGATTGATCACTAGCTGCGAGTCATCTTTTACCAATAATCGATGGATACTAGCATGTTGCAGACTGCATTCAGTCCCATGATTAAGACCTTAGTATTCTACCATGTTATTCGTAAAAGCAGTGCCAAGATATGCTCCCATTTTCATAACAACTCTGTGCCAAGGATCTTTAATGACCACACCAACACTCACATACTTAATGGGCCCTCTAAAAGCTATGTCAAAATACAAAGTATAGACCTAGTCTTTATTGATAGACCACACCATCCTAATAAGCTCACTCGTACTTATGATAATCAAAGTCGAGCTGAGAGAAAGAATGTATAGCAGGTACAATCCCTCCTTCCTTGCTGAACTTGATAGATACACTCATAAGAATCCTTTGACAATGGTGGTAGTAGACCTTAATATCCCTTGTGAAAGATCCATATTCCACTTAATAACCTGACAAACTAATGTATCTAACTTTGATGAAGATAAAGGAACTCTCTCGCTTTGAGGAGATTCAAGGTAAACATCTACTATTACACATCTGGCACCTCTACCAAAGATCAACTGACCAATGGGTATATCAACCTAACACTTTGCTTGTAAGATCCATGGCCTACCTAGCAATACTTAATAGCTAGGCTACCTTGCAAACTTGATAACCCTAAAGTCCAAAATGCATTCCACATTAGCAAAGTCACATGGACTTTAGTGATGCAACCTTCTGGTTGTCTAAAACTGTCATCAGCCATCCGAAGAATCGTGAAGGCGTCTTTTTAGATTTCTAGCCCTAGCCTCTCCATCAATTTCAAACTCATAATGTTGATAAAGGATTCCGTATCCACAATAGTATGTTCTACTATTATGCTGTCAACATATGTTGTTACCCTTGGACAATGCTTTTTAGCATGCTCAAACCAATCATCCCCTACCTGAGCTATGCCCAAGGGCTCCATGAAATACCCAGTGTAAAAAATCTTCTTAAAATCTTTACGTACTCCTAGGGACAACTTGATCAACTATAGGAGATTTGCATCCCGCCTAACCTCACAAAGAGAACTTGCTAAATCAAATTCATGATAGTCAGCAATAGCTCTCTTCTCCTGCTAGACCATTCTCTTCTTTGGTTTGTTCAGCAGGATTTGGTACTTGTTTCTTGGCTTTTGTCTTCTTTGAAAATTTCTTATTCTTCTTGGGGTCGACTTTACTTTCAATGGCTTTTAGAGATTCGCCTCCCACATCAGGGTTAAGGACTTGTGTCATCTTATCATCTTGTTTAGGGTTTCCCTTGACAGGTTTACCTTGTCTTTGTCACCGTCTTTACCCTTTTAACTTTGTGTAATGACTTGTAGATTAGAAGCTTCAATGCAATTGGCACATACAACTTTAATAAGGCCGACTCCACTGCCACTGAGCAACTTCTCTCTCTCTCTCTCTCTCTCTCTCTCTCTCTCTCTCTCTCTCTCTCTCTCTCTCTCTCTCTCTCTCTCTCTCTCTCTCTCTCTCTCTCTCTCTCTCTCTCTCTCTCTCTCTCTCTCTCTCTCTCTCCACCCCACCCCTTATGTCGTTGACTGTTGAACTCTTTCTTGGGGGGAAGGAGCTAGCTACGAAACTGCAAGAACAATCTACCATAGTTGGAAGCGTTTGCATGTCCAGTAGCTATAGATCCATTTTCACTGCATACAAAAGCTTTGACAAAGATGTTCATGTAGAAGATTTGGCTAGCGATGCATATTTTTCCACTTCCTAGAGGAGCTGATAGTCATGTATTAGAGTGTAAATATGTATTCATGGACATTACTAACCCGTTCCAGGCATGTAGGGGCCACATCTTCCATATTGCTTCAGGCTTGTGGGTAGAGAGAGAGAGAGAAAGAGATTGCATGCAATAAAAGAACTATAGAAATTCATGATTGACTGCATTCTGCAAATGATTCCCTCTCTCTCTCTCTCTCTCTCTCTCTCTCTCTCTCTCTCCTCCTACAGAATTTTGTGAATAAAATTCATGGATAGTAGAAAATTGGTATCAAACCTGCATGCAAAAGCAATCAGATGGGACTTCCAAATAGGAGCGATCTTCATGCCAAACATTCCACCTCCAACCTCCTGAAATAGCCACTATAGAGATGATGGCGCACCAAGCGCGGTAGCAAGGCACTAGTCGAAGATTGCACTGATGGGTTTAACAAGCCAGAGATACAAGGACGATTCTCCCCATCTCTAGCCTTTCATGATGTGGCACCACTATTTTATTAGGGGGTTTAAAGTAGGGTCATCCCCTTAGGGGGTTTTCAAATTAGTTTGGGTGGATGAAAACCCAAAACCCCCCAATGTGGCCTTGGGGCTTTCAAGTTTTCACTAAAAGCCCCCAAAACAATATATATGGGAACAACTCCAAAGGTTCAATGTGTGTGTGTGTGTGTGTGTGTGTGTGTGTGTGTGTGTGTGTGTGTGTGTGTGTGTGTGTGTGTGTGTGTGTGTGTGTGTGTGTGTGTGTGTGTGTGTGTGTGTGTGTGTGTGTGTGTGTGTGTGTGTGTGTGTGTGTGTGTGTGTGTGTGTGTGTGTGTGTGTGTGTGTGTGTGTGTGTGTGTGTGTGTGTGTGTGTGTGTGTGTGTGTGTGTGTGTGTGTGTGTGTGTGAACCCTGTGTTTTTTAAATTTCTAAAATAAGCTCCTTTCTTGAAAAGAAAGATATCCACATATTCCAAGGCTTAGTGGACCACTTAATTAAAATTAACAATGAGTAATTCTTTTGAGTCTGCACCACCGCACCATTTTATAAGCATATGTCCTAAAGGGCAATGCTAATAAAGTTCGCACAGTGGAGAGATTTTAAGAGTACATGCATTGCAGAGATGATTCCAAACTACCGTGTTGTTACTTATAGTAAATTTGTTGATCTTCTAGGGGGTCCCATGAGGAAAGTCATGCATATCCACAAACAATACATCAATAGTGAAGATATTGACCCTATAGAAAGTTAGCATCTTAGTGATAGGTACAGGATTTCCCCTAGGAAATCAAGTGTTATGCAATCCAGGAATTCATACTCATTGGATACCATGTATATGTAATGCAATGCAAAGGTGATCTTAGGTATTAACTCCCCTCCCCCCACCTTTCTCCCCACCCATCTCCATCCCACACCCCCCTCAATAACCCCCCCTAAGTGCCCCCTCAAAAAGCATGCTTCTGAAAAATTTTGAATAAAAAATCCCTAATGTGAATTTTGCATGAGGTACATTTATAAACCCCTTCTATTTTTGAAAAAGTGTAGGTCAACATAATAAAAATACGCTTTCTTTTTTTGAACTCACATTGTACATTACATGTTCTATAACCCCCCTTGAGAGGGCCATAAATGATTGGTCTTTAGCCTAGATTGCTTCCTTGAGATAAGGGAACTCCTCTATAATTGATGTTGGTTTACAAGAAGCTTCTTCCAAGGGTAATCCTATTTGATCAAATATTCTTTGATTGTTCTTTATCTAAGTTTCTTGTCCTTCTCACAAATGACCTCATCAAGCACATATCCAATGATGCCCTCCTCATCCATGGGTGGAAGATCCACTACATAACCATAATAGATCTAATACAAAATACATATAGTAGATCTAATAAAAGGCTTCAACTGACTCACATGCAAGACATTATGAATCCTAGTGGATGAGAGAAGTACCAACCAATATGCCAAGTCACAACCACTCTCTTTAAAACCTTGTAGGGACCATAAAATCTACGACCCAATTTGGTGCTAGAACCATCTTTGAGAATAGCATAATAAGACTTGGGCACCTTCAAAATCACTAAATCCCCTTCTTGGAACTCTAGACTCCATCTTTTCTCATCAACATAAAGTTTCATTTGATCTTGGGCTTTTTTTAGATTTACTTAACATTGTTGAAGAAGAGTCTTCATGTGATCCAATTCTTCCTTGCTCTAAGGGTTGTCATTGAAAATGATTGTGGGAAGGGGTACCTTGTATCTTCTGTGTGCTCCAAGCAATTTTCACGATTTAGAAGGGTTTGGCTACTGCTGCAACCTGCCCAACAAATCCCTGCCCACTCTTAAATTAGATGGTGTTTTTAACAGTAGCCCGCAACCTCCACTTAGTTTCACCCAAGCTTCATTCTTGAACAAAATGATGGCAATTAACGACACCACTTCCAAAAAAAATTGGTCGTGGAAAATCCCTATACAAAGCCGCAAAAGGTGACACTCCAATGCTAGAATGAGTGGAGTTATTATAATCAAACTCAACCACCAAATGCAACCATGAATCCTATTCATTCTATGTATCATGGCAAAAGTATCAAGTAAGTCTCCAAGCACTTATTTACGTGCTCTATTTGACCATCTATTTGAGGATTATAGGTTGTATAAGGAGCCAATTTTGTGCCCATGGAGCTCAATACTACTTGCCAAAAGTTGCTTATAGACTTGGATTCTTTGTCATGAGTTTGTCATGCACTATAACCTATAGTAATCCATGTAACTTGAAGATATGCTCCATGAATTGACTTGCTCCATGAGATGTCGTAATATTGAGCTTTTATGGAAATAAAGTGGGTTGCCTTAGTGAGTCTATTCACACAACCACATAAACTCTATTCCATCATTTCTTGGACATATGTAAGCTAGTGATCAAATCCATAATAATATGTGTCAAGTTACCTTCAAGGATATTCACCACCACATAAATGCTATTTCATCATTTCTTGGAAATAGGTAAGCTAGCGATCAAATCCATAGAAATATGCATCCATTTACCTTCAGGGATA
The DNA here is from genome assembly GCF_053477565.2 of Lygodium microphyllum. Taxonomy (NCBI): domain Eukaryota; kingdom Viridiplantae; phylum Streptophyta; class Polypodiopsida; order Schizaeales; family Lygodiaceae; genus Lygodium; species Lygodium microphyllum. The sequence goes on along the minus strand of NC_141159.1, from coordinate 48,324,824 downwards.
TGCAATGGCTACAATAAAGCTCATGGTTCAATGTGCTATCCTTGTTTTTCTGGCATGGTATACAGCTAGAGACAAAAGTCTTAACATCCTTCCAAAGGCCCTTCCAATGGAAACTCTTAGCAATCCTATCATAGGTCTTAAATACACCAAAATGATAAGCTATAAGCAAGAAATGTATCTCTTGGATAATTTCCTATATAAATTGGAAAGTATGCGGAATGACAATCCTGCCATGATGCCATGTGAGACCATTTCTCAACTGAAAGTGAAAATTCTTATTCATAATATCTTGTTGTAATTTTTAAAATATAGCAATAAATTCATGGTCTAAAATGTAAGCCTTTTAGATCTCCTCTATCCAAACACTATGAAGTTTTGTAATGGTTGAAACATTGCATGTCCAGATCCTAGATAAGGAATCAACAACTATGTTATCCTCGTCCCTGGTTTGTGTGATATCACATTCATAATAATGTAACATAGCTACCCATCTACATTGCTTTGGAGTAAGGTTTGACTGGGATAGGAAATATTTAAGGACCATATTATCACTTTTCACCTTGAATCGGCTACCATACAAATAATGATATAACTTCTTGATTGCATGAAGAATGGCTAGTATTTCTTTGTCATAAACATTCATTGACATCTCTATATATTTTAGCATGTGACCCTCAAAGGCTATTACCCCATGCTCCTTCAATAAAACTGCTCCGATACATTTCGATGAATGCTCCAATACATTCTTATGGAATAATAACTGCCAATATTCCACCTCAGTCTACATGAATGAATACTTAGACTCCTTACCAAATAATTTATGCTACCTCAAGACATCAAATACATTCCCCACATGTGCTAAATTATCATGTAATGATTTGTTGTGGATGAGTATATTGTCAAAGAATACCAGCACAAAGATAAAGAGGAAAGGATGTAAAATCTTGCTCATGAGACTTTGAAAGGTAGCTGGGGTATTTGTCAATCTGAATGGCATAACTAAAAAATGATAGAGGCCACAATCTGTCCTAAAAGTAGTCTTAACTTCATTAGCATGCATCCTATGAATTTGATAATAGCCAGATCCTAAATCTATTTTGGTGAAATACTTTGCTCCTTTAAGTTCATCAAGTAAATCATCCACCCTAGAGATGGGATACATGTTCTTCATTGTGATCTTATTAAGATCCCTATAGTCAACACACATATTAAATGACCCATTTTTATTCTTTATCAAGAGTAATGGGGATGCATAAGGTGAGGAACTAGGCTCTATAAATCCCATCTCCAATAGTTCTTTAATCTGCTTGTTGGCAACTTCTTCTCTTTCACACTTGAAAAGCCTATAGGATGGTTTGCTAACTGGCTTAGAATGAGGCTCTAAATCAATTGGACAATCAACTTATCTTTTAGGGGGAAATGCTATAGGTACTTGGAGTTGACCCTTGTACTATTCCAAAAAAGAGCATTCATTACTGAATTCTTGGCTAATTCTTTGGGCCAATCTGATGCTTCTTTATTAAGATGCAAGACAAATATTTGGGATCTTTTCTTGAAGTTTTTTTGGGCCTGCTTTGTTGTAATAATATGAAATATACTTTGTTATGGATACTAATCAAGTGTATGAGGTGTCCATCATTGACAAACTCTAGGTATAGTTGAGAAAAATCCATAATAATTTTGTCTAATTGCATTAGCCCATCATAGCCTAATACAATGTGAATGGAGCCCATATCCAAAGTAATTAAGTCCATTTCTACCCATAATTTTCAACCAACTAAATGTACACTTTTGGACACATTTAGTTGTTGATTTCTTCATCTCCATTTGCCACTTAGACTTTGATAAGTTCTTGATAGGTTGCTGTAAATGAGTAGGGAAACACCTTAATCTATCTATGACTGAATTATTCATGAAATTATGGGTACTACTATTGTCAACCAAAATGAATACATTTTTTCTATCAATGCTCCCTCGAATATGAAGTGTGTTTGGGTTTCTTGATCTTGTCCATGCATCCATTGAAATGGAGAAAATACTAGAACCATAGAACTCATCATTCCCTCCTCGATCAAAAGGAATACTACCATCAATATCCAAAGAAAAACTATCAACCTCGTATCAGTAAGATCAAAGAACTATTCTTGCCCAACATCCTCATCAATATCCTCATTCTCAATGGTAGCCATAAGTGCATTTGCATCATCATTATCATCCTCTAAATCCTCAAGGACTAACGTACTATGAACCTTGGATTTTGCATTCTTGTAGGCACACTTTGTTGCATAGTTGTATGCTTCTCACCACAAATAAAAGAAAAACCCTTTACTTTTCTTTCCTTATATAGGTCCATAGGAATAGACTTTGTATTACAAATTGCTAAAGTATTTCTAGGCTTGTTGTCCCCTTGTTTATGATCCATTCTTGAACTATTTGCTAGTCTAAAAGTACCTTGTTGTGTTGAATCATTGAAAGGTGGATAGATAGGTATTTTAGGGTTGCTAAGTGGCATACTACTTCCTTGATAACTTGTCCCTAGCTGGCCTTGTCTCAAGGTATTTCTTTGCTGCCCAAAAGATGGCTGCAAAGGAGCGTCTCTTCTATACTTCTTGGAATACTTTCAGCAAACTCAGTAGCCTTAAACAAACTTGTAGGGAATAAACCATACATGTATTTTTGAAGTTTAGCATCATCATTGATGTACTACACATACATAGAAATATTAAAAAAATCATCCGTATATTCTCTCATAGAAAGATCCCTCTACTCTAGGCCATACCAACATCTAGCAAGCTTTTGTTTTTCCACTGGGAAACCAAAGACATGCACCACGAGAGCTTTGAAATATTCCTAAGTGTCCAGCTGATGGTTTTCCTTCTTCATGTAGTGTCACCAAGTGTGGGCAAAAGTTGTTAGGTGTATAGTAGCAAAGTGGATATTTTGGTCATTAGCTTTGGGAGATATGTCAGAGTAATCTTCCAATTTAGAAAGCCACTCCTCAATGTCTATTGGAGAAGATGACTAATCATTATACTTAGACAATATGAACTTATCCTTGAATTTTCTGTCTATGGTCAACAAATAATTTACTAGCTCAAAGCTTCTCTAAGCTTCCTTGAGCCTCAGGAGCCATCCTTCATAAGAAGGACACTTATCACATAGCCCTTTGCCCGCTCAATTGCTCAAGTAATCAAAAAAAAAAAACACCTATCTCCCTTGGGAGCATAGGATCCCCACTTACAAGTGACTTTTTCCGAGAGTTAACAACTTTTTCCACACTCCAAGAAGTGTTGGGTTGTGTCCTAAACCACCATATTCCATAATACATCTAGCTATTACAAGCATGAACCCATAAGATACATATCTCATCATTCTCAAATCAAAAATTGAAACATTGCTTTTAATAAATTGTTTAACATGTGCAATGCATAGAGTCTATCCCTTCATTAATTCCCTTATCCTTTCTTAAAAGCATACCATGATTCTAGTTTGTCTCCCTATTTCCTAGTAGTAAATTTTAGTATTTCTAGCCATACACAATTTATGAAGCAAAAGACATGACCTATGTTATGTCCCCAGCTTCTTTCTTTAATCATGATGAAGTAACCACATAAGTTGAAGCCATTGCTCACCTGTAAGAAGAACTTTACAGGAGGTCACCCATCCCAATAGGATCATCACCCAAGTGTGCCTAACTATCAATAAGTGACAAATCACTAGGCTAGTTCTTGTTGTTGTTTTATACTACAAACATAGTTTTAATAAACTTGAGTTAGGAGGGTTGCGTAAGTACTTCTACTTATGGGAATTTGCATGTATCACCTCATTAATAATAATAGGTATCCTTATATCATTGAAATATGGTTAGTGCTAGTTGAAAATGTGTGTATGCAACACTATAATTTCATTTTTCTAAGCACACATGTGTGATAATGTGACAACTTTACGTGATCATTTATTTTTCAACATAAAATAACTTTTTTAAAGCAGATATCTTTGCATCTTACTTTATCTAACAACATGTACACACACATTGTTTATAAAGGTAAATTGAGTAATGAGGACATTCTTTATTAAGATGAGCCAAGTAATGGGGACATTACAAAAGGAACGAAAGAAAGAAAGAAGGAAGGAAGGTAAGTGGAAGGTGGAAGGTGGAAGGTGGAAGGTGGGAGGTGGAATGTGGAATGTGGAAGATACAATGTAGGAAAAAGGTCAAGAGCTCCAAATGTGCACATGGGATAAAAAGAAAAAATGAGTCTCCTGTTTATATTCCCCTTTTCACAATTGCAATCCAAACTCAACATCCTTGCCATGTGGCAACCACCCATTGTACTTTTTATAATCTAGATGGCATGTGTCAATTAGTTAATGGTGCCATGTATACAAATGTGAGCTTCATGAATGACCATTTTCCACATGGAAATCATGCCCCAATTCATAGGGAACCATTGGTAGGGCTCATGGCATGGATGTTCAAAATTCTACTCATAAATGCATCCATGTAATTTTCACCATACCTTTCACAACTTTCTCTTGACACCAATAATCATAAGTGTTATGTTTGGACCTTTTTCTTGGAGCTTCTTCTTGGATTTTTGTCTTGGACCTTCATTGTAGCTTCTCTCTTTCAAGGTATTCCACCTATCCTTTGGTCTTTAGCTTGGTGTTATGTATGGTATTTATTCTTGTGGTCCAATTTGAGATTGCCACTTGCCTAGTTGGACGCTATGGTGTGTAGGGGGGATATCTAAATGTGCTTTCTTTATTTTTTGGTGTTTCAAGGCTTCATGGTTTCTTGAGTGTCTCTTCGATGCAAAAAAAGTTGCAAAGAATTTTTTGCTTGTGTGCTTGATACTAGTTTGCATCATTTCTACCATGAAAAAACTAGTCACATTGGTTATACATTCATACAATTCTTTCCAAACATTCCCATATTGCATTTAATTAGACATCATCAAAGTTGGAAAGTAGTATTTTGGCCTTTGCTCCTTCCATTGATTTAGTGACTAATACATCACTTGATTTTTCCAAATTATTGAGTATCTTTTTGAAATTGCACATGGCCCCCATGAAAACCTATTCTTGAAAGGATTTCTTCACATTTCTTGATATAGATATCTAGAAGCGATGTAGTCTGATTGAGTAAAGCATTATCTAGATGCAAACTTAAGAGCTTATCAAGAAGGCAAATCTCTATATGTAATGCACAAATGTATACTCTTTGAAATGAAATTTAAAGAATGGGCTCCTAATTTGGAGCTTATGATCCTTGGAGTGCACGTCTTTATGGTTGCCTTCCTTCATTGTTTAAGGTCTTTGCTATTTACTTTGTTCATTGGTGGGGTAACTCCTAGGCTTCTCATATCAAACCAACCCAAGGAAGCCATTCCATCCATATAATACAAGCATGGGTGTGTAGTTTGCTACTCAAATTAAATATCAAATGTGCATTTTAAGGCTTTTAAGTCAACACTTAAATATTATGCTATTTTGAATGACCCAATGTTGTCTATCTCAAGTAGCTCTTCTTTATCTTGTGATTCAATAACACTTGGGATGTTTATGTGATGGAAATTTCATTTTAGGGTCTCATGACTCTCATGGGACACTTGCACTCCACATATCCACCATAAATCATCCTCAAACTAAATAGTTAAAGCCTTACCCTATCTCTCTAGAGTCATATTATAAACACATACCATTGCATGCATAAGGCTCAACCTTAGAAATATTAGTAAAATATTTAAAGTTTCCAGATGTGGTTGGAAATTTCTAAGACGTAGAATAATTTTATTGTCATTATTACATATGAGGAGGCTCAAGAGCATCATGCTTAGCTAGTAATGTGGCATGAGCTTAAATCTTAAAACTGAGTGTTGAGATGACAAGCTCAACACATGCGGACATTAATGATGGACCGCCTGGTTAGATGGGTCCACATGTCTACACGTAGCACGTCGGTGGTCATTATGACTCTCACATGGCCACTGACTCATTACTTATTATATTCAGGTTGTCACACCTATTTACAACTGGCATAGTTATAGCACCAGTCGACTAATGTAGTCGGTTATGTATTGTTTGACTTAGTAGGCCACTTTCCTTTATGTTGTATCTTATCTATACATTGTGTACATTGTAAAGTGTGTGAAGAAGAAGAAGAAACCGGCAAGAAAACGTTTTGGCCTCCATCTCTCTTCTTGTCTCTTGAGTGAGCTTCTCCTTGTGCATTTTGTGTGTGTTTGGCACAGCATCTTGAGCAAGTCCCCCCACCACGCGATTCATGACATGGTATCAGAGCTGCACCACTGATTGAGACTGGTTTTGAAGGCTAAAGCGAAGGAGAGGAGCCAAGGATTTGAGCAAGCAAGCAACGGGTAATAAGCTCTTCCATTCTCTACTTCTTCTCTTGGACAGTGCCTATGGAGGCACCGGAAGAAGGGCAGAGCAAAAATCTCATATTGCAGTGAGATTTGGTGTGCACGAAGAGCGCTGTGTACTCTGCAGATAGACCCTTTAGGGCTTTCCCACTACTATTCTGGCCATCCGAGGTCATTTCAGGCCCTGGTTTAGACTCGCAAGGTTGCGGACAGCAGTTCGAGGTATCCTGCAATTTCAGCTGTGTCTGCGGTATACAGGTGCACACGTTATAGATTTCAGATCAGTAAGTGCAAAGGTGTTTAGCAGCGAATAAAAACAAGGTTTATCTGTAAACTGGTTGCAGATTGCATGTATTGTTAAGCAGGCAGTGAAAAAGATTGTCTAGTATATTGATGTGCACTACAGGTCGATTGCAGAAGATTTGCTTGCTGTTTGGTATTAGTTTTGTGATAATGGCATAGAACAATGGAAACCCCATCATTGAGAAGCTCGACAAGAACAACTACCCTTCATGGAAGTTTCGTGTCATGAACTTCCTTATTGGAAAAGGCCTCTACGAGTTTGTTTCAGGTGAAGAAAAGGAGCTGGAGGTGAGTGATCCTCCAACTACAGAAGAGACAAAGGCATGGAAGGAATGGAATGCAAAAGACAAAAAGGTCATGTATTGGCTGTCTGCAGTAATTGACCATAATATGCTGGGACATATTAGAAATGCAGAGAATTCATATGCAGCTTTGACCACACTTGAAAGTATGTTTTTCGTAAATACAAAGGCACGAAAGATTCAACTCAAGAGTTGAATACATTGAAGAAAGGGAAGATGTCTATCAATGAGTATGCACTAAAGGTAAGGAGCATTGCAGATGCCTTGGCAGCGATTGATGCAATGTCCGATAATGATGATTTGGTGTCATCTACCTTGGGTGGACTTAACAATGAAAAGGCTTGGAAATCTTCTGTAACTTTCGTATATGTCAGAAAGCCATTTCCAGATTTTGATGAGTTGGTCTCCCTTATGATCACTGAAGAGATCAACATGCAAAGTGAGACATCTGAAAAAAGTGGTGAACAGGTCCAAGCTTTCTACTCCAGTTAAGGAAGGGGACGTGGCAGGTCCTCTTCAAGAGGCCGTGGTACAGGACGTGGTAGCGACAACCAGCAAAACAGATTGAATCAGCAATTTGGCGATATGCAGGTTTAAGGAGGTCGTGGTAACTTTAGAGATAGGGGGGGTTTAGAAAAAGAGGTGAATGGCAGAACAGAGGTTCTAACAACTCTGGTATTGTGTGTCACTACTGTGGCAAAATAGGTCATATTACAACCCAATGTTATGCTAAGAAAGATGATATTCGCAGTGGTAAGTTGCAGCAAGGAAACTATGCATCGTCTTCACGATAGAATGAAGACAAAAATGAACGTCTGTTTGTTATGCAGCATATGTTGAATGCTGTTATAGGAAAGGGAACACATGATGATGTTTGGTATGTTGATTCAGGTGCATCCAATCATATGACCAGTCACGCAGAATGGTTTGGAGAGATGCAGGATTTGCAAAATGCAGGTTATGTGCAAACGGGTGATGATTCATGCCACTCAATTTCACACATTGAAAAAGTTCCCTTGTCCTTGCATGATGGTAAGACAAAGAGTCTTTTAGATATATTACATGTGCCATCTATTACAAAGAACTTGGTGTCAGTCTGTGAGATGGTAGAGCAAGGGTTGCAAGTCAGATCTAATGCAAAGGGTTGCTTTGTAGAAAACTTCAATGACAAGTGCAAGTTGGTTGCAAAGGGAAGTAGAGTTGGACGTATGTTTACTCTGGATGCTGGAATTCCTACTATGAATGCTGCTATGTATGCTAAAGGAAAAGATGTTATTGCAGATAATGAAATTTGGCACAAACGCATTGGACATGCAAATGTACAAAGGTTGAAATTAATGCAGTCCAAAGGGTTGCCTACATTTAGAATTAATACAAGTTTGCCTACATTTAGGATTGTAGGATTTCATAAGGTATGCGAAGCATGTCAGTTTGGTAAGGAGGCAAGACAACCCTTTTCACATGACAGAGATGTAAGCAGAAATATCCTTGATGTTGTGCATACAGATATTTGGGGGCCTACACAAAATGTATCTCTTGGAGGCAGTTCATACTTTGTCACATTCATTGATGATTGTTCTAAAAAGCTGTGGATATATTTTATGAAGGAAAAGAGTAAAGCGTTTGAGTACTTTAGAACTTTCAAGGCTGCAGTTGAAAGAGAAACATGCTTGAAAGTAAAGTGCTTGAGGTCAAATGGAGGGGGAGAGTACCTCTCGAATGAGTTCAGTGATTTTCTGAGGTCTCATGGGATAAAGAGACAATTCACATGCAGGTATACCCCACAGCAAAATGGGGTTGCAGAAAGGAAAAACAGGCATATTGCAGAAGTTGCACGTGCCTTGATGGCTGAAAAGAATATGCCTAAGCATTTTTTGTCTGAGGCTGTTCATACTGCTGTTTATATTATGAACAGGACTCCCACAACTGCAGTTCATGGTATGACCTCCGAAGAATGTTTTACAGGTAAGAAGCCTGATGTCTCAAACTTGAAAGTGTTTGGCTGTATTGCATATGTTCATGTGCCAGATGAGTTGCGAAAGAAACTAGATCCAAAGGTTAAAAAGTGTATCTTTGTTGGATACTCTTTAGAGCAAAAAGGGTATCGTTGTTATAACCCTGTCACATGTAAGTTCAGAGTGAGCAGGGATGTCATCTTTGATGAAATGAGCAGTTGGTATGCATCTAGTGGTGATGCATTGGATGATGATGATGATCATGACACTCATGTACAGGCTGAAAAGCAAGAATCACTTACTCTTAGTGGACCAGAGACATCATCTGGTAGTCCTTGGTCTGGGAGACTAAGGAGTAGCTCTACATCTTCAGGTGCATCTAGTAGCACTACAGGTAAAGACAAAGGAAAGAATAAAGTGTCAAATGGCATTGATGCAGTTTTTGATGGAGACTCCAGTGGCTCAGAGAGCTTGGATGATGAGCTCGGCATTCCTTCAGTGAGGACTCCAGGTGTGCAGAGAGCACGCGTCAATGCAAAGACTCCATTGAGTGATCCAGTGGTACGCAGGTCTAGCAGGGTGAGATATCCTGTTAACAGATTTGGTTTTGAAGGTTATGCAGCTCATCATTATGCTTATATGGTGAAAGTGATTGAGGATGTTGAGCCCACATGTTTTGAGGAGGTTATTGGTCATGCTCATTGGGATGCAGCAATGGATGAGGAGATGGCTGCATTAGAGGCCAATAAGACTTGGGATCTAGTATCATTGCCGAAGGGCAAGAAAGCTATTGGATGTAAGTGGGTTTACAAGATTAAGCACAATGCAGATGGTTCTATTAGTAGGTACAAAGCTAGGCTGGTTGCAAAAGGCTATAGCCAGACATATGGCATAGATTATGAAGAAACCTTCAGTCCATTTGCTAGGATGGCAACTGTCAGATGTGTGATTGCTTTGGCAGCAGCCAAAGGTTGGAGGTTGCAGCAAATGGATGTGAAGAATGCCTTCTTGCATGGTGATTTGCTAGAAGAAGTGTATATGGATCAGCTAGCAGGTTATGAAGATTTAGAGCATCCCACATATGTGTGCAGGTTGAAGAAGGCGCTCTATGGGCTCAAGCAAGCACCTAGAGCATGGTCTGACAAGATCAGAGAGTATCTTGTCAATATTGGCTTTTATGTTTCTGATGCTGATCACTCACTTTATGTGAGAAAGGGAGATGTAGGTTTGGTCATCATAGTCATCTATGTGGATGACTTGATTATTACAGGTGATAGTGATAGTGGGATTGCTGAAGTCAAGGACTTTTTGAAGAAGAAGTTTGAGATGAAGGATTTAGGTGAGCTAAGGTACTTCCTTGGCATTGACGTGATCAGATGTGATGATGGTATATGGCTATCCCAAAGACAGTATGGCTTGGATATGTTGTCCAAGTATGATATGACAGCATGCAAACCACTTTCAGCCCCGTTGGAGCAGAATGTAAAGTTGAGTGCTGATGTTGGGGATGAGATAGAAGACCCTACTATGTTCAAGAGGATAGTGGGGAGTTTGATCTACATGACCATTACAAGGCCATACTTGAGCTACGTTGTTAGTCTTGTGAGTCAGTTTATGCAAGTACCTAGAAAGCCACATTTGGATGCAGTCAGACGCATATTGAGATATGTGAAGTCCACATTACATTATGGACTTTTCTATGAGGCAGGTACAGATGTACAGGTGTTTGGATACACAAATGCAGATTGGACTGGTAGTATGTCTGATAGAAGATCTACCAATGGATACATGTTCTCTCTTGGTAGTGCATCAGTTACTTGGAGAAGCAAAAAACAATCTACAGTTGCTTTATCGAGTACAGATGCTGAGTATAGAGATGCTGCTGTTGCAGCATGTGAGGTATTATGGCTACAAAAGTTATTGGCTAATTTAGATGTGCAGGTGGAAGGTCCAGTTGTCATTTATTGTGACAACATGAGCAGTATACAATTGGCTAGGAACCCTGTGTTCCATGCCAGGACAAAACATATTGAGGTACACTACCACTTTGTGAGAGAGAAGGTACTAGCATGTGAGATTGATTTGGTGTATGTCAGCACACAGGATCAGATAGCTGACATCTTCATGAAGGCATTGGGTATAGAGAAGCTTCAAAAGTTTCGAAGCTTACTTGGAGTTGCAGAGATGCAGTTGAGCTTGAGGGGGAGTGTTGAGATGACGAGCTCAACACATGCGGACATTAATGATGGACCTATAACACATTTGAGCGCACACACACACATGGATTTATGTACCTTGTATTATAGTCTGCAACTTGTGAAACATCTTCCCATCTGACTTATTATACTATAAAGTGGGTACAAGTCTATCTTTGTGCATTCTTAAGGTCACTAGCAATATCATCTACCACTTGTTGGTGATAATGATAGTTAAATCTCATCACGAGCAAGATGAGGTGAAGGTGAAGTTTGTCGTTTCCATATGCAAGCAGTGTAGGCTTGCTTGCATTTGGCATAGAGAGTAGTGATATGGCACACAATGACACTAGAGCTTTGACTCTCATTACTTAATTGCATAGGCTATCACCATGTTGTGTAGCTTAAAGGGTGTTGTGATCAACTATGCATTCATACTAGTACATAATCTCAAATTCATTTCACATTTAGGCATTATATAACTCGATAGTACCTTTTCTACATGCAATTCCATGGCAATGGATTAGAGAAGTTACCAGCTTGATTTTCATTCAAACATGGAACTCAATATGTTATGAGGATATTGAAGATTGCAATGATTTTTTGAAACTAAGTTTATTGATTTGCATGTCCATGATCTTATAAGTAAGAACTCTATTGGGATGACTACTTTTTGAATGATTATGTTCTTAATCGAATTCTTTTGATTGCAAAGGTATAGAGTCAAAGCTACACACATGGGAAAGAGGATCTTATCTTAAATGGTATTCTTTTCACAACTTAGGGAGATTTGTACTTAGTGTGCTCTTGTCTCATTCTCTCAACACTTCCACTCTTGCTAAAGTTTTTATGGAGCTAAGTACTCTCAAGTTATGCTTGTTAGGTCAATTTGATCAACATAACATGGTGGAATCATCAAAGTTTGTAACAATATTTTCTATGTTATCAAGTGCATTCTTTGAAAGATAGGGCAATTCTTGTTTCAATCTTAGTTTTTATGAAGAATATTCTAGCAATTATGTTATCAAATTCTATATTTCACAAAACTTTATCATAGAAGTATATTTATCCGTTAAATATTACATTGTATTTTATTTTGGAATTTAAATATACAAATCAATGTTCCACACATACAAACAATGGAACCTCATTCATGATTATGAAGACTACTTTCAATTTGCACAATAGAAGAAAGTGCCCTTGCATTGTCCTCAAGGGATTTTACAATTGTGTGAATAAGATGAGTAGAAGGGACACTTTGCTCCATAAAAATACCATCATGAAGTTCCAGTTGTGTGCAATCGGTCTAGAGTAGTACCAACCTATCTAAGTGCTATGTTTGAATAAAAATCATTATGATTTGGGGACTCTGAAAGAAATGGAAGGTTGGAATGGCATGGTTCAAGGAGACCTACAAGTCCTTTCTCAATGCAATTTCAATCCACAATGTTTTAATATGCAATTGTAGCTCCACTTCATGGTTGAATATTCATTCATAAAGAAATTTTCTTTTTCTAGGGTAGAATGTTGCTACATGAAGTTTGGGTGAATGAGATTTTATTGTTAGCTCTATCATATAAAATATGGTAATTTTGTTGGTGGAGGTTTCCTAGAATGGAAACACCACGAGAAGGATTGAGGGCAAGACAAGAAATGCCACCAAGGTTGATAAAGAGGTTACTAGGGGGGATGTTAAAATTAGCATTCTCAAAGTGAAAAGTGAGAGTGGGGATGATTCGCAAAGGAAGTGCAAAATAGCAAAGATCAAGGCCAAAGACAGGTTGAGGGATATGTGGAAAAACTCCCAATCGTGCTTGCACAACCTCAAGAATTGTTTCATAGGACTGCGTGTCTAAATAAGTGAGGGTTGTGCCTGAATCTATTATCATACCCCCAGTCCCATCAGACTTTATTGCAAATGCACTTGGGGGTATTGGTAGCATCCTCCCATCTATGCTTATACCCCTTAAATTTATATAGTAGAATGTTGGTAGTAGACTATTGGTCAACATGGGCATCACCTACAAACATTAAACAAAGCACATGTCAGTTGCTTCTCCTTTCACAATTCAAACCTATTATTACATAAGTACAAAGACATTTTGGAGTTTGTTAAGATTATTATGACTTTGAAGGAAAATGTTATTCGTGACGATGTTATGCAACTCTATGTGGTTATTAAAGATACCTAAGGCATGCTAGTAGCGCGGTATAAAAACCTATAGAATGCTACAAAGAACATATAGGAACTAAGAAATTTTGTAGACAACAATAAGCCACTAACATCATGATTTACCATGACAAACCACATATCATTTAAAGGTCATGTTTTGCTCAAAAAGACCAAGAGGTTTTAGTGGCACTTGAGTGACTATAGCAAAGCTACCATAGTAATCTCCTTCTCTCTAATCCCCTATCATGAACCAAGGATAGGCAATTCCTTATAAAGAGGTGTCATGATATCAACTTGTGACTCCCACTTACTCGATTAGAAAAATCTTTTGAACCTAATAGTTTTGTGAAGCTTAAATATGTAAGGATCCTGCTCTAGGTTACCTAACCTTTTCTTCCAATGAATGTTTATACAAACTCATCGTAATGCACTTATTTAAGCTTTCTGAAACAAAACATGTTTAAGCTTATTTAAATATGTTTCGTAATGCTTAAATATTCGTAATGCTTCTGAAACAAAACACCAAACACATCTCTAATTTACAAATATGTTTATACAAACTCATCGTAATGCACTTATCCTCAATGGAAGGTTGACCTTATGAGCTTTCTACCACCAAAGAATGATGGCGCATTAATGTTGATATGTTTTTAATAAGTATCCATAGAACATAGATCCTATCAATACCAATTTCAAGAAGTGCTGGTGGGGATGTTTGGTTTGAACATGGCATGTGGAGAAACCAAAGAAATACACACTATAAGATTTGTACACTACAATCAAATTATGGTTGTACTCGTCGTTAGAATGTCCATTTATGACAATAATGTTCATTCAAATAATGCAAAATTTGAAAACTATCAAATTGGTGATTTACCTGAACATGGTTGCTCTTCTCTAAGCTCGCAATGTCCCCCAAAAAGAGAGGGCTTCTTTCAGAAGACATGAAGGATCCAAGGCAATAAGAGAACTTCTCTAAAGATATTTGTGAAGAGAGGGACAAGGGGCCTTGGCCTAGACCCAACAACCCATCAGATCCAACAAAGCTATTGCCAACATTGTCATAACCACATCCAAAAGCAAAGCCCTCCATTTGACGAGCCTCTCCTACTTCATCCATGAGGGTCAAGGTGTCATAGACCAACCCTCCACGTGTATAAGAGGAATCGCCATACATGTACTGGTATTGGCATTGTCCATCCATGCATAAGCTTTGGCTAAGAGCTTGGCACATCTTATCAGAGCAAGTCACAGGCCTATAAGAGGAGGAGAGGGATGGATCAAAAATGGGGTTGGGTTGGGCATAGCACTGCTGGCAAGGCCTACATTGTTGCCAAACGAGATCACTACCTGTGTCAATGATGCTAGTCACGTTTCGAGGTGGAGTGCCAAGCAAGAAAGTGGTTAGGAAAGCACCATCACCAGCCACTATAGAAGCTGCAAATCCTGTTCTCCCACTTAGCGTGGGGCTAGCATTGTGCTGATTGACATCTTTTTTACCCCTTATAAGTCCCCTAGAACCATTAGCCTTTAAATTAGGAGGACAACTCTTAGCACTAGAAATTTCAGCTATGGTCTGTCCCTTTGAAATCTTTGCTCTTTGATTTGAGGTTATGGTGGAACCAGAAGAAGGATGTCTTGCTCTTGCCTTAGGACTGGGTGTTGCAGCTTTGGTCTCTCCTTTGGATGTGTCTTCTCTTTCATTTGCTCGTTTGATTGCACTTGAAGAAGCATTAGGAATTGCAGCTATTCCTGTGTTACCTTTAGAGGTATGTCCTCTCTTATCATGTGCTCTTGTGATCAGACTAGAAGTTGCATTAAGGGTTGCAGCCACAGTGTCTGATCCTCTTGGAGCATGTCCTGTTAATCTTTGATCTTGGGCTCCTCTTGAACGGAAGGTATCTTCTCTTTGAAGCTCATCATCCCCTCTGATCTCTGCCTGACTCGCCCTTGCGATTTCCTGCACCAAGTGCTGCTCAAGGCGCTGCAAACGGCTTCTGCTCCGCTGGAGGGCCATGGCAAAGCCCTCCTCAGCAGACGAGGCGCTGGAGAAGTCTCTGTGGACAAGGCCCAGCACGAGAGCGGAGCTCCTTCTTCTCGGAGCGATACCGGAAGGCCTGCTGGCCAGGCAGCTGCAGCCAAGGGACAGGAAAACCCATGCTGCTGCAGTAAGGAAAGCTGCTGTGATCTGCTTCATAAAGAGACAGAGAGAGAGAGAGAGAGACGTCTGAGCTCTCCTTTAGAGAGGAGAAGCTTCGGATCTAATTCTATGGACGCGAATTGCCCTTTGTTTTAGATAGGGAGTCCATTTCTTGTGGCAGTATCGGCTGTGCAGCGCAGGTACTTTGAATTAAATACGAGAGACAGAGAGACAGAGAGAGAGAATGCGTGAACCCTTCCACAAGGGAAAGTAAGTAGATCATACCCTTCACGTTGTCTCTTTAATTGATGTTGTCTTCTTTAATGAGACAAGTGCCAATGCTTCTAAGTTCTTCATGCCCTACATGAAGATTTGCCCCCTCCTTGTGGGGATACATGCCATCAATACCATCCTACTATTGTGATACATATAAGGGCCATACGGTGCCATCAATACCATCCTACTATTGTGATACATATATGGGCCATACCGTGCTAGTAGGGTTAGTGCCAAGTGGGGGGTGAATTGCAATTAACCCCACTCCCATGGGGTCGCATAGAGAGGGATTAGGGGCATTGGGCTCTCGTGAAACCCCACAAACGGTGTGACCTGGCCCTAACAGGCACTTGTCCCTGAGATGTGAGATCCTCACTCCCTCCTCGCACTTAGCATTTATGTATACAATGTTAATGGAAAAATGAATTTTCAGTGTTTATATTAAAACCTTCAATCTTGGCAATTTGTAGGTTTTTTATTAGATGTTGTAGGTTTTTAGGCCGTATTATACCTAGAATGACCCTAAATTTTAAAAGCGAAATTTTATTTTTCTGAGTTTTAGCAAAATTTAATAATGTATTTCGCATTAAACATTGGCTTTTCATGAACATTCCATATATAAGGGCCAAGTACTCCCCCCTCACTCGAACTTTTTCCTTTGTCTTTGTGTTATCCCACCTTTGAATTGACCCAAAACTTATTAGACCCAAAACTTTTACAATTATTAGTGGTTGGTGGGGTTGCATAGTGAAGTAAAGTGCCTCCCCAGTAATTGAACAAATGGGATTGTTAAGTGGTCCAAAAAGAGTGATGTGTCTCTCTCAAATTCCCCTTGAGCTCCATTTAGGTTGTAACATCACTTGCACATATGTATTAAGTTTTAAAGCTCCAATGTGTAATAAGACAAAAACCTACACAAATAGGTTTGATCATAAGGCATCTCATATATAATGTTCACAAGGTATAAACAATATACAACGTGTGTTTCTTTCAACTTCTAGGGCAAAAGAATCTATCATCATGTTTGCATATAGCCAGTCATGTAGCCATTTTTCTTATTCTAGAAACTACGATGGCCAATGTGAGCACCAAATCTAAGTTAAATTATGAATTAGTGGCTTAAAGAGAACCATCAAAGCTTCATATCTAATATACCCCTATATCCTAATCATTTTCTTCTTACAACTACATGAAGTTCTTGGATTGGACTTGTAGATTCAACCAAGAACATTAGGGCTCAATCCGTATGTCAAAAATATAGAGATCCTAATATTGTGTGATGGTGCTTATTAAAAGAAGTGTCATCTTGTAGAACTAAGGGTCTAATGTTGTAATTTCCATCCCTAGACAAGTTTCCATGCATGCATGTACTTAGTGCACTATATGTATGGCCCTACTCAACTAAAAGTGGATAGAATTCCTTGGGCACTTCACACACAAAAAATGCTAGACTACTTCACAACAACTTTAGACTATGTGAACCTAACCTAAAGCAATATCAAAAGGGAAGTTAAGTTCTTCCCTACTTCCTCCCACTCTCACGTATCAAAGGTTGGGATGTTAAGATTCCTCCTCATGTTTCTCTCTCTCTCTCTCTCTCTCTCTCTCTCTCTCTCTCTCTCTCTCTCTCTCTCTCTCTCTCTCTCTCTCTCTCTCTCTCTCTCTCTCTCTCTCTCTCTCTCTCTCTCTCTCTCTCTCTCTCTCTCTCTCTCTCTCTCTTTGTGTGTGTGTGTGTGTGTGCGTGTGCGCGTGTGCGTGTGCGCGTGTGCGTGTGCGTGTGCGTGTGCGTGTGCGTGTGCGTGTGCGTGTGCGTGTGCGTGTGCGTGTGCGTGTGCGTGTGCGTGTGCGTGTGCGTGTGCGTGTGTGTGTGTGTGTGTGTGTGTGTGTGTGTGTGTGTGTGTGTGTGTGTGTGTGTGTGTGTGTGTTACAGTTGGTATATTCATGTTTTTTTAGGCTATGTCCATTTTTTCTCATCCTAGCAAAATATGAGCATTGTTTTTTGGAGAATTTTTTATGGGCTGATGTCAATGTTCTTGGCATGACTTGGTAATTTTTTGGAAGCATTTTGGATTATATATAATTTGGAGAATTTGGCATCCCAATTTATGTATATGTAGTGGCTATGTTGATGTTATTCAGCTCTTATACTTGAGTGGCTCATACTTGTATTGGTGGTTGGCTTTGCCTACATTAGACACATTGAAGACTTGTGAATTTGTGGCTCCAATCATATAAAAAACAATGCAAATTACTCAAATTGCTAGTGATAAGCTTATAGAGGATAACTACAATGCATGGTCATGTAGAATGGAAAACTTTTTGATGTAGGGGGAGGTATTTGGGACATTGTAACAATTGAGGATGCATGTCTTTAATTGTTGGATGAACCCATTGAAGAACAAAAAAAAAGTGTATACGGATTAGATTAGCAAAAATAGAAAGATATTGCATTAGACTTCTATATGCAATTTGGAGACACTTATTCCACATGTAAAGAAGGCATTACGTAAGAATGCTCGAGAAGACATTTGCACAGAGATACAAAAAATTTAGCTTGAGCAAAGACTTCATGGTGCATGGAGTGGTAACTAAAGTATCAGTGTGACTAAGTGGCAAAAATAAAGCAAATAGTTGAAGACATGGCATTGATTTAATACACTCACTCTGAATGATGACTTGGTCACTACTTATAAGACATTGGACACTTCTATTGAACCTATGCCCAATTTTGAAGAGCTCATTTTCCTCTTACTTATTGAAGATACAAGGCTTGGATTGAAAGTGACATGAAGCAACCATGTGACGTTGTTGCTATCACTATAGTGAGGGATGTGGTGGTACTAGAGGTAGAGTATCTACTTATGGCTGAGGTGATGCATTTTCTCATGGATGTGGCTCTCATGCATACTATATCATAATGGAATTGTAGAGAGAAAGAATTATATCATTGCAAATGTTATGAGGGCTATGATGAAGCAAATGCACATGCCATTAACATATTGGACTAAAGCAATATGCACAACAATGCATATTTGTAATGAAGAGGACTAAGGAGGGAGAAGAGAGGAGAGAGAAGATTGTCAAAAGGAGAGAGAAGAGAAACAAGAGGATACAGAAAGGCTAGAGAAAGAGAGAGGATAGGAAGAGAGAGAGAAGGAAGGGAAGCCTTGAAAGTTGTTGAAGAGACTAGTTGGTTTCACATTTTGGTTAACCCTAACTAAGCCCCTTACACCTTTTATACCATGTCTGTGTAGCTGGGTATTTTTTCCAATTTTTCCATGCTATTCCATTCTTTACAATATTATGAACAGAATACTTATGATATGTGACTCAGAATGGAGTTGCAAAGAGAGAAAGAATCATATCATTGCAGAGGTTGTGAGGGCTATGATGAATCAAATGCACATGCCATTAATTTATTGGGCTAAAGTAATACATAGAACAATGCATATTATGAACAAAATACTTATGGTATATGACTTATAATACCCCATCGTATTAGAAAATTTATGGCAAGATGCCCACTATTGCATATTTCAAAGTGTTTGGATATGTGTGTGACGTTCATGTACCTAATGAATTGAGAAGGAAGATGGAACCTAAGGCTACAAAATGCATTTTTATTGGTTACCTTGATGAAAAGAAGGGCTAAAGATGCTATGATGTAGTTTCCAAAAAAGTGACAATTAGCAAGGATGTAAAGTTCAGTGTCTTAGTCATGGGACAAAGCAAAGGTACCTAAAGATATCAAGATGTATGAGGGTAATGTTGAGTATGCTAATGATGACAACCTTTTAGCAAAAGAGATCATTTGAAGATCAGTATCTAGAAGATGCATTTAGGCCAAATGAGCAAGCAAAAAGAAATGAAAATAAATATCAATCAATGGAGTGGTAGATTGAGAGTAGCAAAAAGAGGGCTTAAATTACAAAATGCAAGAGGTCTATCATTAATAGTTCAAAAGATGAGTTTTGGGATTAGGGATATGGGATTCTTCAAAGTAACACCAAGAAGTAAAGGTGTAGAAAGGTATATTCCACCTCATGCAAGAATTTTTAAGACATCGCCTAAAGCAATGCAAGTAAGAAGATGAGGGAGGGTGAAATATTTGATTGATAGATTGACTTATAATGGGGTATATGGACGGGTACATTATGCATACATAGTATCTCATGTTTAGCATATTGAGCCCATATGTTTTGAGGAGGCATTGGTGTCATGAAGGGGACTTGACAAGGGAGAGAAAGACTGACAAGAAGCAAAAAAGACTAGAAGTAGAGAGAGAAGAAGAGAGAAGCCATGAAACCTACAATAGAAGGAGAGATGAAGATATTTCTTGATTATTGATTAATGATTAAAAAAATACAAGTCTCTTTACATCTTATACCTAGTTAGTGTGACTTAGTATTTTTTCCAAATATTAAATCTTTCCAGTCCTTTCCACCCCTGCCCAAAGGTTGTGTCCCTCAAACACAAAATAGGGGCTTATTACAATGGTTAGAACGATAGGCAAGACAAAGAACTACTCTTATTTTAGCATTAGAAAAGATACAAAAATATTTGGAAACAATCAAAATTTTAGTTGAAATGAAGACTAAAATATAATCCTCTTTGGCATACAATATCTTGATGTCTTCAAAAGGAATTCCTAGCCACAAAATCTTCATTAAAAGATGTATGCATCTAATAGATAGCTTGATGTATAAAATATATTGTGCTTGATAAAATCTGGTGGGATAAATTTTCATAGACTAATCCATATGAGGCATGCATGTCAAAACGAAGCTCTTTTGTAGCACTCTCAAACAATGTAAGTCGCTCTTCATTGTAATTATGGCAAAGTAAAATCTATTCCAAAATAGAATGTTGTCTAGGTATTGTTTGTAGTCTAACATGGCCAACTATGATTAACTCTTAGCCAAAAGTATTTTAGAGATAGGAAAACTCTTCTAATATAAATACAAGTCCCTAAGAAGGCTGTTCAAGTGGTAAACTCTTCCATTTGATCAAGTACTCAATGATAAACCTAGAGAAAAGCTTCTTTTCTTGCTATCCTATAACCTTCTAAGGGATGTACTATCACGAATCGCATGGTGGGGGGACTTGCTTAAGGTACAATGCCAAACACACACTATACACACGAGGAAGCTCACTCAAGAACACAAGAAGAGAGATGGAGAAAAAAATATTTTCTTATTGGTTTCTTCTTCTTCTTCTTTCACACATAATAAAATGTAAACAAAGTATAGATAAAATGCAACATAAAGGAAAGTGGCCTATTAATTTAAATAGTGCATAATTGACTATACTATTTGACTGGGGCCATAACACTGCTAGCGATAGATAGGTACAACAAACCAAGTATAATAAGTGATAAGTCAGTGGGCATGCGAGGATCATAATGACCACCACTGGCATGCTAAGTGCAGATATGCGGACCCATCTAACCAAGTGGTCCATCATCGAGGTCCACATGTTGTTGGAGGGGTTTTTGTCAAAAGGTCGTATCCACCGGGGATCAGAGATAGAAGGAAGTAGAGATAGGAGATGGAAGAGAAGAAAAATAATAGACAAGAGATAAACATGACAAAGACAAAGCACAATGAATTGAATTAATATGTATTGATAGAACCTGAAATCCTTTGTCTGGCACTACTCAGAAGCAATCTCCAAGCATTAGATCTCTTAAAGCTCCCTCGTAGACCAAAAACATGGATCAAAATAACAGCTCCTTCTCTGTTGCTTGAAACCCAAATCTGATAGCTTCGTTGGCTCCAAAAGGGGGGTAAAACTGCAAGACACCTGCCAGGACTGTTGAGATATCGAGCTCCACTCGTGATATGCCAGGGTGACCGTTGTGCATTTATATCACCGACTTGTCAATTGCAGATGCGGTTGGTACACCGCCCATGAATAATAGCTAGATGACAGCTATCCTTATCTACTCTAGTTCGTGGCTCAGTTAGTATGCCACCTTAGTTAGTTGAGTTTGGTTTGAGACCCATATATAGGGTTCTTCTATTTCTATGTACTAGAGTTCTTTTTGGCTTACACAAATAAGAAGAGGAAAACTATTTTCAGCCTCCACCTTTGTGTGTATTCCCCCATTGTGCAAGCAAGAAAGCTACAAGTGAGACTCCTTCCTTCTCTCCCACAATCGTGACATGGTATCAGAGCCTTGTTCGTGGTAAGGAGCTCAAGAAAGCAAGCCAAGTTCACGGTGTTCTGGTAAGAGGACCAGTGTTGCTTTCATTCTTCTGTTTTGGGAGCAAGTCTCTGCAGCAGGTAGCACAGTCGGAAAGTGCAAGAGTGCATTGTCTCAGGTTGAGATGCCCTTCGCGGTGAAGTAAGAGGGTAGTATATGCTGCGGGAAAGGGCTTTAGCCCTTGGTGACCCTGTTTTTTTTATTTGAGGCCATTTCGGGGCCTGTTTTGGAGGCGAAAGTTTTCTGCACGCACTCAGGAAAAGGCCCAGTTTTATGCTGTGCGACCACCGTTCTACAGGTCGGTGAAAAGTTACTGTAGAAATTGAATCGTATGCCTGTGCGCAGAGACATTGGGAGTTACAGAATCATCCTTGTTGCCTGTTGATGCAAAATCGTCACTAGAAAGTGACTGTGTGGTCAAATACCACTTTTGTCAGTTTTGCAGATTTGCCCTTGTGAGGTTGAAGCTGTGTTCTTTGCAGTGACAGAATTTTTTGCAGTGTTCTGTAATGGCATCTGATTCTCTTTCACAGATTGTCACTGAAAACCTTGACAAGAACAACTTCCAAGCATGGAAGTTCAGAATGACGAATTTCCTTATGGGAAAAGGATATTGGGAATTCGTTGCAGGAAATGAAGAAGAACCAGTTCTTCCTGATGTTCCCAATCAACAGCAAATGCAGGCATTTAAAGCATGGCATGAGAGAGCCAGGAAAGTTATGTACTGGCTGTCTATCAGCATTTCAGACTCTATGATTGTGCATATTCAAGATGCAAGTATGCCAAAGGAGGCATGGGATACTTTGTCAAAAATGTATAGCACAAATACGCAAGCCAGAAAAATGCAGCTCAAGCAAGAGTTGCATAATGTGCAAAGAGAAAATATGAGCATCAATGACTACCACATGAAGGTGAAGAAGATTGCAGATGCACTTGCTTCCATTGGGTCACCAGTGGAAGATGATGATTTAGTTTCTATGACCTTGAATGGTCTAGGAAAGGATTATGCACAGTTCCGAACATCCATTTTCGTCCGTGAAAGATTTCCTGATTTTGAGGAGTTGATTGCTCTTCTAATTTCTGAGGAGCAGAGAAATGGTGGTGCATCTTCTTCAGGAGGAACTTCAAAGGAAGCTGTCTTCTACTCAAATGCTGGAAGAGGTAGAGGCAGAGGTAGAGGAGGCCGATCTGGAGACCGTGGTAGAAATCAGAATATGCAGCAAACTCAAGAAAACCAGTCCTATGGAGGAGGACGTGGTAACTCTAGAGGCAGGGGGAGCCAAAGAGGTCGTGGTGGATGGCAAAGAGGCCAAAATGCAAACAGTAATGTTGAATGCTACTACTGTGGTAAAATGGGTCATATGGCTAAAGACTACTATAAAAAGCAAAATGACATCATGAATGGAAAATTGCAACAAGGGAATTATGCATCTTCTAGTAGACAGGGTGATGACAGAAATGAGCATTTGTTTATGGTGCAGCACATGAACAATTCTGTGACAAGTGCAGAAGAAAGCAATGATGTATGGTATGTTGACTCAGGTGCATCAAACCACATGACAGGTCATGCAGAATGGATGGAGGATGCAAGGAAAATGGAAAAACCAGGATTTGTGGAGACTGGTGATGATACTGCACATCCTATTGTGCAGATTGGAAAAATTCATTTGTCTATGCAGGATGGGAAAAAGAAATATCTGTCCGATGTATTTCATGTCCTGAATATCACCAAGAATCTGATTTCTGTTGGTCAAATGGTTGAGCATGGCTTGCAGGTCAGATTTAATCCTCATGGATGCTTTGTTGAGGATATGAAAAATAAAGGTCGCTTGATAGCAAAAGGAAAGAAGAAGGGCAGAATGTTTACGTTGGATGCAGACATGCCTGAATTGAGTGCAGTAATGTTTGCATATGGGACCGGTGTAGTTGCAGATATTGATATCTGGCATAAACGCATTGGTCATGTTAATGTACAGCGACTTAAATCAATGCAGGCCCAAAATATTATTGCAGGATTGCCTAAATTCAAGGTTGCAAAAATGCATAAGGTATGTGAAGCCTGTCAATTTGGAAAACAGGCAAGGAAACCATTTCCTAGACATGTTCAAGAGAGTAAGAAGCCATTGGAATTAATCCACTCTGATGTGTGGACTACTAAAGCTGCATCTCTTGGAGGCTGTCATTATTTTGTCACTTTTATTGATGACTATAGCAGAAAAGTTTGGGTGTATTTCATGAAAAAGAAAAGTGAAGTTTTTGGGCATTTCAAAACTCTTAAAGCTATGGTTGAAAAAGAAACAGGCCTGCAAATAAAATGCCTAAGGTCAGATGGAGGGGGAGAGTACCTCTCAAATGAGTTTGCAAGGTTCCTACAGGAGCATGGCATAAAGCAGCAATATTCATGCAGTCATACCCCACAACAAAATGGAATTGCAAAAAGAAAAAATAGGCATATTGGAGAGGTATCTCGTGCCATGCTCAATGAAAAAGACCTGCCAGTTTTTTACTGGGCTAAGGCAGTTGCTACAGCAGTCTACATAATGAACAGGACTCCCACTGCAGCAATACATGGCATGACTCCAGAGGAGAGGTATACTGGTACGAAACCAAATATTTCTCATTTGAAAATTTTTGGTTGCATTGCCTATGTTCATGTGCCAGATGAGTTGAGATCCAAATTGGATCCAAAAGCTGAGAAGTGCATCTTTATTGGTTACTCTCTGCAGAGCAGAAAGGATATAGATGCTATAACCCTCCTACTCGTAAGTTTACAGTGAGCAGAGATGTTGTTTTTGATGAGATGAGTAGCTGGTATAAACCAGTAAATGTGATTGATGATGCAGATACACAAAATGGTAATGCTGCACAGAATTCACAGCAGCAGTCACAAAATATTAGTGGACCTGGAGTGTCCTCTAGCAGTGGTTCACATTCTTCACCATGGACAGGCAGATTGAGATCAGGAGAATCTTCTCAAAGCAATGCAGATAGTGGTATTCAGGTATCACGAAAAGGAAAAGAGAAGGTAGATCAGCCCATGTTTGATGTGAATTCAGGTCACTCTTATGTGGATGGTGAATCCAGTGGCTCAGAACAGAGCATTGATGATGAGTTGGGTATTCCTTCTATTGTTACACCTGGAGTAAGGAAGACCAGGGATGTTTTGAGAGCACCTGGGAGTGAATCTACTTTGTGCAGGTCTACCAGAGCTAGGTATCCTGTGGATAGGCTGAAATATGATGGATTTACAGCCATTCACTATGCATATATGGTCAAAGTGATACAGGAACCAGAACCCACTTCTTTTGAGCAAGCCATGGGAAAAGAAAAATGGGAGAAAGCCATGGATGAAGAAATGGATGCCTTGGAAGCAAATGCTGCATGGGAATTGGTACCTTTGCCTAAAGGTAAGAATGCAATTGGCTGTAAGTGGGTTTATAAGGTGAAGCACAATGCAGATGGTTCTGTGAACATATACAAGGCAAGATTAGTAGTCAAGGGGTATGCACAAACATATGGCATTGATTATGAAGAAACATTCAGTCCGGTTGCAAGGATGGCAACCGTAAGAGCAGTCATTGCTATGGCTGCATCAAAGGAATGGTCTTTACATCAGATGGATGTAAAGAATGCCTTCTTGCATGGTGATTTGCAAGAAGAGGTCTATATGGAGCAGCCACCAGGTTATGTGCATGCTGTTCATCCTGAGTTTGTTTGCAGGTTGAAGAAAGCCTTGTATGGCTTGAAGCAAGCACCTAGAGCATGGTCTGACAAGATAGGACAGTATCTTGTCACTATTGGCTTTTAGATTTCCAAGGCTGATTTCTCACTTTATGTGAGAAAAACAGAGAAATGTATTATGCTATTTGTCATTTATATTGATGATTTGATTATGACAGGTGACAGTGATGAAGATATCCTTCATGTGAAAATGCTATTGAAGCAGAAGTTTGAGATGAAGGATTTGGGAGAGCTGCGTTATTTCTTGGGCATTGAGGTGATTAGATCACCAAGTGGGATATGGCTCTTACAGAGGCAGTATGGATTGGACATGCTGTCCAAATATGGGATGACAGGCTGTAAGCCTATTTCAGTTCCTTTGGAGCAGAATGTGAAGCTGAGCGCAGATGCAGGTGAGCTTCTGGAAGACCCTACTATGTACAGACGCATAGTAGAAAGTTTGATTTATATGACTATTACCAGGCCAGATTTGAGCTATGCTGTTGGATTGGTAAGTCAGTTTATGCAGGCTCCAAGGAAACCGCATTTGGATGTGGCTAGACTCATACTCAGGTATGTGAAGTCCACATTGCAGTATGGACTACTTTATGAGGCTGGGGTTCAGATACAGTTGCATGGATACACTGATGCTGATTGGGCTGGTAGTATTTCTGATAGACGATCTACCAGTGGATATGTGTTCTCTTTTGGGAGTGCTGCAGTCACTTGGAGCAGCAAGAAATAGCCTACAATTGCCTTGTCGAGCACAGAGGCTGAGTACAGGGGTGCAGCAATGGCTGCATGTGAGGTAGCTTGATTGCATAAGCTACTTTATGATATGCATCAGTCTACATATGGGCTAGTTGTCATTTATTGTGACAACATGAGCAGTATACACTTGGAAAATAACCCAGTCTATCATGCTAGAACAAAGCACATTGAGGTGCATTATCACTATGTGCAGGAGAGGGTTTTACTAGGTCTTATTGATCTAGTTTATGTCAGCACAGAGGATCAGGTAGCTGACATATTTACGAAGGCATTGGGCACAGAGAAGCTGCGCAAGTTCAGAGACCTACTTGGTGTGCAGGAATTGGGATTGAGCTCGAGGGGGAGTGTTGAGATATCGAGCTCCACTCGTGATATGCCAGGGTGACCGTTGTGCATTTATATCACCGACTTGTCAATTGCAGATGCGGTTGGTACACCGCCCATGAATAATAGCTAGATGACAGCTATCCTTATCTACTCTAGTTCGTGGCTCAGTTAGTATGCCATCTTAGTTAGTTGAGTTTGGTTTGAGACCCATATATAGGGTTGTTCTATTTCTATGTACTAGAGTTCTTTTTGGCTTACACAACTAAGAAGAGGAAAACTCTTTTCAGCCTCCACCTTTGTGTGTATTCCCCCATTGTGCAAGCAAGAAAGCTACAAGTGAGACTCCTTCCTTCTCTCCCACAATCGTGACAAGGACACCTGGTCAGGGATCTCCTAGTTCACTCCTTCTTCTTCTTCCAGTTCAAAGTGCAGTTTTCAGCCTGTCAACAGCGATCGTGACCCGCACGATTTTTTCCATCTCTCTTTTTTATGAAAAATCCCATAATTGGCTGAAAAAGAAACTTGCTTTTTGCATGCCATCCTAATCTAGAAGCTTTCCTAGCTTTTTTGGATATTTACAATAAATAATAGGCTCAAATTGTCCAAAAATCTAATATTTTTGGACCATCTATACCACTCACACTAGTACTAATGACTCAGATCACATTGGCTCTCTAGATCAATAAGAAAGTCGGATGATGATGCACTCCAGAGTTTTTCACACTGTGCCCGCATAGTGGCACGACAACGTGTTGAGCTTGCCATCTTAACACTCCCCTTGCAAACAATAAATCCATTTTTATTACTCTCATTTATTTTAAAAATATATTTATTACTTATATCAAAACTTCTTGTATGTTTATAGAGAAAAACATTTAGTTATAGGCAATTATATATTTCTAGCCATATAAACATACTAAAGTTGAGCAAACATCCTTAAGGTGTAGCATTGAAAGCAACAATATATACCTTCCAATGATATTTTATATTCACTTGTTTTGTTGTTTTCAACTTCTCATAGCCCTTGTAGGGATGGCAACATGGTAATCTCACCATTTATAGTAAACCTTTTTGGCTCCCAACTTTCACTTGCACTTCTATCATAGACGATGCAAGAGTTCATGGAATGAGAAGGACACCTTGTGGATGCTATAGAAAAAAGAAAATAAAAGCCCAAATATTGTCTAGAGAAAGAGACTCGAAAAAAGAAGGTCAAGAGGGAGAATCAAGAGAGCTTATATGAATGGGTGCCAAAAAGAAATCGTGTAATCAAATATCTCTCAATTTTCAAAACATCTAGTACTAACTTCAAGTCCCACCTTTGTCATATCTTTTGACAACTTTTGTTAGTAAATAGAACTATTGGGATTAAACTTTGGATATTTCAACTAAAAAAGAGGAGAGAACCACAAAATGTACTTTACCATCTCCAAAGCAGAGGAGACAATAATACTCTATTCTTCCATATGTGGCAAACTCTCTTTGGCTCTTTTTCTAATCCATGGATTAACAAAAATACCTCTTTGTTATGTTTTTAATCCTAATTCTACTCAAGTAACACCTATCAATCTAGAGCCTTTATTAGATATTACAAGTTTCTAGATCTCTAGCTTGATTCCATACTTATTATGAGTTAATAGGGATTAGTAGAAGGCAACATAGTTTCAATTCAATATCTACCTAAGTATTATTTTTTCTCACTATTTGATATTTAGAATGTAACTATGTAAACGCATGGAGAGGACTAAAGCCTTAATATGGTTTGAGTTCTTGGATCTCCTTCTAGAAATAATAAATTACACCTTGAGTAAATTTCTTTGATAGAAACTTGTCTCTAGTAGTAACTTTAGATGGATAAATTACTTGTATAAAAACCTATCAAAATGATTGTTCTAAGTGTTTTGTTGAGCAAGAGAGAGCTGCAAATGTTAGGAGAGTTTTGAGGTTTGGAAAGTGCCTTTTAGGATGTAAAGAGATTACTCTAGATTAATGGGAGAAAAGCTTTTGTAACAAATATTTTTTTTTTACAAAGTTAAAAATCCTCTTATAAAAAGACATAAAAATAGTACTATTACAATTTTTCATTATGAATATCTATTTTTAGTCCCTTGTAATTGTGATTATGATATTCTTTATATTATTGGCATAGTATCTCGACTATTTTATGTTGATGATATACCTAAGATTGTATAATAATGACAATTGAATCTAAATGTCGATCATAAAAAAGTTGTACTCGTCTTTTTTTCCTCCTTTCTTCCTCTCTTCTCTTTACTTTCTTTGTTTTAGCTTATTCCTCTCTCTCCCTTTCTCTTTGTTATGGACACAAAAATCCAACCTACAATAAGGCACCCAAGCTCTCAAATCACATCCATATCGGTGTATAATTCATTCCAAAATGATGGAAGATATATTCCTTCTATTATTAGCAAAAGTAGCTAGATAATTATACATCAAGTAAGACATGGGAAAAGACAAAGATATGAGGGCTCTTTCATCTCTACTTGGAAGGGAGGAATCAAAGATTTCATACTTAGAAGCAAATACAGACAATGTAAAAGAGATACTAGTATTACATATATTTATACATAGAGAGAGAGGTTTGGAATGCGGAGCCTCAAACCTTCCAATGCATAGGCCTAATTATAAGTATTTGATCCTTAATGTCTTTTTTTTCTCAAGCTTGGTATTAGACTATACTATGACAAAGTTTGTTTGTTTTGTATATGTATACCCATCTAATCTTAAGGAATAGCAACCAATTGAGTATAATATTGATATTGCTAATTTTTTGCATGGTTCTATTGGAGGAAAATAATACAAAGGTAGGAGAAAAATACAAGTTGCAAAAAAGGGGGTATTCTTTTATTACATTCTTATATTTCCCTGATATAGCATTGCCAATGGGGAGCAATATATCTCCTTCCTTTGCCTAACTTTTCAAGCTTTAAATAGCCTTTGCCAAGCCCAGCCACTAATGAAAGTTGCAAATTGCATTGAAACTTGCTATCTCAAAGAGGATAAGCATGATCACTTTATTTATGCCTATTGTTATATTTAACGAATTCTTTTTCAATACTTAAGATGATCAAAGGCCATGCGCTCATTGGAAGACTAGGATATGATCATGTCTTGCAATTTATTGATGAAGGATAGGATACTAGGATAAAATGCAATATAACTTATAAAATACATCATGACTCTCTTTCTTGTAAATACATGATAACTACTCAAAATTTCATTCTTAGCCATCCTTAGCTTTTATTATAGTATATAGCATTATATCGGTGGTAGTTTGGCAACTTTAGACCAAAACTTTGATGATTTTTGTAAAGATCCTATATTGGAACTTGATGTTTAGTTCAAGGAGGATGTCATTACAATTCAAAGCGTAGATCATCATATACACTACATCAGGTGAGAATGGACTCACAAAATGAATATACTGAATTGCCAAGCTCATTTATATTCCAACTTAGTAATAAAAGGGCAAGTCTCTACATTGGATCATACATACTAAAGTATGTATATGATTTCACTTCTTTAATAAAAAATATTTATGTTGAAATTTTTTGCAAATATCAAAGTGGAGAGAAGAATATGTAGTGCAAGGATATTACAAAAAAGATATATTTACTATCAATATGAATATATTGACATTGAAGCATGGACATCCATGAAATAGCACCTCCAGCAAAAGTGAGCACATAGCCAGAGTTGGACTTTCGACTATTTGCATGTCCTACATAGTCAGAGCCAGTGTATCCCATGACTCCTGTATCATTGTTGCCATACATATGCACATATCAGTAGTGCCTGCCATACATATGCATATATCAGTAGTGCCCTTCAGGTACCTCATGATACCCTTCACAGCATCCCAATGCCGCTTGCTAGGTGTAGCCATATAACTTGCCAGAACACCAATTGAAAAAGCAATATCTAGACGAGTGGCTATCATGGCATACATAAGACTACCCACTGTGGATGCATAGGGAATCTTGGCCATCTCGACCCTCTACTCATCTGTCTACGGACATGTCTGCGGACAATCAACCTGTGATACCTTCACATGAGAAGGCAATGGATAGCCAATAGGCTTTACATCCTACATATATGAAAGCTCTCAAGGACTTCATGAACGTACTCTCTCTGTGATAGATAGATTAGTCCTTGATGCCTATCACGTGTAATGCATATACCAAGAATATGAGAGGCATGTCCTAGAACTTTCCTCTCAAAGCTTTTCTTAAGCTAAGATTTAAGAGCATCTAGCTCATCATGAGCTTTCCCTGCCAAAATCATGTCATCCACATAGAGTACCAAAATCGATAAAGATCCATCATGGGCTTTCTTCGTGTACAAGCACGGATCCATAGCGCTACCACTGTAGCCCTGTGACTGCGTAAATGCATAAAACTTATGATACCATTCCCTAGGTGTTGCTTCAAGCCATAAAGACTTTTTCTCAATCTACACACTAGGTGTTCCCTACCAGGCTCTACAAAGCCCTTACGCTACTCCATGTAAATCTCATCATGCAAGTCCCCATGTAAGAAGGTCGTCTTGACATCCAACTGATGCAAGTCCAAGTCAAGCTGTGCAACCAGAGCCAAGACTAAGCATAGGGTGGTCATCTTAACGATAGGAGAGAAGACCCCATCAAAGTCAACACCATGCTCCCGCTTAAAACCCTTTGCTACCAATCTGGCCTTGTATGCTGGCTTGGAGTGTCCAGGGGTACTTTTCAATTTTTACACCCACTTGCAAGGCAAAAACCTCTTGTCACCATGCAAGGAAACCAAATCCCACTTACAATTCTTATGCAACGAGTCAATCTCAAACTACATAGCCCTCTCCCAAGAGTGATCGTCACCCCTACATATAGCCTCATCATAGGTGAGAGTCAATCCCATGTACGATTCTTATGCAACGAGTCAATCTCAAACTACATAGCCCTCTCCCAAGAGTGACTGTCACCCCTACGTATAGCCTGATCATAGGTGAGAGCCTGCAACCAAGACATAATTTATGGAGGGCTCATAGCGGTCAAGAGGTCGTCTATCTCTAGTAGAACACCTCAATGTAGGTTGTGCTGCTTGTCCAATATCATGTCTAACATCCTATGTAACATCCTCTCTAACATCATGTCTAACATCCTGGCCATGAGGATCAGCTGATGCAGGCTATCTAGCTAGCTGTGCAGGAGTAGGGGGCTCCTCTTGAAAGATAACCTTGCGTATCTCAACAACTTTCTTAGGCTGCATATGTATTTTGTCATCATGGAACACAACATCATGGATGTGGATAACTTTTCGCACTTGCAGATCCTAAAGATGATATCCCATCTCACCTGCATCTCCATAGCCAAGGAAAATTCACGTCACACTTTTAGGATCCAACTTATTGTGTTTATCCTTGGGCACATGGCAAAAGGCCTCACATCTAAAGACACACAAATGAGCATATGAGGAAGGTTTTCTTGTCCATAACTCCTCTGCAACCTGAAAGTCAATACCACTGCAAGGTGACCTGTTAATGAGATGCACAGCAGTAGAGACTGCCTCAGCCCAAAAATTTTGTGGTAAGCCTACTTGGCTAAGCATACTGCAAACCCTCTCCTAGATAGTTCTATTCATACGCTCAGTTATACCATTCTAGAGAGGGGTGTAAGGGGCGATCAACTGACACTTAATACCTCGCTCATCACAAAACTGCTCAAAAGCACGTGAGACATACTCCGCCCCATTATCTTTCCTTAGGCATTTTAGCCTATGCCCAGACTGGTTCTCGGCTAAAGTAAGCCAACGTTGAAATACTACCAAGACATCAGACTTCTACTTTATGGGATAAGCCCAAACCTTACGTGAAAAGGCATCAATAAATGTAACAAAGTACTTTGCACCCCCTAGTGAGTGACAAGGCATGGGTCCACAAACATCTGAATGCACAAGACCCAATGGCTCACCTATGCGTGACATACCAGACCTCTTATGCGAGTTCCTAGTTTGCCTACCATATAAAAAATAATCACATGACGCAAAGTCAAAAGAGTCAAAAGGCGGGATATACTGCAAAGCACGAAGCATTTTCATTCCTTTAAGAGAGATATGCCCCAAATGAGCATGCCAAAAAGATACATGTGGAATAGAACCCACTGCCAAAACATAATCAAGATTAGAACTAGATACAAACAAGGGGTAGAGGCTACCAAACTTGGCACCTCTTGCAAGAACAAGCCTACCACGAGTTATCTTCCATATAGAGTCACCAAAGTATATATGATAACTTACATCATCAAGCTGCCTAGCAAACACAAGGCTTTTAGTCAGTGTGAGTACATGATGTACACTATGCATAATAAAAGTGCTACCAAAGGAAATTGTAGAGTGACATCACCAATGCCAACAATAGCAAGAGACCGATCATCACCTAAGTGCATAGTACCAGATACACTATAATAGGTATGAAACCACTCACGGTAGTGGTTCACATGAAATGATGCACCTGAATCCAAGAGCCAACACTCTACATGAATAGAGTGAGCAGTTGAGAGGCATCACCTGAAGAGGCTGCTAAGATGCAGTCACCATCAAACTCCTCAGGCTACATGACATTTATCTCCTCAATCTTTACACTGGACTTTGCAGGTATAATACTGCGATCATTGGATTTCTCCTATACTTTTTCTTTCCCTTTTTCTTTGCGCTTGTCACCGTGCATCTTATGGCATTGTGGCCATGTGTGTCCTACTTTCCCACAATAATGGCATGTAAGATCACCACCACATGACTTGCTACGTCCATGTGACTTAGGTCGGGACTTTTGAGAGTCCTTACCATGACAATCATTATCAAGAATCTGCCACCTCTAACGGATAAAGCATATGAACTGCGGGAAGCATCATTGTTTTTCCTATTAATTTCTTCAATCAAAAGAGCACTCTCTACATCTTGCAATTTCAACCCATCAAGTTTGTTGGTACAAATCGCAGTGCAAAATACATCCCAAGTCTCAAGTAAAGTGCCAAGCAAAAACAAAGGATGCATATTATCCTAAAACTCAACACCCTGTTGAAGCAGATTCTTCATGATAGAATGAAACTGGCTAAAGTGAGCAGACACTGGGGTCCCTACCTTCGTGCGGAGATCCATCAACTGTTTAAGCCAATACATTTGTGAAGCAGGGCTCTGTTTTGCATAAAGTTCCTGAATCTTTCCCATAGATTCCATGCACTCTGATCTTCATCTTCAACAACATTATTATGGACCTCTTCGGAGAGTGATAAAATGATAGTGGACTTGCATAGTGCATCTAAATCAGCCCAGTCATCATCATCCATACTCTTGGGTTTAATATCTTTGTTTCTTAGTGGCTTAATATGTAATTTTTGCACCAAAACTTGCCATATTTGAGACTTCCAGTAGCCATAGTTGGTGCCACATCCAACTTGGCAATGTTAAACAAAGCCGTATCTTTGAGATGACCAGCCATAATGAGTCAAACAAAGGCAGACTATCCAGAAAATAGCTTGTTGTAATTAGCAATAAACATGCCAAAACCACTGCCAAAACAAGCTAAAAATAAGAGAAACTACTAAAATGACTAGCTTTCCACCAAATAGTACCAAAAGTACATTAAAAGGACATGATTAAGCTCAGTAAATACATCACATTCCGCATAAAACAGCTTGCTATAATAAATGATAGCAATGAGTAAATGAGAGCAAATAGTGAGCTAATAGAGATCCAATGACAACAATGACTACCAAGTCCAATCCTACATCAAGCAGGCATAACAGAGGCACTATGACAGCCAATAAACATGAGCTAAACACCAAAATGAGTCAAGAGAGTCTGTTAGTACAACCGATACATCCCCTAAGTAATAAGCAAGATGTACACAACACTGGCAAGACCTGACAAAGAACAGTGTATGCTCAATGAAGATGGATCAATTCAGCTCATAAGCATCTAAGAGCAAACATGAAAGCATCTAACAAGCAAATATCATAGTCAAGGATATGTAAGAGATCCTTGTCTCAAATCTCAAGTTATAGCTCAAATGCATAACCCGCAAGCTCTGGCTAAATTCAAGACCATAAGAATAAAGCTCCCACGGGCACAAAAATCAATGGCAAATGAGCAACCAAGCTTAGAGATAGCATGTAAATGCATAAGACATCTCATAGCCAAGACCGTACATCATGAGAGCACCAAGAGCATGTAAGCAGTCAAGCATCTGATAGCATCCAAGTACATCATGTACAAACCCAACTCGATCTCTGACGAGCCAAGAAACATCCAAAAGAGGTTCCAAAGCATCCAAGTAGAAGCTCAAACAATGTAGGTAGCATGCATCATTGACATATGCTTCAAAGCATGTACTAAAAAACATGAGCTGCTGCTAAAAAAAAGGACATGTTCCACACAATGTGATGCTGCACCAACAAGGTGAGGGCTATGGGTACTGCTCCAACTTACTCGAGAAGGCTCCCAAGAAGAATGCAATCGTAGGAAGCTCAAATGGAATGGCTATGGCTGCCAACAAAGAGATGACTATTGTAGGTATTCGAATGGAAGTTGAGGGCATGTTGGAGCTCACAAAGAAGAAGGCTTTGATATCGGTTGAAGGGAGGTGAGCCCTGAAGTGGAAGTACGAGCACAAGCAAGAGCTATGGTGGAAGGAGAAAGAGCAAGAGAGAGAGACACAAACAATGTGGGAACTCCAACAATTACAATGTGTGACCAGCCTTCCTTTTATTCAAATGTCACTGAAAGAATAAAGAAGGAAGTGACAGTGATGGGCGCTCACTGCCTGCAGTGTGCAAGTGCAGGTACTATCAGTGTAGTAATACATAGGCAGCTAGGCGGAGGTGCCTTTACCCCCAACATGGGCAATTCTAGAATGTATCCACAAATTACCAAAAGGTTGGC
Source organism: Lygodium microphyllum (assembly GCF_053477565.2). Lineage (NCBI taxonomy): Eukaryota > Viridiplantae > Streptophyta > Polypodiopsida > Schizaeales > Lygodiaceae > Lygodium > Lygodium microphyllum. Next base: position 48,289,138 of record NC_141159.1, on the reverse strand, counting down.
ATCAAGTCCATTTCTTAGAACTTAAGACAATCATCCAGCCATGTGGCTCTTGCATTGTAGATCAATGGGTGGGTAGCAATATTTCCCATGGATGTTAGGGTCATAATGCACTCCATGTCTCCTAGCGTAAGGTAGAAAAGAGGGGTTTCCTCTTTCAACTAATGTAGCACTACAAAAAGCCATCCGTGCCATATTAATGGTTTCTAGAATGGGACCAATTGTGCCTCAAATCCCAAAACCCTTCTAGGTACTTCTCCAATCTTGTCACTCCAATAATGCTCCTCAATGCGCCACAAACCTAGGTCTTGCAATTTTTGGTCAATCAAACATTTTCCTAAGGCTTCTCTAGTTTGGATCTGTCCATTTGAGCTTCTCGCCTATCATGTCAAATTTAAATTGCATGGATCTGTCCCCCAGCTTAGCTCTTCTCAAGGTGGCAGTCTCATCCTCCCAATGAATTGAGGTTGCCTCTCTCATCTTCTCAAAGGGGGTAGGGTGTTTCCTTGCACCATTGTCTATGCTCACTTATCCTTGCAAGTCTCTTTTGCTTTGGGTCTGTCAGTGTTCTTGATGAAGTAGACTGATCTAACAAATTCCCTGTGGTAGTTTGGTCAAGAGGAGTGGTGTCTTTGATATTTGGCATGTTGTACTCCTCCACATCTAGTGGCAAGGGTGACAATGGTGGTTGTTCTATCTCCAAGAAGCCCAGTTTGGTTAATTGCTTGTTTGAGAAGCCATCCACCTTGAGTTGATGCACCACCTCATCTCTTTTGCGCTTGTACTCAAGTAATTGTGGCAGAGGTCCCATAGTGTTCCAAAGTGCCTCTCTAGCCATCTACAATTTCCTTTTGAGGTCTTTTATCATGTCTTCTCATATGGGTTCTATGACTTCAATTAGTGTCTTCATGAAATTCCTCTACTAAATCTTCATTATTCTCTTGCCACTTTTGCCCTATCCGAGGCCACTTCCTTGTCGTGTTTTGCCTTGGCCACAATCTACGAGCCAACTCCTACATGGGTTCTCCACTTCTTGCTTCTAATTGTTCCATCTTCTTCTTGTCTTGTTCTAGCCCTCTATTTTGTCACTTCGTCAAGGCTCCCAAAGTGGAAATTTGGTCTCTTATATTTTGTAGAAGATCTTCTATTCTTTGATCGATGTCTTTCTTGTTCCTATTCTCCTTGTTGAGCTCTTCTATTCTTTGATCAATGTCTTTCTTATTCCTATTGGATTCTTCCTATTGCCTGGAGCATCCTATCCTTCACATGTATAGTTTCTTCTTTGTCTTATTGCAATTGGTTGTTCTAGTCTTCTTATTTCTTTCCCTTCTCTTCTAGTTGAGCCATGGTGTCCATGGCCTCCTTGTGTTATGCTTTCCATTTTTCCCTACTCTCCTTCTCTTGTGTGTACTACTATAGTACTTCTTCATACTTTTTATTGTCTACTCCTCTCTTTGTGAGTGAAGTTATCTCCATCCTCAAGGTGTAGACGTCCCTTGTATACTCCTATTTGTGGGGTGAAATATACCTCTTTTTCTTTTTCTAGTGCTAGCACGGCTTATTTCCTCTCCTCTTCCTTATGGTCCCTTTTCTCTTTCTCTCCCCTTGTGTGATAAGTGGCATGTGAGATTATGTTTCTTCTACCCTTGGGATATTCTTGCCTTGTTGGGGATAAAGGCACCTATGCCTAGCTACCTATGTATTAGTTACACTGATAGTACCTGTGCCATGTATTAATTACCCACACACGTGTACCCTGCAGGTGGTGGGCACCCATCACTATCACTTCATTCTTTATTCTTTCAGTGAGACATTTGAATAAAGGGAAGGCCAGTCACACATTGTGATTGTTGGAGTTTCCACATCTTCTCTCATCCACACACACACACACACACACTCTCTCTCTCTCTCTCTCTCTCTCTCTCTCTCTCTCTCTCTCTCTCTCTCTCTCTCTCTCTCTCTCTCTCTCTCTCTCTCTCTCTCTCTCTCTCTCTCTCTCTCTCTCTCCCTCCTTGCACCATAGTTATTGCTTCTACTTTGTGCTTCCATTTCAAGACTCGCTCCCTTTAACTGGTATCAGAGCCATCTTCCCTGAGATCTCGAGCTTGACCCAGCATTGCTTCTCAAATTGTAGAAAATAACTTCAATCTCACAATTTTCATGGCAGTTATGGCTCAACTTAAAGTGGTATGTATCGTGGCTCACTTACTTCCCATTGGCATTACAACCAGTAGTGAACCCAGGACAACAGGTGCAATTTGTGTTGATTGGGTTGTCCCCTTTCTAATCATACTTGGTCCATCCCACCTCATCTCCAACTTTTGGCATTGCTACCAACAAAGGCTTGGGAAATTACTTGAGATTGTACTACCTAGCACCTTTGGCATGAGTTTATGCATCAATTGGAGCTCATGGGTTCAACCATTAGCTCACAATTTATGCTATAATATAGTTTTGGACCATCCTTCACTCATTGTCTGGAGGTTACTTATACTTCCCAGTATATCTATTCAATGGTGGACTATTTGGGGATGCTATGTTAGTGTCTTGGAATGCTATTGGACTAATTTGAGCAATCATTTTCTTAGTTTTACAAAGGTTTTTTTTACTGATGTAATAAGGAGGGTTAAATGCTATTTTGTAGAATAAACTTCATGTATATTGCTTCTTGATGCTTGCTGACTACTCAGCATGCTGCACTGATATCTATGGTTTATGCCACACACTTGGTTATGCTTCTAGAATACTCTTAGGCTGAGATTGAAGCTCAGTCTCATTGACTTTGACTGTCATTTTCCACAACAAGCATTCATTTGAGACATTTCATGTCTCTTATCATTGGATGATACATGAGTCATTTGCTAGATGTATTTTGATATGGATGTTACATTCTTGGTTGTGTTATGATAGACACTGAGCTTCGTATTTAACTTGTACTTGAGCTATCTCAAAGCTTGGATAATTCACATTGGTTGTCATTTACATCTTTAGATGCTATAGTAAGAGCTTTACCAACTACATTGGGTTTTATGCTCCTGATGTCCATTACTTGGATCTTGGATGTATGGATGCTCACATGATGTTTTGAGCTTATGAGAGCCCCTACTTGACACTTGGATATAGTACTATAGAGCATTTGGTTATATAGTTAAGCTTGAGCATACCATAGTGAGACACTGGGACATACTACAGAGCATTTGGTTATACTACTAGGATATACTACTACAGAGCCTTTGGTTATACAGAGCATATTGTTGCAATTTATCATAGCAACATGTCATTTAAATTCTATGCATTCTATTTGAGGGTAGTCAATTGGATTGACAGTTTATTACCTAGAATTTGTGGGCAGCTCATTACTTTGGCAGTTCCCCTTGTTTTCAACTTGATTTGATAGTGGTTTTGGGGTTGATTTGTATGTTATTACAGTAGTCTATTTTTCTCTTTTGTACACTTGCTTAGTCTCATTGTGGCTAGTGGTTATCATGATATTGTCATCTTTAATATTGGCAAGTTTGATGGCACCAACTATAGCTATTGGAAGGCCCAAATCTAGCAAGTTTTAGTGCAAAAAATGCAAATTAAGCCTTTGAAACATGAGGGTGTCAACCCCGAATGTATTGATGCAAATGATTGGGTTGAAATGGATGAGCTATATAAATCCACAATCATTTTGTCCCTCTCTAAGCAGGTTTTCTATAATGGTGTCTCTAATGGGCAATTCGCATGGGACTTATGGGATAAGATTCGCAATGTCTATGACAAGCAAAGCCTTGCTTCTCAAAAATATTGGCTCAAGCAACTCATGGACCTTCGCATGAAGGAGGGCACTTCCATATCAATCCATTTAAAGGAGTTAACTTCCATTCTTAACCATTTGTCTTCATAGGGGATTGAATTCAAGGATAACCTCCCTCCCTTGTTTCTCTTAGTCACACTACCTGAATCATGGGATACATTTTGTATTGTTATGTGTGTAAACATGTCTACTAATGGGCTAAAGTTGTAGGATGCAGAAGGTGCACTCTTGAATGAAGAGGTTAACAGAAAGAATATTGATGATTCATACACCTCTCATGCTTTGACACTTAGAGGCAATAATGGTAGGAGCAATAATGATCGCCATGGGGGAGACTCTCAGCTATTTCATTCTTAGTCACGTGGACAATCTCGGAGTAAGTCACATGGCCATAAGTCCTCATTGACATTACTATGAGAAATCAGGACATATTCAGCCACAATGCCATAAAATGTGCAATGACAAGTGTAAGGAAAAGGACAAGGATAAAGTGGACAAAAATAATGATGGCAGTATTGTTCCTAGGAAGTCCAATGTTAAGATTGAAGAGATGAATATAGTGTAGACTAATTCTAATGATGATTTCATACTTGCAGCTTCTTCTCTTGATACTTCACAGCTCACTGATGCTTTGTCAAGGTATACTCAGTGTTGGCTGATACATTCAAGGGCTTTCTTTCATGTGACCCCTCATAGAGAGTGGTCTCACTCTTGTCTCGCAATATGACTAGATATGTTTGTTTGGGTAATGACCTAGCATTGATGATAGTTGGTATTGGTGATATCCAACTATACTTTCATTCAAGTTGCATGTTCACTCTTCATGATGTATGCCATGTATCAGCTCTCACAAAGAGCCTTATCTCTACTGGAAATTTGGATGATGTAGGTTATGTAGTTTCTTTTGTTGATTCCTTATGGAAGATTACCCATGGATGATGTAGGTTATGTAGTTTCTTTTGTTGATTCCTCATGGAAGATTACCCATGGGAATCTTGTCATTGCACATGGTGCTAAGTCCAATACTCTCTACCCCTTTCTTCTATCTGGGTCAGTTGGCCATGTTTGGCAATGGATGCCATTCCACATATATCTCTTTGCATCATCACCTTGGGCACATGTCCTTGAAAGGAATGAAAATGCTTACCCTTTTGTAGTATCTTCCGTCCCTTGACTATAAGTTCTTTGAGTCTTGTGATCATTGTTTATATGGCAGGCAAACACATAATACGCACAAAAAGTCCGGTATAACATGCATGGGTGAGCCTTTTGACTCTTGTTCATGGGGTGAGTATATTTTTAAAGTCTTTAAGCAGTTTTGTAATGAGAAGGGGATTAAGCATCAATTGTCCACCCTATACATGTGAGGTGTCCACCACAGAGGCTCATTCCAAGGCGCACCTTTTTGTAGTCCATCAATAGGTTTTCCAAATGACACCGCTCGGTGCTCCCTTGGAACATCACGGGGTTTGTCACTAAGACCCCATTGATTCTACATCGCAACGAAAGTGTTCTGGCCGAACCCACTAGGATTGATCTGAATTTCTGGGTTCCTAAAATTAGATGGGTCTCCTAGTAGCCAACTAGCGTTAGTAATTTCGAGTTCCCACTTCTAAAGGATTACTCGATCTAAAGCGGACTTACCATTGCACTTGGTTCAAAGAGAATGGGAGAGGGAGGGGAGTGTGGTACGTCAACTCTCCTACCCATAAGGCAAAATCCCATTCTGGTCCCCTAAAATAATGCAAGTCGGTTCTACCTAATGACTAGGTTGTCAATTTATTTTCTTCATATTTCTATTGCCGATTTAGAAAATCTCCCAGCTAATCGGGACCACCCTACCATTGGATGGACCCATCGGGGGTTACACCCACCCACTTTTCTTTGATAATGAAATCATCTTTAGTTTTTTAATTACCTACAACACAGTTATTGGAACATATATAACCAGCTTCCTTAATTAGTTCAAATTCCTTCACATAATTTATCTCACAAACATGCATACAATTCAAACAATCCTTGAATAAAATAAATGTATTTATTATATTGAAAGTTTATTACAATTTTCATCTTTTCGACCCTACAAAAGATATACAAAATTCTATGAGGGTATTCTGGCCACCAAGATTCCACCCTTGTAACTAATATTTAGGGTTCCAGGATCCCATCCTAGGTCACGAAGGGGCTCATCACATTCTAAGAGTAACGTAGAATTTATGGCCAGAGCCCCCCCTGGCACCCACATTTCCTACTGCCCAAGACTATCTCTACCGACAGACCTTTCACTACTACAGAGCCAATCTAAGCCTCTCGAAGCAATAACCATGACCCCCTTGAAGTAGGGTCTCGCAGCTAGCTTGGGGGTAGCCTAGTGCAATCTTTTCTTTTATCCTATTTGTCTATGTTTTCAATCAAAGATCTAGATTCTAGAAAGCACAAACACTCCTTTCAAATGTATATCAAATGATGCAATGACAATCACACCATCGTGCAACTCACAGCTTCCATAGCCAAGGTAGACCTTATCCTAAGGTAACCTTACATTCTAATGAGGATTCTCCTCCCCATAAAGAAGTGTCGAGTACATCTCTTACAACATGTTAAGCAAGACATGAATTTTCCATTTAGGGTTAACATACCCAACATAAGCGAATTTCCTTTAGAAAAAATATTGCGACAATAATTTAACGAGATGATTTACAAGACCTTTAAATAAGGTTTCACTTTTTAAGCATTAGTCAACACTTAACCTTGTCGCGTTTGACCATAACTATATCAAATGCGCATAAAGACATATGTGCAATAACCTTTGGCAACTATTTCCAACACGATTCTACGATTTAGAATCTCAATCAATCTAGGTGCAATTCATAGTGACTAACCTTTTGTGCATATACTAGTATGCTTTCTAGATAAAATGTCAATTCGTGTAAGTGAAAAATGTAAATGCTAATATTTTAAGCAATTTTTTGATAAAAGCCTTATTATTTTAAGTGGAAAAATAATAACCTAGTAGTGAATAACCTAGTTTGGTATGACAATATTGGAAATTTTATCTTTGCTCACGTTCACCACACTCGATGTTCCATTGGTAGTGGCAACTCCACCAACCTCAGGCACTCCCGTATCTCTAACAATACATGTTCCTTGACTGGTTGCGGTGGTTCCCATAGTCTTTCCACCTCGTTGCTTTGGAGTCATCATCCGCGAGCATGTTCAAGAGATAAGGAAGGCAGAATAAATTCGAGACAGGAGGGCATAAAAGAAGATGGCTTAGTCAAAAACCAAGACAAGGGGATTGAGCTAACTCTCTCCCTCACAGCCTCTCAGGGTAACTCCTCTCTCTCTCTTTCTCTCTCTCTCTCAAGCTCCTTCTCGCAAATCTGATGGTTCCGTTGGCTCCAAAAGGAGGGTAAAACTCCAAGACACTTGCTTAAAAATCTTCCAGATCACTCATTCTTCTCCCTGTTCGAAGTATTGTTTGCTGCCTATAAACTGTGATAGCGACGTGCGCGATTTCGCCAATTATTCTTTTTTTTGCATTAAATCTCCAAAACTAGCTAAAAAAACCACTTGCTTTTTTTACATGACATCTTGTTCTAGAGATTTTCATATCTTTTTAGGATATTTACAATAAATAATATCAAAAATATGCTAGTTGTGTCCAAAAATCTAATATTTTTGGACCATCCATACTATACACATTGACACTAATGACTAATATGACTCATAACTCTCGTTCATGTGGTAACTTTCGTGATGGGTGGCTACAATCCTTGTCAATCCAGAAAAAAATATCGAGTTACGATCCTCGGTTTTTTAATTAAATAAAAAATATTAGTTATTAACATTACTTAGTTTTTACTTTAGTTAGTCTTTAGTTAATCTTTAGTTAGTAACCTTACTAACTTATTAATTGACTAACTAACTTTCAAACTAACCAACTAACTTTTAATTGTGTGGAAGTATTACATCCTCCCCCCTTAGAGAAATCGAGATGTCCTCATCTCGAGAGAAACTATGGATATTATTGATAAAGAACATTTTCATCTATCCATGTCGCATCTTCTTCAAGATAATCCTTCCACTGGATAAGGTATTCTCTAAGGGTTCTACTCCTTAATTTTCTCTTCCTTACATTAATTATTCTGTCAGATTGTAGCTCAAGGACTCCTTGGCTAGGTATTACAACTTGTGATCATCAAGGATATGGTTATGGCTAGCTACGTGTGCTTTCAATAAGCTACCATGAAATACATTGAGGATTTTTATATTCTTAGGGAGTTGTATCTTGTAAGTACTTGGTCCTAAGCACTTGAGAACCTTATAGGGTCCACAATATCTTGGACTTAGCTTCTTAAATTATCCTAAAGACAAAGAACTCTTCTTTGGATGGACACGGATGAAGACCACGTCTCCTTCTTTGAAGATTCGCTTTTGCCTTTTTAGATCAACATACGCCTTTTGTTGGTCCTTTGGCAGCTTAAATATCTTATCTAATAATCTTGATTTGATCATCCATTTCTTCTAACATTTTTCTCGAAGCTTCTACCCTTATAATAGGATCGAAAAAATTAAGTGGCATACGGCAATCTTGACCATATAGTGCTTGAAATGGAGTCATCAAAATACTTCAATGATAGGAGGCATTATAAGCAAATTCCACCAAGGGTAGATATTGTATCCACCTTTTAGGTTCCTTGCTACAATATGCAGGTAGAATATTTTCAATTACTTAATTAACTCATTCTGTCTACCCAATCAGTTTGTGGATGATAAGCAGTATTGGTCTGAGTGGCTTCAAATAGACTCTTCCAAAAATGTGATGTGAAAAGAGAATCACGATCACTAATGATCCTTTTAGGTAACCCATGTAACCTAAAAATCTCTATTACAAAAATTCTTACAATATCTGAAGCTTTGTAATTGATTTTTGTTGGAATAAGATGAGCAACCTTTGTTACCATATCTACTATTACCATTATTAAGTTATATCCTCCTTGCGCACAAAAGGTAGCCCAACTACAAAGTCCATGCTAATAAACTCCCATTTCATCTAGGGAATGTCAAGTGGCTGGAGTTTTCCTGGTAACTTGACACATTCAAATTTTACCCTTTGGCAATTTAGATATTCAATGGCATACTTAAGTATATCACCCTTGAGTTTTTGCTAATAATAGCTTTTCCTAATGGCATTAAGAGTTTTTGCATATCCAAGGTGACTTGAAAAAGGAGAGTCATGTGCTTCCCAAAGTATCCTTCTCTTGAGAGTCTGACTTGAAGGAATGCATAGTCGCATTCTGAAATAAACAAGTCCTTCATCTTCATCTGTAGAGAATTCTTGATACTTAGTCTTGACTTTGGGATCTTGTTTTTTATTTTGAACTTCCCAAAACAATTGTTGATAGTCTAGGTCCTTATTTGCTTCATTGTTAGTCAAATCGATGATAGGATTAGTTAGCATTGATACCATTATAGCTAGAGCTTTTGCCCTAGATGGTTCTTCAATGATGAGAGCATTAAGGAAGGCTTTATGACTAAGGGCATCTACTACTACATTTTCTTTACCATGTCTGAACTTAATTTCAAAGTCATATTCTTGCAGAATTTCGATCCTTCGTCGTTGCCTCAAGCGCTGAGTAAAAATCCACTTAAGACTTTTATGATCCGTGACTAAGGAAAAGTTATTTCCAAGCAAGTAATGTCTCCATAATTTGAGAGTGTGAATCACAACTAACAACTCTAGGTCGTGAATATGATATCTCTTTTCATGGGATTTCAACTTTCTTAAAGAGTAAGCTACAAGATGTCCTTCCTACATTAGCGCATCCCAATACAAGAGAGATGGCATGTGTGACAACTTCAAATTCCTTGCTTAAGTCAGGTAGCCTTAAGATAGGAGCAGTTACCAAACTATGCTTTAGTTGTTCAAAGCTAGACTGTTCAATTGCCGTCTAAAAACTTGCTTTTTGAGTAGGTCTATAAGAGGTGTCGTAATTTGGCATAGTTTCTTATGAATATCCTATACCATCCTATTAGACCTAGAAGACTTCTCACTTCCTTGATAGTGGTTGGGGGTGGCCAATCTTGAACATCTTTGACCTTGGCAGGATCTATGTATATACCTTTAGTAGACACTATGAATCCCAAGTATTCAATCTTATTTTGAAGAAGGCACACTTCTTCTTCTTGGCATACAACTTGTGTGTTCTCATTGTCTCCAGGACAATGTGAAGATGTGGTTCATGATCTTCTTCCTCCTTAGAATAAGTCAGGTTGTCATCAAAGAATACAATAACAAAATCATCAAAATGAGGTCTGAAAATGTCATGCATCAACCTATTGAAGGTAGGTGGGGCATTTGTCAACCCAAATGACATCATGATGAATTCGAAATGACCGTATCTTGTGTTGAAGGTGGTTTTAGGAATATCTTCATCCTTGACTCTAATTTGATAATATCCTGACCGAAGATCGATCTTAGAAAAGATCCTTGCTCCTTTTAGATGATCAAGAAGCTTGTCTATCCTTGGGATCAGGTACTTATTCTTTACTGTTATCTAGTTTAGCTCTCGGTAATCGATACAAAGACAGAGAGTTCCATCTTTCTTCTTTTGGAATAATATTGGGGCTCCCATAGTGAACTACTTGGCGGAATATACCCTTGCTCTAGCGGTTACTTGAGTTGCTCTTTTAGTTCAATGGCATAAGGAACATACATTTTGAAAGGTCTTTTTGCCACTGGAGTGGCTCCTGGAACAAGTTTAATTTCATGATCGACTTCTCTTTTCGGAGGTAACTCAGTTAGCTCTTCAAGAAATATGTCGACGTACTCTTTTAACCAAGATAGTCTATGACCATCTTGATTTACCTTGTTAAGCTTGATCAAGTAAACATGTAATCCTTTATTCAAGCCTTTCACAATTCGAGAAGCTTTTGCTAATTGAACTTTAGGTTTCCCCGTTTCACCTTGTGTAGTTGCTATTTCATCGTTCAAATCCTAAAATGTGACTTGACTTAAAGCTTTTCTCCTAGGTTAAACTCTACCTTGGTAGTTTGCTGTGTAGAAAGTACTTCCTTTCCATTTGCTAATTCCACAAGCAATTTTGATGCATTTACTGTATTGATTCCTATTTCTTAGTACACTTGGGTGAAATAAATGAGGGTGTACTTCCACAGTCAATCAAAACTTTAAATGATTTACCTTGATGACTAGTTGGTGTCTGTATTACCGAATATTGATGATTTGGACCCTTCCTGTGGAATGCACCATGAACAGTTGCTCTTTTAATATCTTCTTTCATAGTAGGGTCTTCCTCCCTATCGGTCTCTTTTAGGATACTATTTGGCATTCTTCCTCTTGCCATAGCTACTTGACCACGACCATGGGGCAACTCTGCCTTTGACTCATTACAATGAAAGCACCTAAGACTATCCTTGTTTCCCTAGGTAGCAACAAAATTTCCAACTGCATTGGATTTTGCCTTTTTCTTCTGACCTTGGTAAAATTGGCCTTGGGTTCTTTTTGCTTGACCTTTGAATCCTCCTTTGTTCTGGTTATTGTAGCTCCAAAACTGATTATTGTTAGGCTTTAATTGTACTTCCTACACAATAGGAGCAGCTCGAATCAAAGCATCTTGGAGGTCTATTGGGCGCATTGATTCCAAACGAGTGTTTAGAGGAGAATTTAGTCCATTGCAGAACTTGGACACTTGTTGAGCAATATCCATGGATGGTGCATATTTAAGAAGTAAAACAAACTTGGAGTAATACGCTTCCAAGGTCAGTCCCATTTGCTTCAAATTAAAGAACTCATTCATATTCTGGGTGCGATAAGATGAAGGTAAATATCTTCCTCTTACAGCTTCTTTCAACAAATCCCAAGTAATGGTATTTTTAGGGACACCTTGATCTCGACACCACTGCTTCCAAACCAAAGTTGAGCTTCGCCAATTAATTTTAGCTTAGCAATATCCATGGATGGTGCATATTTAAGAAGTAAAACAAACTTGGAGTAATACGCTTCCAAGGTCAGTCCCATTTGCTTCAAATTAAAGAACTCATTCATCTTCTGGGTGCGATAAGATGAAGGTAAATATCTTCCTCTTACAGCTTCTTTCAACAAATCCCAAGTAATGGTATTTTTAGGGACACCTTGATCTCGACACCACTGCTTCCAAACCAAAGTTGAGCTTCGCCAATTAATTTTAGCTTAGCTTTCATGGCTTGGTTGGCTGGAACAATTCTAGTAGCAATAAAATAATCTTCCATGGATTCGATCCAAATTTTTGCATTAGCTTCCACATTCTTGCCTTTCCCGTCAAATTAGAGAGGCTTGACTTGCTTCAAAAGTTTTTTTTTCTCTTGGGCTTCGTTGGAATTATTGTGGGTGCAAAATTCTGGGAAATTTTCAACAATTTCCAGGTCAAACTTTAGGAAATTTATATAGCATTAATACTAGAGTTTGATACTCAAATTATTTATTACGCATACATTGTATTCTATACTTATGTGCACTCTGATACCAACTGTGAGGTGTCCACCATGCTCATTCCAAGGGGCACCTTTTTGTAGTCCATCATTAGGTTTTCCAAATGACACTGTCCAATGCTCCCTTCAAACATCACAGGGTTTGTCACTTAGACCCTACTGAGTCTATATCACAACAAAAGTATTCTGGTCGTGGACCCACTAGGATCAACTTGAATTTTCGAGTTCCTAAAATCATATGGGTCTCCTAGCAGTCAACTAGTGTCAATAATTTTGAGTTTCCACTTCTATAGGATTACTCGATCTGAAGTGGACTTACCATTGCACTTGGTTCAAAGAGAATGGGAAAGAGAGGGGAGTGTGGTACATCAAACCTCTTGTCCATAAGGCAAAATCCCATTCCGGCCCCCTAAAACAATGCTGTTAATCCTCAAACGAACGAAGGTGGAAAATCCGGAAAAGCTAAAGCAGAAGACAAAGACCAAGGAAAAGTGAAATGGAAGACAAAGACGTACAAGGAGAAAAGTCCTAAATAAGGGAGAAAGGCGCACAAGGAAAAGCGCAAGTCACTACTTTTATAAAAGAGCACAAGCGCATCATGATTTAATTTAAGGAGCACCGGGCTCTCACCCGTGCAATTTGTAAATGTAGATGGGCAGTGGAAAGGAAGCTAGGAAGATAAAAGGACAATGGGAAAAAGGGCCTACACCATGGCCGGCCATGTAAAAAAGGGGATAAGGGGATGACCGCCCAAAAGGGATTTAGGGTTTTGTATATAAAGTTGAAAAGTGAATGATAAGCTCATTCTTGTGTGTGGCCAAAAGTGGCTCTCCTCTTCTTCTTCTTCTTGCTTGCTTGAGCTTGTGCTTGAGAGAGGGAGTGTGAGAGTGTGAGGGAGTGAGTGTGTGAGGGTGAGGGACCGGGGAGGAGGAGCTCTCCATCTTCTCCTCTCTTCTTCTCTTCTTTTCTCTTCCCTTGTCTTGCTCGCGGCAATGGAGCTTGGAGCGTGGAGCTTGAGGATGGAGCCCGCTTGAAGCTTGCACTTGGATCGTGGAGCTACCGGAGTGCACGAGAGAGGAGATAACTCGATCGGCATGGAGGTAAGCTCACTACACCCATAGATATGGATGGCACGTCGGCTATGTGAGAGGTAGCCATTAGTGCTCGGCTTGGAACGCTTGAAACAATAAGCGGTCCGTGGGTCTTGGCGGTTGAGCGAAAGCTCCCACAAATGCAAGTCGGTTCTACCTAATGACTAGTTGGTCACTCTTCATATTTCTATTGCCAATTTGGAAAAGCTCCCAGGTAAGAGGGACCACCCTACCATTGGACGGACCCGTCGAGGATTACGCCCACCCACTTTCCTTTGATAATGGAATCATATTTAGTTTTTTAATTACCTACATCACATTTATTGGAATATATACAACCAGCTTCCTTAATTAGTCCGTTAAATCATAGGTTCCTTCACATAATTTATCTCATGGACACGCATACAATTCAAGCAATCCTTAAATAAAACAAACTTCTTTATTATATTGGAAGTCTATTACAATTTTCATCTTTTCGATCCTGTGGAAGATATACAGAATTCCACAAGGGTATTCTGCCTAGCAAGATTCCACCCGTGTAACTAGTATTTAGGGTTTCAGATCCCATCCTGGGTCACAAAGGGGCTCGTTAAATTCTAGGAGTAGTGAGGAATTTACAACCAGAGCCCCTTATGGCACCCACATTTTCTACTACCCGATACTATCCTTACGGACAGACCTTTCACTCTACGGAGCCAGTCTAAGCCTCTCGAAGCAAACCATGACCCCCTTGAAGTAGGGTCTCACAGCTAGCTTGGGGGTAGCCTAGCGCGATCTTTCCTGTTATCTTGTTTGTGTATGTTTTCAATCAGAGATCTAGATTCTAGCAAACACAAACACTCCTTTCAAACATATAACAAATGATGCAATGGGAATCACACCATCGTGTAGCTCACAACTTCCATAGCCAAGGTAGACCTTATCCTAAGGTAACCTTACATTCTAATGAGGATTCTTCTCCCCATAAAGAAGTGTTGAGTACATCTCTTACAACATGTTAAGCAAGACATGAATTTCCCATCCAGGGTTAACTTACCCAACATAAGCGAATTTTATTTAGTAAAAATATTGTGACAATAATTTAACGAGATGATTTACAAGACCTTTAAATAAGATTTTGCTTTTTAAGCATTAGTCAACACTTAATCTTCTCACGTTTGACCATAACTATATTGAATGCGCAAAAATACATATGTGCAATAACCTTTGGCAACTATTACCAACATGATTCTACGATTTAGAATCTCAATTAATCTAAGTTAATTTTTTTACTTTAGTTAGTCTTTAGTTAGTAACTTTGCTAACTTACTAATTAACTAACTTACTTTTGAATAACCAACTAACTTTTATTGCATGGAGGTATTACATCCTCTTTACTAACTTATTAATTGACTAACTAACTTTCGAACAAACCAACTAACTTTTAATTGTGTGGAAGTATTACAGTACACCCCATCGCAGAATGGTATTGTTGAGTGCATGAATAGGATAATTCAGGAGTAAGTATATAGTATGCTTAGCTAGGCAGGCTTACCACAATATTTTTTGACTGAGGCCATTACCACTACCATACACTTGATTAATCAATCTCCTTGTACTGCTCCTGACTATCAGGTTATTGAAGTGTGCTTTCGCTCAATCGCCAAGACCCACGGATCGCTTATTGTTTCAAGTGTTCCAAGCCGAGCACTAATGGCTACCTCTCACATAGCCGACACGCCATCCATATCTATGGGTGTAGTGAGCTTACCTCCATGCCGTTCAAGTTACCTCCTCTCCAGCGCACTACGGTAGCTCCACGATCCAAGTGCAAGCTTCAAGCAAGCTCCATCCTCAAGCTCCACGCTCCAAGCTCCATCGCCACGAGCAAGACAAGAGAAGAGAAGAGAAGAGAAGAAGAGAGGAGAAGATGGAGAGCTTCTCCACCCCACGGTCCCTCACCCTCACACTCTCACACTCCCTCTCTCAAGCACAAGCTCAAGCAAGCAAGAACAAGAAGAAGAAGAAGAAGAGGAGAGCCACTTTTTGCCACACACAAGAATGAGCTTCACATTCTCTTTTCAACTTTATATACAAAACCCTAAATCCCTTTTGGGCGGTCATCCCCTTTTCCCCTTTTTACATGGCCAGCCATAGCCTAGGCCCTTTTTCCCATTGTCCTTCTATCTTCCTAGCTTCCTTTCCACCGCCCATCTACATTTATAAATTGCATGGATGAGAGCCCGACGCTCTTTTACAAGATTTCAGGGTGTGCCTTTTTATTTTAAAATGCGTCTTTTCCCTTTTGTATTTGCCTTGGCCTTTTAAGGTTGCCCTTGCGCTTTTGGCATTTTCTCCTATTCTTTCTTTAGTCGGACTACCTTTTTTCCACCTTTGCCCTGCGTCTTTTTTATTTCCTTTTGCTTTCTTCGTGTTGGGGTTAACATTACCCCCCTCCTAGACGAGTGCCAGTCCCATGGCACTCACCATCGTAGGTAGCAGGCTGTAGCATGCACCGAAGATGTGGGTGACAAGGACGCCTATGGTTTCCGTGGAGGAGTGTTGGTGGTGGTGTGGCAGAAGGTCCTGGGGGCCTGTTGGTGGCCAAGGTGGCTGGTGGAAGGTTGTTGGAGTTGGTGGTAGGGCTATTCTGCGTTGGGGATTGCATTGATGGCCAGCACAAGTGTTGGTTTGTTGGGGATTCTGCACATGACGATTCTTTGCGGGCTTGTCGGATGGTAAGGGATAAGCATTTAGAGTTGAGTGTTGATGAAGAGCGAACAACACCTTATACCTGCAATTGGAGAACCTCGCATGTGGTCTCTTCTTAAGGGGTAGTGCTAGTCTTCTTATCGTGCACAAGACATATTTTGATTAGTTTGGGAGACAGGTCGAACTCTAAGCAAGCCTAGAGTATTCCTGCACTTGAGGACCCAAACTATGGATATACTTCGGTGCAGATATTATGTGAGTGCTCGTGCATATTTAGATATTACATAGTTAGAAGACCGTGGGCTAGTTTCTCATAACAATGCGTGGATGAAGCAAAGTTGTCCATGTGGAGAAGAGGTACACGTGAAGGCATATGACACATCCATTGCATTGTGACTGCACGACGTAGCATGATTGAATACAAGGACACCACACTTTTAGTAGCTGGAAACTATTGGACTTGCTTGATGAGTACGGTGTACTTTTCATGGCCAATCGTGCGGTGCTTATCACCATTGACTGCAATGGTACTAAGGCAGAGTGCAAGAGAGAATTGTGCAAGTGGGTCAGGGTGACAGGTCTAACCATAGGCGAGACAAGCTCCCCAGGTGTGTCCTACTCTTGATGTGCCCTGAACAATTGTGGGTGATGCTAAAGGGCTAGGGGACTAGGGACGGAGCCAGTCAATCAAGGTCACAGACATACCTAATTTGAGGACCCCTAGGTGTTGTGCTGTGATCGTGGGTGATTCTTATCGTTTCATCCATTTTTTATTTTTTTTTTGGGACTTGCCTGAGTACAACCATTACAATATGTTGAGGCTATCAACCTTTCAATGGGTTGGAAAATGTCAAGTTCGAAGGCTCAGGAAATTAATATAATAGTGACGATTGTGCCCTAGCCTCGTTGTTAGAGAAGCAGTTGTCGAGATGCGGAGATACACTTGAGATATTGCAAACCTCCGTGCGACACACGTGATGTTGATACAATTGAGGTAACGACTGCCGTGAGCCAACTATAGAGCTTGACCCAGAAAGAGAGCGTGGCCCATGAATGTGCGTTGGTCCATGCGATGTGGGTGGTCGGCAAGGGTGGTTTTTTTTGCTTTCGGCAGCCTGGCTTTACCGCGGCTCGTTGTGGGGTTGTTGGTGTTGCGGTGATCGGGCATTGAACACTTTCGCACAAGGACCTGTGTTATCATGCATCCACTTGTCGCTTCATGAGAGTACATGCATGGTATATGCCGCAACTATAATAAACCAGTGCAATGCAAGGAGACATCACTTCTCTGAATTCTATGGTGTTGACTTAGATATTTATCACCTGCGCTTGATTAGCTTTTTCTTTTGCTAAAGACGTGAAATATATTAAACGCAGATATAACAAGTTTGTACACTTCGGGAACATGTCAACACTTAACCATTTAAAGGCAAAAAGTCATGGCCAGGTAGCATTTGATAAGCCCTTTATGCATCATGGGGCTACTCTATTTGTACGAGGCGGGGCGATTCTGGGTGGCCGGGTGATTGGGCCTCTACTGGTGTGGGGCTCCCGTGGGGTTGGGCCGGGAACATGTCGACCGGGACATGAATGGTGTAGTCCCGGGCCGCTACCGTTTCCAGAATGTCTTTAAACAATTCATTAAATTCTGCCCTATCCCTGGCCGCCTTTTCTGCCCTTGAGCATCTAGTGCCCGAGCGTAAGTTGGGGGCTTGTGCCACTAGTGTTGCTACCTGTTGCGCGTTTTGAGTCTCGACTTTCTTGACTCGAGGATTCTTCGGCCTTCGTCCGGGATGGTCTCGCTTAGGGCCTCGCTTCTTGGCATACCTCTTGAGGGTGGGCACATAGCGCTCCGATGGAGGGGCGCATGCCACATGCTCCCGTCGTCTGTGAAGAGCGTCTTTGCATGCCAGATATCCATGGTTCTCCATGTGTTCTGTCAAAAAAGAAAGCCTACAAGATGCAATCCAAAGGTTAGACCTGGATATAGGATACAACTGTTTGCATGGAAGGGATTTTAGTGTGGTCTATCAAGTGTATATGACAAGAAGGGGGGGTGAGGCATGCAGTGTTTGTTGTAAAGGAATGGCCCCCATGCTGATGTTCGCTCTGCCTCCAGTCATTAGCAGATATTAGCTTATGCTAGGTCGCGTGGACTGGTTGTCGTGGAGTGGGACGGGACACATCCTCGAAAGGATAGACCAAAAAGGGAAGATGTACAGAAAGGGACTACACCCTATCTACACCATCAGAGTTGTTGGTCAAGGCTTCCTATGGAGGCAATGTGGGTTGCATGCCCTTCACTTGGAGGTGGGGATGGTCACACGGCTTTTAAATGCGTGATGAGAGGAGGACTTGAGGAGCTTAATTTAACTGACCCAACTCTTCTCCCTGGGCTTGACTATCATTGCTTGTGTGTGTTTATATTGTTTATACACGGTGACACCAACATCAGTGTTTATTTATATACATATTTGTGAATCCATGTCACTTCACGAGGATAAGAACCAAGTGTAGAACTCGGGGTTGTACTGGAGTGTGGCACACACATCTAGTATTCGCAGCAGCTTACTCAATACCGATAGATATTTTGCCACATCGAGTAGCATGGAACCTTGACCACGTCTACTGGCAATATGTAACTCCTCCTCAGTGAGCACCTTATCAATCAAAGGGCCCTCTAGTCTAGTTCCAGCTAAGTCCGTTCCCCGAATGTCAGTTAGTACTCAAAGGGAAGTTGGTGCTAGATAGGTTGGGTCCTTTTGAGACCGCCATTTGGCCAATCGCTCTTCTGAGATTGTCATGATCTGAGCCCCTAGTTCGGCCATTACAATGCGGCTTTCGCACCAACGCTGCTCAAGTTGACTCTGGCGTGCTGACAGTCGCTTTAGTTGCTCTATGTCTACGAGATTCGGTTGGCAGAGCATTTCATTGAACGTGACGGTTAAGCGCAGTTCGTCAGCCTCCTCGTCAGAGATGAGTCGCATGTGTTCATGCAGGAGTTTGTCGTAGTGCTCGTTAAGATGTTCTTGCTCTTCCCATGATAGAGGAAAGGTCAAGTAATCTCCAAGCTGCTCCTTGGGGATTGTGCCCATGTCCGCCAGGACGTAGACACGTGCGACCACTTTGAGCTTAGTATCCAACTCAGTTAAGCATTCTATGACACTTCTATGTTCAACGAGGGCTTGCTCGGTTGATATTTCATGCAAAGTTCTAAGAGTTTCCTTAGGCTTTAGCATGGTTGGGGGCTCAGGCCTAGATGAGCAAGATCGGTCAACGCTAGGATTTCCTATGCTCTTGGGGTTCTCATGTTTTTCTTGAGGTTTTGCTGTTATTTTGTCATGGTTCTTCTTGGATGTGACTGGTATAGATTTGTCACCCTGTTGTGATGACGTTGTATCCACTCTTGATTGGTCAATGCGAGTTCTATTGTCAGTGGATAGAGTGTTGCAAGCAACTGTTGATGGCAACGGTTGCTTTGGTTTTTCAGAGCACACGGGTGCGTCTGAGGGTTCACCGCTATTAGGAAAGGCATTAACGGGTTCATTGGTGGATGGACTCGATGCTTTATTCCCCAGTTCTCCATCGCTTTTGGTCTCAATGCTCTTGGGGTCCACAACCACCTGTGATTGTTGTTGCCTTCGTTGTTTTCTCCTCTTTTTCTTGGTCAATGAAGGTGCATCGCTCAATGACTCTGGACCTTGAACTAGATCAACCGTTGATGTGCTTGGTTGGGCCTCAGCATTCTCTTCCTCTAGTGTGTCCTTACGGGACATGGCCATGGCTTGCTGAATAGCCTTGCTAGGTTGGGAGAGCACAATTACCTTCCTTTTCGGAGAGTCTAGCTCTTCAACCAACTCCCTTGAGTTTAACTCCTCCAGCCTAGGCTTTAGGCACTCTGGAAGTGCTGGAGTTTTCGAGGAAGTTGTTTGCGACACCTCTTCCATAGGTAAACTACTAAGGACACCGTCTGCAAGGGGTCTTATCATGGCTAAGGGCTGTGACTGCTGTGAGTCTTGATTGGAAGTAGGAGCGGTTAGTTTAGTGGGCTGGCTACCCTTGGTGGGTTGCGGTGTCGAGTCCTTAGGGCAATTAGAAGTGGTCGTTGCTCTTAGAGCCTTCCCTTGTGTAGGTCGAGTATCAGTTGAGCTAGCCACCTTAGGTTGCATATGAGAGCCACGGGTGGTGTTGTGTCCTACCTCTTGGACATTTGGAAGCCTTGATGTAGGTCGAGATTGGGATTGAATAGCCGCGCCTGACGAGTGTTGTGCTTCCTGTGTCCGTGTAGGGGAAGAGGGTGCAGGAGACTTAGGACTCCCAAGGGGCATTGACACTGGCCTGGAGATTTGCTCGTGGCTGTTAGATGATTGTGCTAATTGCTTTGTTGGGCGCCCAACCTTGCCCTGAGCAATGTTGTGCCTATGATGCTTGCTATCCTCTTGGGGTATCAAAGGCTCCTTGGGCACCAGCGGCTTCTGCGTATCCTCAACGATTACACCTGGCATCTGCTCATTGAGCACGGTAGGCCGAGGATTTACCCTCCGATTGGTCCCGTTTGGTTTCTTGATTTTGACCATGAGGGGCTCGGTCACTCCCCTATTGTTGACTCGAGACTTGGTTTTTCGCTTAGATCTCCTCCTACGCTTCCTTGCTCTTGATACGAACTGGCCTTCAGTCGACCACGGAGGTTTAGCAAGGGGTTTTGGCACCCAAATCCATCGGTTGCCTGCATAATACCCTTGAGCCCGAAGCCACGCCTTGGATATCCATCGTGGTGTTGTGCTAGCTCTCCATCGATGCTTGAGTCTATAAGGCTTGGGCTTCTTTTGAGGTCTTCTACGATATTTGTAAGTCCAAAGCCTGTCCTTGGCATTGTCTCTTGACCTTCTTGGTTCAGGCATGGTCTCACTCACTGGCTCTCGTTGTTCGACCTATGCTTGTATTAACTCTTCCAACAAGTCCTTGTTCTCGTTAATGGGCTTGACCGTTACGTCAGCACCTTCCTTGCCTTTCCCTCGAGGTTTGCTGAGGTCACCCTTGCTAAAGGTCGTGATTATCCTCACACCTGGTAATGTCAAGTGTATCCTCTGAGCTACATAATCAGCCTCACACTTGGTAGCCTTTTTGAAGGGCCTTCCTAGGAGGATTTCCTTTCCACCATTCTCACTATTGGGAGGGACATAGAACAGGAGTAGCAAGCTTTCTGTTTCAATTGTTACAAGGATTCTGCACCTCCCTAGGAGTGCTTGTGGGTGTTTTTCCGTAAGGATTAAGAGTTGCATCAGTCAGTGTGAGCTCTGGTTGGCCTAGTAGGGTCCATGATTCATAGGTCAAGATATTAAAATCTGCTCCTTCATCAATTAGAGCATCAATAGTATGCTCTCTTTTCGCGGTGAGTTTGACCCTAAGATAAGCAGGTGGCACTATGTCTTCATCTTCCGGGTCTTGGCTTGTAAATTTAAGCCTTCTAACAGATGCCCTTGAGTTCTCGACTGCACGACCAGATGTGGATTCTCCACTGCTGTCTTGGATCGTTAGTGCAGTGTTGTTCAAGGTACATCTCTCGTCAAGAGTGTCGTGTCTAGTCATCCTCGCCTTTGTAGCTTGCTGAAGTTGCATTTTGCTTTGACTAGACACGGTTTGAACACAATGTCTTTGTGTTCTCGTGGTGTGGCCTTTTTGCCCTTGATGGCTAGATTGGCCCATTGATGACCTAGGGTCTCTGTTTCTCTCTGTTCGGGTATGGGCTTTTGGTTGCTCTATTGCAAGTGAGACTCCATGCTCATGTAGAGCCATTGCTACACTAGGGTCCAATTTGAAGGACCTGTCACAGTGCGTGTTTTCTCTCTAACCTACTCGGGGGAGGTGCGGAGGGGGCAGAGCCCCCTCTGCGGGGGTCCGGGGGGACAATCCCCCCGGCCCGCAGGGCCGTTACGGTAGAAGCCATGCACAATTTGGAGGAACGTTTATAGCCAAGTTTGAACCACTTACTCTCAGTTTCAGCCCGGTAAAGGATCTATGATATGGTTTCGGTTCTATATGGTTTCTCGGTTAATTTCACTGTCTTCAGGTTAAAATTTGAGAAAATCTAAATTCGGCCTAACAGGTCCGAATTGCAGGGTCCGAGTGGGTCACTCGGACGGGCCGAGGTGCATGGGCCGAGGGCTAAGTTCGAACGATTCGGACGAATTCGGACGAGGTCACTCGGCCGAGCCGAGGCACTTGGGCTGAGGGCCAAATGTGGGACGTGGCCGAGGGCCGAAATTGAGTCTCGGATGGGTGTTTCCTTGGACGGTCCGAGGCCGACTAGGGTTTGGCCGAGTGGACCGGGTGGTCCGAGGGCTGAGTCTGGGCCTCAGACCAAAGTCGACGTGACTCGGATGCGCCGAACGCCGCGCGTGTTTTTGCTGCAGCTCACAAAATTCGACGTGCAGGGCGCTGGGGGTCTTTCCCCTTGTCGTGCAACTCCAGATTGGTCCTGCTACTGTAGGGGGAGGTGTAGAATTACCTGGGCTAGCCGAAGATCTCCCTGATGCCAAGATTGAAGCGGATTTCTTCGCCAAGCTTTCCTCTTCTCTCCTGCTCTCCTGAAACCCTGCAATGCACAATGTGGCCTTTCTTGCCACTTCTGGCCCTTATACCCTCTTCCAGGTATGGTATTGGCACCCCCAATAACTCACTTACCGACCTTAGGCATCACAAGTAAGTTTTTTACCACTTTTGCATGATTATTGCCCTATTTCTGCCCTGTTTTGCAACAGTAACCCTAATGCTTATTTTCTTTGTTTTTTTTCTTTGTTTTCTCCTACTCTAATGCATCCAAATCACAAATAAATACCTACACTACTCCATCTCGCAACATAAATCTCAAGAAAAACAACAAACCTACTTGCCAAGGAGATCGAATACCATCTTCAACCCCCTCGCTTCCTACCTATCTCAAGCACCGGTTCGGTGCAAACCCTACTCCAATGCTCGATTCGAAGCGCGCAAGCGCTCAAGGCTTGAATCCGTTGGTCCCGGCAATGGAACCAAAATGAAGTGTGCTTTCGCTCAATCGCCAAGACCCACGGACCGCTTATTGTTTCAAGCGTTCCAAGCCGAGCACTAATGGCTACCTCTCACATAGCCGACGCGCCATCCATATCTACGGATGTAGTGAGCTTACCTCCGTGCCGTTCGAGTTACCTCCTCTCCAGCGCACTCCGGTAGCTCCACGATCCAAGTGCAAGCTTCAAGCAAGCTCCATCCTCAAGCTCCACGCTCCAAGCTCCATCGCCGCGAGCAAGACAAGAGAAGAGAAGAGAAGAGAAGAAGAGAGGAGAAGATGGAGAGCTTCTCCACCCCACGGTCCCTCACCCTCACACACTCACTCCCTCACACTCTCACACTCCCTCTCTCAAGCACAAGCTCAAGCAAGCAAGAACAAGAAGAAGAAGAAGAAGAGGAGAGCCACTTTTTGCCACACACAAGAATGAGCTTCTCATTCTCTTTTCAACTTTATATACAAAACCCTAAATCCCTTTTGGGCGGTCATCCCCTTTTCCCCTTTTTACATGGTCGGCCATAGCCTAGGCCCTTTTTCCCATTGTCCTTCTATCTTCCTAGCTTCCTTTCCACCGCCCATCTACATTTACAAATTGCACGGATGAGAGCCCGACGCTCTTTTACAAGATTTCAGGGTGTGCCTTTTTATTTTAAAATGCGTCTTTTCCCTTTTGTATTTGCCTTGGCCTTTTAAGGTTGCCCTTGCGCTTTTGGCCTTTTCTCGTATTCTTTCTTTAGTCGGACTACCTTTTTTCCACCTTTGCCCTGCATCTTTTTTATTCCTTTTGCTTTCTTCGTGTTATTTCCTTTTGCTTTCTTCGTGTTCGGGTTAACAGTTATAGAGGAGGAATGGTCTGAAAAATCTCCATCATATGCTCATTTGCATATCTTTGTTGTGAGGCAGGTCAAGCACAATAAGCTAGATCCTAAGTCTATGAAATGCATCTTTCTTGGTTATGGAGATGTTGGTGAGATGGGCTATCACCTACGGGATCTATAGGCTCGAAAGGTTATTCGCAACCATGATGGTGTTTTCCATGAGGAGAAAATACATAAGCAACCTGAGCATGTCGTTGAGGAATGTGGGGTGATATTTTAGGACGAGCCTCTTGCTACTATACACCCAATTGGATGGCTTGTAGCAACAGCTCATGCTCAAGTGGCCCAGGTACCTGATGCTCCACATGATGTATAGGCCCCATAGACTCAGTCTACTCAAGATAGGTGACAGCTTAAGTGATTTGCACCCTCTATAGATTATGTTATGGTGATAGACTCTGGTGAGTCTCTTACTTATGATGAGGCCATGTGTAGAGGTGATAGTCACTCTTGGGAGAGGGCCATGCAGTCAAAGTATGACTCACTGCAAAAAAATCATACTTGGGATTTGGTTCCTTTGCTTAATGAAAAGCATGCTTTGCCATGCAAGTGGGTATATAAGTTGAAATGTACCCTTGGATGCGCCAAGCCAACATACAAGCTCTCGTGTTGTGAAGATGACCACCCTATGCTTGTTACTAGCCTTGGTTGCATAACTTAACTTGGATCTTTTTAAGATTAATGTCAAGACGACTTTTCTTTATGGGGACTTACATGATGAGATCTACATGGAGCATCCTAAGGGCTTTGTAGTAGTTTGATGTTTTTATGCATTCACAGGGATATTCCCATAGTGATATGGATCTATATTTATACACGAAGAAGGTGCATGATGGCAACCTTATCATTTTGGTACTCTACGTGGATGATATTTGATTGCTAGGAGCCTTATGATATGATGTGTTGGATGCCTTGAAAGGTCAACTCAAGAAAAGCTTTGAGATGAAGGACATGGGACAGTAGTCCTCAGATATTATTGGGATGCACATTACATGCAATCATTCTAAGGGGATCCTTTAGTTGTCATAGAAGGAGTATATCTAAAAGGTCCTTGAGTGGTTTCATCTACAAGATGTTAAGCCTATTGGCTATCCTTTGCCTTCTCATGTGAAGGTTAGTTGCGCTAATTGTCCACAATCTAATAAGCAGAAGGCCGAGATGGCCAAGATCCACTATGCATCTGCAATGGGCAATTTGATGTATGCCATGATAGCCACTCATCTAGTATAACATTTACAGTGGAAGTTGTGGTATACTATATGGCTACACATTGGAGGAAAGTTTGAAAGATTACTTGTCTCCTCTAGTATTGATGGTATAGACTCTTCTAACTAGCCACAATAGGTGCATTCCTCCTTGGGATGAGACATCACCTCCCTATACAAATTTTACAACCACATCTAATATTTTTGTATATGATATTCAATTAGTTTGCAAATATAAGGTATGATTGATACACATTTTCTTTATCATTTACTCAAAGTCTGAGATTGCCTGATCAATTATCTCCGATTGGAACTTTCCGAAGCATTATACGTGTTCTATAGACAAGTGACGCTTTCGTCTGATTGCCAGTTTACATTGAGAGCAAGGATACAGGACATGTTGATTAAGATACACCTCGTGATCTTGAACGTCACGACCATCATCGTTTTCCATTTTGTCTACATTACCACAAACAACTAGTTTTTGTTCTCATTCTCTTTTTCTTTTTTAATTTGCTTGAGAAGGGATTTCTTATCTTGTAACTCAATAGCAACATATCAAGGAGCCTTCACATGCTTTTTTAGAAATAAATTTGAATAGAACTACACTCTAAAATAGTATGAATATGCGAGATTAAGTTCTAATGACTTAATGAGAATTTTGGATGAGTCTAGATATATACAAGGATACAAGGATTTATCTTGAGTGGTATAAGTTGTCCAACTGAAAAACATAAAAAAGTGACACATTTATAGAAAAGTAGCATTTACAATTATTTTGGGAGGATTTTCACAAAATTTCCCATGTTGAAATTTTGGTAGGTGTGTTTGCTTCAATTTGAGTACAAGGATGACCCCGTTCAGAGTCTATATGTGAAAGTTATGGGGACTATTATCTTAAAGAATATGTGATATTTACATTGTCTTCTTGGATGTATGCTGACTCAAAGATCAAGAAAAGGTTTTGTAATTTTTTAGAGGGTTGATATTGCTCTTATACATGGTATTTTGATCTACATGGGTTATTTTGAAACCGAACTATTTTATGCTTGTTCAAGGCCTGATTTTGGGCTAAGATACATTGTTTTATGCTTCTAGTATTGTATAGCAAACATTGAATGTTTTGTATTGATTTAAATTGGATTTTTTCTAAGCCAAAGTCTCAAAAATTGGGATTTTATGAGCCATATTCTCAGTAATTGGGTTTCCTTTGAGCTATAGTCTCAGAAATATCATCTAAAAGTGGATATATATGATGTACAAGGATTGAGCCAAATCTTCTTTGCAAATATATAATCTAAAGTTGAATCTCTTCTATTTCTTGTGTTTCAGTTGATTCTTGCATTCATGTTTTGCACAATTTCTTGTCTCTCTTCCATAATTTCTTTGTGTGAGAACCCCATTGGTTTTAGGCATGACATATCTCTCAACAACATCTAATAGAATTTCGACCAAGATTAGAACCAAAAATGTGGAAATACCTCATAACACCATATTGGGGAATATGGGAATTTCCCATAAGTTTGGGACACGTGGTCAAATCTTTGGATTTGTCATAACTTGAACACTATAACTCCAAATTGAGTGCTCTATAGCTCAATAGATTCCATTTTTCAAGTGCTTTCCAATGATAGGTCACATCATATGGTTTTGAGCAACTTATAGGCATGTTATCCGGGTGCCACCTTTTTAGTATTCAAAAAATGAGAATTGGGAGATTCCCAAACTCACTAATATTGTGTTTCATGGATTAGAAGAGCACCTTATAATCCTAGTAGGCATGATAGTGGAGGAAATGCAAGGAATTAAGAGGAGACCAAGCCATATGAATAATATTCATTAAGTTCTAAAAGATACCTTGAGATATGACACGCTACTATGATGAATTAAGATAAGGGTCACAATCCAAATAAATGTTAAACTCAAGAGGAAAGTATACTAAAAGTCAAAAAGATTAACAGAGAAGCAATATAAAATTAACAAGCAAGAAGAAATGGAATTGAGGACAACACTAGAGCAACTAGAAAGGAACAAGGAGCTACATAAGCCCAAAGACAAAAAGAGTAAGATGACTATGAGAGGAGAATTGGAGTACCTTATAAAGCACATGAGACAAGCAAAGAACCTCCATGTAGTAAGAGTTTGAAGAATGGCTAGAATGGACCCAAAAATAAGCAATAACAAGTGCAAGAAGGCCCAAAAAGAAAAAGAAATCAAGGAAATGATATCATTCATGTATGCCATGCCTCATCTTTGACTTCCTATAGATCCAAGAAGTAATATTTGAAGCAACAGGCTATTGGAAAGGTGGAGTATCTACAAAAAATATCAACAAATGACACCACATTAGCCTCCACCACTAAGAGACTAGATGATATCAATTAGTTACCATACTACGGTACATAGATTACATGCTTTTGCTACCATTTAGAGGATAAGGACAGTGTCATCAAGGAGTTGTTCGGGGTAAAGGCACCTCCACCTAACTGCCCGTGTATTACTACACTGACAGTACCCGCCACTGCACACTACAGGTGGCGGGCACCCATCACAGTCACTTATTCTTTATTCTTTTAGTGACAGTTTGAATAAAGGAAGGCCCGCAGCCACACATTGTGGTTGTTGGAGTTCCCACTTTTGAGTCTCCCTCTCTCTCTTGCTCTTGCCCTCCATCCGCCATAGCTCTCACCGCCAAGCTTCTTCCTCTTGGGTTCTACTTCCCTTTCAAGTGGTATCAAAGCAAAGGCATTGGAGCTTGCCCGGCATTCTCTTCAGCCCGGATTTGAAGAGCTTCAACTTGAGCTTCAATGGCAGCCATGGCACCTTCATTTGCAGGTATGTTTTGATCTCCCGCCTCCTCCCTGATCTTCCCGTCCTTCATTTGGTACCTTGCAGGGCTACATTGGAGCCCCCTGATCATTGTCAAGTGCTCAATAGCACTGTTGAAGACTCCCCAGCCCCCAGGAGCAGCCAACGCAAAATGCGGTGCATTTTTAGGGGGCTGGACTAATCCACTCTCCTGGCATTTCCAGCTCCTTCCCCGACTTCCCGGCATTGTATGCAAGCTTCTCGATCATCTTCAGACTCCCCGGCATTGGTCCTTGGCTCCCGGCAATCAGAGTAACACTTGACATTTGATGTTTGATGCTTCTTGGCATTGCCCGTTCGATGCCTATTGATGCCCGGTGATGATCGAATGTTATGGGATGCTATGTTTATGCTTTGGGACTAATTTGGAGCAAATTTGGACACCGATTGAGCTTCATTTGATAGTGAATATGCTGCTCTAATACAGTGGGCTGAAGCTCATTTACTTGGTGTATGCATTGGTTCTTGGATAAGGGGTTCTTACCGGCGATTTGAGTGATCATATCGATATATTTTGAGATTGTTAAATGCTTCTTTTTGGTTCTGGAATGCTTTTGAGCTTGGATTAGGCTCCATCTTGGTCGTCATTCACTGGCATTTGGATTGAGTTGGCATGCTTTGGACCGGTTTATGCCTATTGCCACTGCTTGACATTTAGGCCTCTTGCATTTATGCTTTGGTCAGATATGGATGCCACTTGGTTTGCCCATGCATGACAGCCACTTGGAGCTTCGTCTTTGGATGTATTTGAGCATTTTCGACCTACTGGACGATGCATCTCAGGGCGGCGGTCCCTATTGTCAGATGTGTCCTTATGGCCGGTGATCTCATCCGCTTGGGAAATCATCAAGGCATATCCACATGGAATTCTTGGCCTTTCATTTGGCACACCAACCACACATTTAGAAATTTTGGGTCTCCAAACCCATCTCATATTCCTTTTTATATCCCTCAACTGCCTCATTTTGCCGCATTGGTCTAATGGACTCAAAGCGGACTTATTGCTATAGCCAAATAGCTTCACATCCTTGAGACTATTATCGAGCACATGGGAACCTTTGGCATCATGCATCTTCCTCATACGAGATGCCTTTACTTGCCTTTGTCCACTCCGCAACAATTGCTTAGCCATAGGAACCATGCTTTTACTAAAAGGAATAGCCTCTACTCGAAAGCATGATTCATCCATAAATTGGAAAGGTCTTTCAAGAGCCTTACGAGGAGCATAACTGGGGCCACACATAGCACGCTTATCCATACTCATATGCTCGATGGTCCTATCAATGTTGCCATCGCAACTACCTCTTGCAAGCCTTGATGGGACTTGCTGGGCGTGGAATCTTTTTATCCCCAAGAGGCATCTTATCACTGCTCATAGGATTGCCACTTTGTACTTGGAGATTTCGACCACCAAGATCTCCCGCTAAGGTTGTCTTGGTATTAGCGAAAGGATTTTCTCTTTGCAAAATTGGCGGATATTTGGATGCACTTGCAATGAGCGGCCAAAAGTTTTCCCACAAAAGTTTTCCCAACATCTTCGAATATACTGCTCATAGTTAATTGCATGCCTCTTGGCCTCATTTAATGACTTACGATCTCACATCCTCACTTGGATTTGCATATTAATCTCTAAGCTGCTTATAAAAAGCTCACATAGCACATCCTTAGGCAACATAGTAGCTCTTCTTGGCCAAAGTCTCAAGATATCATCAAAGGCTCTAGCATATTCTTTAGCAGAAGGGTAAGACTCTTGTCTTATCTGCATAAGCTACCCAAAGACCTGGGTCATAGGCACCTTCTTTTCATATTCATCCAAAAATTTATCGTGTAGCTCCTCGAATGATTTAATCAACCCCCGTGGGATGCTCCAATACCATTTTCTAGCCTCTCCCTTTAGGGTACTAGAGAACACAAGTATCCGATGTGTGTCATCAAACCCACTTGCAAGGCACGTTAGGCTGTATTCCTTTAAGTGCAACATTGGGTCCTCATTTACCATCCCATAAAACATTGGGAGATCCCTATAAGAAGGGGGGCATTTAGTCCTCTCCTTTGGGATCAATACTTGGTCATTAAAATCTTAATATTCAACATGACCTGGCTCCAATGTCTTAGGGTCCCTAACCTCTTATGTTTCCACCTTTATTGGTGTAGGAAGGTTAATATCATCCTTGCCATCCCTTTCTACCAACTCATAGAGTGGTCTAGGGGGTCCTATGCTACGCAATAGGGAGTTTACCCCATCTCCTACCGACAGTGTTTTAATAATTCTATCCTCATTTGCTACTGTTTCCCTAGAATCAGAGGTAGGTCCCAATAGAACCTTCCTCTCTAACAAGGGTTTCTCACATATATAGATATCATCCAATGCTTTATGGATTTGCAAAATTGCGCTTTGGAACCCAATTGCATCAGGCCCTAACATCGGAGGTATCTCCTACTCATAGGCATATATTGCTTTGACTAGTGGCATCACTATCTTTTCCTTTAAAAACTTATCATTTTTTAGGATCACAAAAGATTGTGCCATCCCAACATCACTTTTGCTCCCTAATCTTTCCTCTAGCTCCCATGGACTATTACCGAAAGTAACTCCATGGGTTTCCCCACAATGACCCAAACTCAAGCGTGGTGTCACTTTTAGGGCAAAGGTAAAGTAATTGGCCACATTTCTAGTCAAAGATCCCACTAAACCATTTAAAATAGACAAAGTATCTTTAGGGTTACAGGGGTTCCTTGGTTTCATCATCATGCTCATGGCCGAGACTTTAATCAGTCTAGTTTAACATCCACTGCTTCAAGGCGGCTCTTGACTATAGAATAAAGATAAAAGGTCCCTTATATGACCAAGATTCAGAAAGCGCCACTTATAGGCAACTCCCGGCAATCACACCACCTGTCGGGACCAAAAATGGGCCCAACACTGGCTCTCTAGCGCTAGCCGCACGGACCACACAAGACACCCCACACGGCCTCGCGGCCAGGAGCGTCTAAGGCTCACACTACACTAAACTCTAATATCGATTTTGCATTTGTAATAGGACACAGTCAAACGTTTGCCTTCCCCTACTCCTCTGAGGGAGATCCCATAACGTACAGGTATAATACATCATAATGCATACACAGGAGGCAAGCTCTTAACTGAAACACCGTGGCCTCACCGCAACTCTCCTACATCTCGGGGATTGGCCCCTTGATGCGCTACCTCAACATAAAGAACAAGCATACAAGCTCCACTCTTTGATTTATCGAATGATCCAGGAGTTGATATTTCCTCACTAAACTTACCCAAGGAACTGCTCGTCTAATCTACAGCAAGGAGTTCCTTACACTCTTAGCGTTGGTCAATGTTTAGCATACAAGTGCTATGCATCCAGGATTTTATACCATGTGCCATGCAAAATGCGAATGTGGATGCCTATTGTGCACAAGCATTTTATTTTAAAACAAATTAGCAAAGTGGAGTGTAAAAACCAGCCCTTCAATGATTTTCAATCTATACATTGTTGCTGTGTTGCTAGAGACTAGCACTGAGTTTCCTCATGCTACTAGCCTCTTGAATTTCAGTTTTGACTCATGCTATATGTTGTGCATAAACAAAATATCAGCCTTTGCATTATTTTCAGCACTCAAACACTTCCATAAACCCTCTTTTTCCCCTACCATTTATGTGTTGTTGCGTTGCATAGGTGTATTAATTCATTTAGTGTGTCGTTTTTAACATAAAGTGGTAAAAACACAAACTATAACACATAAACAAAGTTGATCTGAGGCTAATCCCCATGCCTCAGCTTTGTCACACAATCACACACATAAATCATAATTTTTTGGATTTTTATAAAGTGAAAATCCTATTTTTTTCCATTTTAGCTATTTTCATATTTATTTATCAAGAAAATAGAGCATTTATTGGTTTTTTTTATTATGACAACTGAGAGTCACTCATCTTCCACATTTCATCCCTCATGCATCATTTTTATCAAACCCGAAATGACAAAAACCCCCATTTTCTTTGTAAAATGCGTGTTTTTTGGGATTTAACTAATTAATTATGACCATAAATTATTATGGGTTCTGCGTTTTTTTCCATGTGCAGCCCTCAAACATGATGCAAGCAAGGTTCAAACAAATTTCCAGCCCATGTGCACACTTTTTCCCACCCAAAACATGCAAAATCCCATTTTTTCCTTTGTAAAATGCGGTTTTCGAGTTTTAGAAAATTATTTTCAACATTATGGCATTATGTATTTTGATTTTTCTAACATAGAATCATCAAACATACAACAAACAACATTCCTACTAGTTTTCATCCAATATGAACATCATTTGGCCAAGCAAACCTAAAAAAGAAGCATTTTTCCTTTATAAAATAGAGTTACCAGGTTTTTTATGGTTGCGAGTTTTTAAAACCAGATTCGGGACATAAAAATAGTCCATCATTAATACTCAGCCCATCTCCAAACATCCATCTCCAGTCCCCAAGTTGACTTGAAAGTGATCCGATACCACGCTAGATAAGCATTCACCACCCGGGCTTCATCTCCCTTCACACGCAGGAACTGCCCCTTGCAGGAGAGAGAAATACTAGATTCATAGTAGACCATCCGAGCAGCCATTGGAGGAGTGGAGGGCGGCGACGGAGCTGAGAAATAATGCATATCCCTGATGCAATTGGTGGGGGGGTTGTTCTTCAGCTCCACCCCTCATTTTTCCATGGAGGAGGGGAGAATGGTCGTTGTTTTGCTACACGCAGCAAAAAACGAACGGCTCTCCCCCCCCCCATCCCACCCCCCCCATGAAATCAATTTTGGGGGGTGGCCCCAAGGGTCACCCCCTTTCAATTCTTATTTTGGGCCCCCTTCACACCAATTTTGGCCATTTGCCCGGTCTTTGGCCGTGTCCGGCATTCAATTTGCGATCCAAAAAATCTTATGTGTCCGTCTCGATGTCTAGCACTGTCAGGTAGCTGCTCTAACTCACCCAGGCACTCGAAAAAATTACTAAAAATCTAGAACTGATGCTCGGGCAGCCTTCAAGGCGCTTTTGAAAATCGCCTTTTACTTGCCGCTTAAAATCGACCCAGCTGCATCCGCCACCTTCGATGGGAGTAAATTTTCCCTTGAAATTCAGGTTTTTTGGCAATTTTCTAGCACATCTTGGGCTCAAAAATCAACTCCCATTTAGTTCTTTCCATAGCGTTGGATGATACCTAAGTAGATCTCCTAAGCTTAGAGCACTGGGGTAGTCACTGGAGTTGTAAGAAGATTGCTAACTGCTTGCTTTTTTCCTGGTCCTATGCTCATTGGCTAATGGCCTTGACTGGTTTCTTGACCCGTAGCATTTAAACTCAATCTAAGCGACACTACTTATGGTGCAGTTGCATCTCTCGATTTTGATCGTGGAGGCAAAATTTGTGTGCTTATACTTGAGAGATCATCGATCTCGTCCTCCAAGATAGGCTCAGTGTTCTTAAGGTGCTATTGGGCTTCTTTCACCCACTCCACTTTTACCATGGCTTCTAGCTAGTGTTTTGGGTTAGGGTACTCCCCTACCTTAGCATCCCTTTCTCAGCAGTCTTTGGAGCGGATGTCTCTGCCTCTGTGTCTATGATCTTCTTTCCAGCCATTAGTGTTGTGGCACTCTCGGTTTTAAGTATGACCTTTGCATCGGTTTTCTTTTTCCTTCGCCTACGCCTCTTCTTTCTGATTGAGGCTGTGTCTAAGTTGCTAGGCCTTGGCAGTGATATGCCAGTCTGCTTTGTCTGGGCTCAGGCCATGACATGCAACAGGATGGGCGTGGCCTCACTGTCAAGTGTTTTGACACCAAACAACCCCAATGGGACTGATGGCACAATTGCTAAACTAGAGGATGGTTTCCATCTAGGGCAATCGGCAAATAGATGTGTGATTCCACACAACGCATCTAAGATCTCAACGAGCTTGTTCCCTTTCAGGATAGCATGAGGAGATGTGTCCTTGTGTGGGTGACCACAAGTCTCGGCTCTTGGGTCTGCCCTCCTAAGCCTCTACCTCTACCTCTACCTAGCACCATCACCGGTAGTATTGGTTGATAATCCATGAGGTTTTGATTGCCCTCTTCGTCATATGAGACATAAGGGTTCACATAGGGCTCGTCGTCATTCGGCTCATCCACATAGTGGGCTAGAGTGTCGCTCGGTGGATGGGTTACAAAAGGTCCAGCTGACCGGGGTATGCCTACGGGATTTATCTCCATCCTAGGAATGACTGGTTTCACATCATTAGGTGTTGGGAGAGCCAATGGGGCTTCCATCTCGACGAAGTTTGGCAGCCTATTCCCTAGGTAAGGCTGGTTGTAAGGTTGTGAGTATAGGAGTCTCCTTGTTGGTGTGCAATGCATGGCATCATGGCCGAACCTATTGCAATTGGCGCATGCTCGAGACCTAGGATCCTAACACTCAGCTCTAACAGGTGGTTTCCGCCACAATTTGAGCTGGTCATCCACTCGGATGGCCTCTTCAAAAACCCTAGTCAGCGCATTTTGCTACAAGCTTGAGTTGCCTGCCAAGGCCTTGTAGAGTTCCTCACTTCGTATTCCGTTGATAAAGATCATGGACAATGCTCTTTCTGTGAGTCATTCGTTTGTCGAGATTCTCTTAAAGAGACTCCTCACATGGGTCACATAATCCTTGATATCTTCCTTATCTCTTTGCTTCACGTTCATGAGCCATACGATCAGATTGTCTGATTACCCAGCCTCCGAGAATATCTTAATGAAGAGGTTCTTGAGATGGTTGAAATTGTTACGTTCTGTGGCATCTAAGGTGGTGTACCAAGTCCTTCCCTTATTGCCTAAGCATAGGCCGAAGGTTTGCAAGTGTTGGGTGAGACCGTTGAGGCCATTGGCCTCATGGACCTACTTGAATTGCTCTACAAAGCTATATGGATCATTGTTCGAATGGTACTTGTCTAGCTGCTTAGCAACAACATGGATTTTTGACTCACTCTTGGAGCCCTAGTTGACTCCTAATCCTGCAACCCAAGCAATGAGGTCACAAGTACTGCTGCACTTTGCCCTACGGACATGTTGTCTAATAGTCGCTTCATGAGAAGCTCACTTAGCATAAGGTCTCCTTCTAGCACACGCGCTCTCTCTCTCTCTACGTCAGGTCCTATTCGAATTTTGTTTGCTAAGGCTAACACTCGTTGGATCTCCTATATTTCTACATCTTGTCGCAAGCTTCTAGCTTGTTGTTCCTGATTGTATTCCACCATGCCTTGCAAAGCTTTCCATGCTAGTTTCCTCTCCTCTTCGAGGTTCGTTACAATGTCTTGAGATGGCCTGCAAGTCGTACTTGCTCACCATTTGTTGGATATCATCCGAGAAATCCCCTAGATCGAGCTCTTCATTGTGTTTGTGGTTCATCTTGGTCTCTACCATATCTGTGGTCTATTGTTTAGCTAAGGTGTCAATGAGGTTGATTAAATCGGGTAGATTCACGCTTGCAATGATGTCAAACCTTTGATTCATCTAGCTCATGTGTCATGTCTTCCTCTTGGTCCTACCATTTGGGGTTCTCAATTACCCGTCTAAGTTTCAGGGTCTTCTCCTATTGGTGGGTTCGCTTAGTCTCTTAACTCTAAGTGAGTTCCTTGTTATTGGTGGGTCCGATTCTACCAGTCGAACAATCAGATTGGTCCGACTTTGGGAGTGGGACACTAATGGGGCAGTTCGATTGCGGTAGGCGCAAATGCAAATGCTAGTCTGATCAATGCTAGGGGTCCCTAGGGTTTATGGCATAACCTGTAACCTTCCAAAACAAGAAAATAGAGCCCTAGGAAGGTTTGCAGGTACTTGGAATGGAAGATGGACTCAAAATCAACACACTTGATTCGTTCTGTACTTGCACCTCTCTCTCTCTCTCTCTCTCAAGCTCTCTCTCTCACAATGAAGTATAGAAATGAGCTCTCCCCTATTGGTTTTGGGCTTTTAGGGTCATGTCCAACCATCTTTAACCTTTCGACTCCATGTCTTGCATGCATTAAACCCCAAAACTCATTTTTCCCTTTTCTTCTCCCTATTCTGCCTGTTTCATAGTAGCAAAACCCTACTATTTCCTTGCAAGTTCTTGTCCTAATCTACCTAAAAACAACAAAAAATCACAAAGTAATCCCTAGGCTGAAGTAATCTACTTGTCTATTGATCAAAAGTCTCCAAATACTTGTTTTGAAGATCAAAGCACCTAAATCTCCTACCTATATCAAGCATTGATTTAGCGGTGAAACCCTACTTCAATGTTTGATTCGCAGTGTGCAAGCACTTGTGCAAGCACTCAAGGCTTGAATCCGTTGGTCGTCCTGGTAACGAAACCAAAATGATGGGAGCTCATGCTCGACCGCCAAGAACCATGGACCACTTATTCTTTCAAGTGTTTCAAGTCGAGCACTAATGGTTACCTCTCATATAGCTGTCGTGCTATCCCTCTCTATGAGTGTAGTGAGCTTACCTCGATACCCGATTGAGTACCCTCCTCCCTCATGCACACTGGTAGCTCCACGATTCGCAATGTGAGCTCAAGTATCCTCGAGCCTCTACCTCCAAGCTCCATCCTCCATAGCCATGTGTGAGACAAGAGAAGAGAGGAGAAGAGAAGAAGACGAGAGGAGATGATGGAGAGCTTCTCCTCCAAGATCCCTCACCCTCACACACTCACTCCCTCACACTCTCACACTCCCTCTCTCAAGCACACACAAGCAGCAAGAAGGAGAGAAGAAGGGAAGAAGAAGATTCCACTTTAGCCACACACCAAAGAATGAGCTTCTCATTCACTTTTTGAGTTTATATACAAAACTCTTATCCCTTTTGGGCAGTCATGCCCTTTTTTACATGGCCGGCTGTGGCCTAGGCCCTCTTTCCTATTGTCCTCCTATCTTCTTAGCTCCCTTTCTACCACCTGTCTACCCTTACGATTTGCACAAGAGGGAGCCTATGCTCTTTTACAAGGATTTTGGCTATGCCTTTACATTTAAAGGTGCACCTTTTCTTTTTTAGCACTTTTTGGGCTTCGAGGGCTATGCCTTGGACTTCTTGTGGCCATGCATGTGTTTTTGGCCTCATTTGGTCCATGCATGTGTTTTTGGGCTCATTCGGGTCTGATTTCCTTCTAGGCCGCCTCTTTCAGCTCTCGACCTGCGCTTTTCCACTTTTTCTCATGCTGAGGTTAGCAATTTTCATAGACAAATAATATATACAAAATATTACAATGAGATCTTGTCTCTATGCACCACAGTTAGTGCACATATGTGCATACTTTACTCACCACTAACTCATAGTTTAAGATCACTTGGTCAATGATTTCTAGCTAGAACTTGTCATAGCATTATACATGGTCTATGGACAAACAATATTTTTGGCAAATTGCTCACTTGCATTGAGTGCAAGGACATGGGATACACTAATTGAGATATGCCTCTTGATCTCTAGTATCTCAGTTATCGTTGCTGTTTATTTTTTATGTAGTTCCATGATGCCATTTTATGCTTTCTCTCTCTCTTCTTTACTTTCTCTATCTCTATCCCTCTCTCTCTTTCCCTCTCTCTCTTTCTCCGCTTCTCTCTTACTCCCTCTCCTTCTTTGTCTCTTCTTCCTCACTCACTAATTTTCTCACTTTCTCTTTATCTCAACTCCCTCCCTCTGTCCCTCTCTCTCTCTTTCCATCACTTTCTCTCTCTCCTTTACTTTATCTTTTATACTCTTTCTCTCTCTCTATCTTGTAGACTCTCCCTTTCTCCACTTCTCTTTCTCTCTCATGTATAAATATATGCGTGAAAATATGCATAACCTTTTTTTATCTCCTATATTAAACAAATGAATACTTCAATCAACTACTTACTTTTCAAATTGAAAGTAATATTTTAGATTTATTATTACATATATATAATTCTCTCTCTCACTCATTCTCCATTCACATCTCTCCCCATCTCTACCCCCTTTCTTTCTTTTCCTCTATTTTTACCATTTGCTCTATCCCTATCTATCTCTCTCTTTCCAACTCCCTCTCCCTCTCCCTCCCCCTCTCTCCCTCCTCTTTCCCTCTCTTTATCTCCCCTCTCCCTCTCTTTTCTTTTTGCTCTTCCTCTCTCTACTTTCCAAAATGCCAAATTTTTCTATCTCCCTCTTTCCCTATCTCCATATCCCTCTCTCTCTTTTTTTTCTTTCTCTCTTTCTCTCTTTCCCTCTCTATTTCTATTCCCTCTCCTCTTAATTTCCTTATTCCTCTCTCTATTTTTCAAAATTTTACCTTTTCTTACAACATTTTCCTTCCCATATTCCACACACACGTGCGCATGCATGCACACACACAGGCATACATGCACGCATGCACATGTGCACGTG
The DNA here is from genome assembly GCF_053477565.2 of Lygodium microphyllum. Lineage (NCBI taxonomy): Eukaryota > Viridiplantae > Streptophyta > Polypodiopsida > Schizaeales > Lygodiaceae > Lygodium > Lygodium microphyllum. Next base: position 48,250,697 of record NC_141159.1, on the reverse strand, counting down.
CACGTGCACGCGCACACGCACACGCACATGCATAGGCAATGTAGAAAGAAAAGGGGAAGGGAAAGAAGAAAGGGCTTACCTTGAGGCTTGAAGTTATGCTCGCTCCCCTGAACCTCTCCTTCATAGTACACACAGACACACACACACACAATGTAGAAAGAAAAGGGAAAGGGAAAGAGGAAAGGGCTTACCTCGAGGCTTGAAGATATATGCGCTCACTCCCTTGAACCTCTCCTTCATAGTTTTATTCTTTCCTTCATGGTCTTCTCTTTTTTTTCTTTGCATTGGTTATCCAATACTTCCTCTTATTAGATGGGTTGTTAGTCTCATGGATATATGATTTTGATCTTCACTATTTCTAAGCACTAAGTTGGTTATAGCTTGGTAGATCTCATCATTTATTAGAGATCTCTTATGCACAATTAGCTTCTATACTTGGTTATCCCTTTGTTTAGGATGTGTCTGAACTTTTGTATTCTTTGATAGTATTTGGCAATTAGAGTTGAATGCTCTTTCCTTGGACACTATTAGTTGCATTGTAAGTCCTATTGCCATCTCGGCTTCCTTGGTAGTGGGAGCATTTTATCTTGGACATTTGCATCATTATTTACTATAGTTTTATGGGCATCACTATTATTATCCAACTTTGAGCTATTTTATTGAGAGTAGACACTTGTTTTAGACACTCTAGTGCTTCTAAGTTGTGGATAGAAACATATTAATTTGCATTCCTCTTGTTGCATATATTTTTGGCTTAGTTTTGGGAGTATTTTACTAAAATTATAGCAAGACGTTCTCTCTTTATTTTGTAGTTATAATGCTTAGTGCTTCTAGCGATAATCTCATCCTTAACATTGACAAGTTGGATGGCAATAACTTGAACTATTGGAAGACCCAAATTTGGCAATTTTTGTAGTAAAAGAAGCAAGTCAAGCCATTGAAATGCAAAGACATAAAGCTAGAAGATATGAATGTTGATGTTTCAGAGGAGGTTGATGAGTTATGTAAGTCCACTATCATTTTATCTTTGTCTAAGCAAGTATACGTTAATGTCATTGAGACTACTGGTAGTGCATGGAATTAATGGGAGAAAATATGTGAACGTTATGATAAGCATAGCACTGCTTCACAATTGTACTGACTTAAGAAGCTTGTGGACCTTCATATGAAGGAAGGCACTCCTATGTCTACTCATTTGAATGTCTCACTCTATTTACAACATCTAGCTTACATTGCAAAAGATCACCTTTGATTATAATATTAGGTCTATGTTTTTGCTTATCACTCTTCTTGAGTCATGGGATACATTCTATACTACCATTAGCACTAATTCTCGAGAATGGTTTTAAATGCTTAGATGTAGAGGGAGCTTTAAGAGGAAGAATGCTAATGCAGCTTGCCTCTCTCATGCTCTTATAATTAGAGGTAAAAATGATACAAGAGGCAGTTATAATCACCATGATAGAGACCCATAGTAGAATAGATATAATTCTAGATCTCATGGGTGGGGTCGTAGTAAATCTGACAATCCTAAATCTTCTCTTATGTGTCATTATTGTGGGCAATAAAGGCACATACAACCATAGTGCCAAATATGTTCTAAGATAGGCATGATAAAGCCAAAGGAAACGTGTAAGATAATGCTAAGTCATCAAATGACCAATGGCATCCCCCAAGTCCTTTAATCAAATGTCTCGTGCAACATTTTCTTTAAAGCATCCACAAACTTTCCAACAATCAGCATGTCATCCACACAAAGAATCAATATCTACCATCTCTAGCCTTCCTTTTATATATAATAATCAATATCACTCCATTTATTCTCTAGTAGCCAAAGCAATAATTGTACGAAGGGTGGTTATCTTGACTAATGGTGAGAATCCATGTTTACCCTTAAATAAACTAACTCCCATGTAGCATTCTCTACCGAAGAATCCATCTTTGAGTGCATAGTCCTCTTCCACTTAAGACTGTTATCCCGAGTCATAGCATTTTCATAACAAGAAGACTAGCCACAATTCATGACCATGACATAGTCTAGAGACATAATATATCTATTTAGTGGTCTAGAAACCCTTGTAGACTTACATAAAATTGGCTCAACTAGAGCCTCTGCTTGTCCCATCTATTTATCCTATTAAAAAAACGAGGTTTTCCACCATCTTGTGGCAATCTCATCTCAGAATCTGCTGGCTATCCAAGCCCTACATCATGTGAAAAAAGTCGTACAATCTGCTCATGTGCTAGCTACCCATCACCTTGAAATATCACTATGTGGATCTCAACTGTTCTGATATGCTGCTTATGCATCTTATCCTCATTAAAGATGACATCATTGCTTTATCACCATCTTTTATTTAATATTCCACAAGTGATAACCGATTTCACCTCACTCTTTTAGCCAAGAGAAACACATTTCTTAGACTTAGGATGAAGCTTACTTCGATTTTCCCTAGGCATATGCATAAGTGACTCCCAACAAAACACATGTGTTCATAACTAGGTCTTTTGCCAAACCGTAACTCCTTTTGTATCTTATCATCCAATAGCTTATTGGGAAACTTGCTAATCAAATGCACAATTATCTTTATAGCTTTATCCCAAAATCCATTAGTAGGACTCACATTAGAGAGCATATTATGGACCCTTTTCTGAATGGTCATGTTTATCTTCTCAAGCACACCATTTTGATAGGATTCTCAGGAGCTATTAGCTCTCTGTTGATGAGCTCTTGATACCAAGACATGTAAGGTATACTCTTCACCATTATCAACCCTTAAGCACTTAATCTTCTTGCCTGATCAATTTTCTACAAATGCTAAGAACTTTTGAAATGCATTTGATACACTACTCTGCTTGTGAAGAGGATAAGCCCAAATATTCATTGTGGCATTATCTATAAAGGTGACAAAGTACAATGCTCCACCCAATGAAATAATGGGTACTTATCCACACAAATCACTATAAACCAAATCAAGACATTTTGATCTTCCACTTCTACTACCTCTCTTATGTGACATTTTTGTTTGCTTTCGAAAGAGACAATGCTCACAAAAGCCAAAAGCAGAAAATTTAGACAATTAAGATAGTTCAAATGATACAAAGCTTTCATTTTGGTGATTGACATATGCCCCAAACAATGATGTCATAAAGAGACACATGGTTGTTTAGTGTGATAGCTACAATATGGTCTTTAATATCAGAAAAATGCAAAGGATACATTATCAAAATTTGGCTCTTTAGCCACAACAAGAGATTCCTTGCAAAATTTTCACACATGATCACCAAAGATGACTATGTACACATAATCATCAAGTTGTTCTCTATTAAGAAACACCTTGTCAAGCTTGAAACATACCATACATTCCACAATATGAAAGAAGAACCATTTGGCAATGACAAGTGTATATTCCCAATGCTAATAATGCTATATACATAGTTGTTTCCAAGATGGACACATTTGTTTTTTCTAGCATCATAAGTAGAGAATCGCTTTCTATGTGGAGTGATATGAAACTATGCTCAAAAATCCACACGCCATTTTTAAGATATGCCATTATCCATGGCAACAAGAATGCATCACCAAAAGAGGATACAAAGAAGACATTACCATCATCATTGCCACATGCATTAATCTCCTCAATCTTTACCTTGCTTTTCTCTTTGTCATCATCCTAATTTATATTCTTGCATTTTTTCTTATTCTTCCACTTGTAGCAATCCTTTTTATGTGTCCCTTCTTATTATAGAAGTAGCATTCTACATCCTTTTTACTATGTGACTTGCTTCTTGATTTACCTCTCTCACAAGAGTTTCCCCCTGGCATTTGACCTTCCTCTCACCATAAGTGCACTGGAGCTCTTTCACCTTGCATTATTCTTTCTATTTACCTCCTTAATGAGAAAATTACTCTACACACTAATGTAAGACCACCTACATGTGTGGAGTTACTAATGGTAGTCCTGAAAGTATCCCAATTCTTAGGCAAGGTGACTGTCAAGAAACCAGCCTTCATTGAATCATGAAAGACAATATTTTGAGATGAAAATTGGTTGAAAATGGTTTTGAACTCATTCAAGTGATTAAATATTGAAGCCCCCTTCTCCATGTTGAGATCAATGAGTTTTTTTAGTCAAAAAACTTGCTAAGCCGCACTTTCTTTTTTATACAAGTCACCAAGCTTTTTTCATAGACCATATGCACATACTGTGTCTTTTACATTAAATATAGGGACTTTGAGAGTGTCAACATAATAGAAGAGCACCACAACTCATCCAAATCCTCCCACATATCTAAATCCATGTCTTAAGGCTTAATCTCATCATATTTCTTCAACTTTACCTGCTTATGAAATGCTTGATCATAAATATACAATATATTGGTCCAAAAGAAGTAGGTAAAGCCGAAGAAATATGATGAGGTTAAGCCTTAGGTATCATCAAGCTTTTCAATATTGAAAAATGCATTCTTTGAACTTGATGAAGAATCCATAATGATAAAAATATGTTTATATACAAAAAATAGCAAGGAGTACTCAAATGCAAGCTTAAAATAGACCAAAAGACTGCAAACAAAGTGCTTTGCAAAGCTAGGCAACAGTTATCCAAATATTAAATCAACATAAAAATGATACAAAAATGATATTTTAGTACTCGGAAAGGCATACGAAATTTTCACAAACTTTTCCAAGTATTCTGGCTATTGTTTGAGCATAAAACAATCACTTGAGACCAAGTTTTTGCAAACATACTTCATAAAGTGATTTCACCCCATATTATCTCTACAAGGTGAGTATAAACTAACATGGTAAATTCTTAAAGATAACAAATCCATGGAAATCTATGTACAATCCCAAGCTAGAAGTAGTCTAGGAGCCTCCCAATGTAACTTGTTGTCCAAAAGTGCCAGTCAAAGTAGAACTACTCTGTTTTGTGTAAAATAGAGAATTGAAAACTGTACAAAAACAACTATGTGATTATTCAAACATATAGCTCTTGTTATATTCTTTGCTTTGATATTTAGAACACCTCAATCCAATATCCTATGCAAAATTTATGCCCAAAATACAGAGATGCTCAAGTTGCCATAGTTATCCATGGCTTTTGCAACTTGCTTTGTGTCCACTTAAAATGGATAGAATTATATGTTGGCTTAGGGTGACTAGGGGTGCTCTTCAACTTTCATACCCACTTGCGTGGCAATGCATATTTTTTACTAGGCAATGGAAACAAATCCCACATATGATTCTTCTGTAGTGAATCAAACTTAGACTATATAGCCCTCTCCCAAGAGTGACTATCACCTTTATGCATAGCCTCCTCATAAGTAAGTGGCTCAGTAGAATTTTTTACCATGACATAATGCATAGAGATCTCATAATGATCAAGGGGATTTGAGCCTCTAGTAGAGTGTCTCAAGACTGACTAGGGAGCATATACATCCTATCCTCTCTATCCAACATCATGATCTTGCATAGCAGGTAGTTCCTGGGCCACTATATCATTATCAGCCTACTAATATTTCATGTTGTCTAATTGGGGCTAGTTGTATAATAACAAGAAGCTACTCTTGAAAGGTTACCTTGCACACCTCAATCACTTGCTTTGATTGCTTATGCATCTTGTCCTCAACATGAGACATAGCATTATGGTTGTAGATAACCTTATGAGCCTGCAAATCCCAAAGGTGATAGCCCATCTCACTTGCATCACCATATCCAAGAAAGATGCATTTGATGAACTTTTGATCTAGTTTGTTGCATTTGTCCTTGGGAATATGGTAGAATTCCTCACATCCAAAGACTCTTAAATGAGTATATGTGGGAGATTTACTGGACCATATCTCCTCTATAACTCTACTACCAAGAGCATTGCATCGGGATCTATCAATCAAGTAAATTGTAGTAGTAATTTCCTCAGCCCAAAATGTATGTGGTAAGCCTACTTGACTAAGCATACTATAGGCTCTTTCTTAATGAATTTCCTACTTATATACTTTATCATACCATTCGGGGGTGGGATGTAAGGGGTTGTCAACTAATGCTTAATAGCCTTCTCATTACAAGACTCCTCAAAAGTACATGAGACATATTCATCTCCATTTTCAAATCTTAGGTATTTTAGACTATATCGAGATTGGTTCTCAACCATAGTAAGAAAGTGCTGAAAAGTAGGTAAAACTTTTGACTTCTACTTTTTGGAATAGGCCTAAACTTCATATGAATAATCACCAATGATTGTAACAAATACATAGCACTACCCAAGGACTATTAGGGCAAGGGCATAAAAATTCGAACTCAAAGCCTCACTTCCGTATGTAGAGCCAGACTTTCTCTGCATGTTACAAGTTTGCCTACCATATAAACAATGATCACATGAATCAAAACATGAAAAATACAAGGACAAAAGATATTGCAAATGAATCAAGTCTTTCATTTCTTTGAGCAACATATGCCCAAGACAATAATGCCAAAGAGATACATGTGGAAGATCAGTCACAATTAAAACATGATTAATAGTGCTAGATACAAGTAAGGAGAAAGATTGGTAGTCTTGGCATCTTTAGCCAAAATGAGATTGGCCTCGAGTGATCTTCCATATAGAATCACCAAACAAGACATGATATTCAACATCATCTAATTGTCCAATAGAAATAATGCTTTTAGCTAAAGTTAGCAATGGCATACATAATACAAAATAAATGAAGTACTAGTAAAAAATTGCAAGCAAATAGACATAGAACAAGAAAAAATATAACATGAATGTAGACATATTGAGAAATGGAGATCTGAGATATAGATAAATCCAAAACCTTAGATAAGTTGTTGACGAAGAGCAGAAAGCCAAAGAACTGGTGGAAGTGTGTTCCTTGGCTAAGTATGTGGAGAAGTTTGGGAGCAGAGTTAACCATCCAATATGTATTGAGCGTTCTTGACAAATTATGATGTAGACAAAAGAGTAGGGACTATCACGGTGAAAATAGTAGAGGGACTATAGATGGTGGAGATTCCTCTCTTAGTAGAATGGTACGTTGGGCTCTAGGCCTATCACATCACCCTTTCAAACCAAAAGAAAGAAAAGATGTCATGGCTCAATTCAAATTTATTACAAAGTAGAAGCCGGTAATGGCAACATCAAGCTAGAGGCAATCCCCGATCTTGATTTACAACTACATGCCAAGTTTATACACATATTGTTCTCTGGTGCTCACCACAATGCCACAATGAATATGATCCGCTTGACCATGTTTGAAGACTTGGTCCACAGGGCACTTGAAGGACATGGACCTAATTGCATACATAAGAAACACAATACATGCACCGAAAAAGTTACTTATGAAGGCTGTGGAGTCTGAGAAAGTCAATGAGGGAAGCTAGAAACCAATTAGAAGAAAAGTTATAGGAAGAGCTGCCATGGTGGCTTTTGGTGGTATACTAGTTGCCATTGTGGAGGAAGCTCTAAATGACCCAAATGCAGTCAGGTAGTGGGTAACAAGCACATAGGAGGACACATTAACCTCCTAAATAGAAGGAGTAAAACCTCAAAGGAAAAGGCCACAAGCAAAGTAAGATCCAAAACATAGGAGAAGCAAAGTCAAATCCAAGAAGGGGAGTTTAGATGCCGAGGAACAAAAATATCAAAGAAGAGAGAAGAAAAGCGGTAGAAGATGCACAGTAAGTAGAGCTTGAAGCCATCGGAAAGCAAAAAGGGAAGAAAGCCAAAAATAGAGAAAATACACTGAAAGATGACCAAGAAAAAAGTAAGTATAAGGGTTTTGCAAAAGGGTAGAAGAAGAAAGATGCCACCAAGAACTAGGGTAAAGAGAAAAAAACGCCCTCAAAAGAAAAGGATGCACTAGAAATGGCCATGGAAGAATCCTGAAAGGCAGAAGAGAAATGCCAAGCCAAGGAAAGACATGAGAATGAGGACTATCATTAGTTTGTATGAAACTTTGTGGAGTAGATGGGAGGGGAACGAAGAGTAGACATGGATGCTTCACGCAACCCACCCCAAGCTAGAGCAAGATCAAGGAAAAGCACACATAGAAAGTAGGAATTATAGTGAGTGGGGGATATCATGGGGCTGAAGGAAAGGGGAAAGAGCTAATGCAACCAGGACCATTACCACTATTCCCACCACCATGCCAATAGGCAGAAAAAGCCACACCACCCTTGAACTTACCACCCCTATCATTCACCCTTGTAGGAGAACAAAGCAACTAGGCCACTTGGTAGCACGTTGGCTAGATGAAATATATTTGCTGGTCTCAAGAAGTAGATCAAAAGAACCAATGGTCACTGGATCAAAGAGACTAGCGATAGAGAAAGAAAAATTGGAGAGGAGGGGCATGAAGGGAGTGAGCCCTAAAGTGGAAGCATGGAATGGAAGCAATTGGTGGAAGGAGAGAGAGAGAGAGAGAGAGAGAGAGAGAGAGAGGATGTGGAAACTCCAACAGTCATAATGTGCAACGGGTCTTCCGTTTATTCAAATGTCACTGAAAGAATAAAGAATGAAGAAATAGTGATGGGCACCTGCCACATGCAATGTACAAGTGTGTGGGTAACTAATACACAATATGGGTATTATCAGTGTAACTAATACATGGGCATCTAAACATAGGAGCCTTTACCCCCAACAAACCTCCCAGTTAAAAGTGAATGTGTCCCTAATGAGAAGAGAATAAGAAAAACGTGATAAACTACAATTGTATATAAGTACAATAGGATGAGAAAAGACATCACCTCATCCAACATCCATCAACTTCCTAAGGAAGGAAAAATGCTCCACTAAGAGACTCATGGGAAAATCTGCAAGATTTTGGTCAGTTGAGATCTTGACAAACTCAATGGACTTGTCCTAAATGGCCTCTTGAATAAAGTGGTAACAAACCTCAATGAACTTCGTATTTGCATGGAAGATCAAATTCTTGGCCAACTAAATAGCACTCATAGGATCCGAATGCACTGTAGGTACCTCATCTTAGTAATACCAAGTTCTACCACTAGATGGCCTAACTAGAGAGTCGTGCCTCTGTAGTAGATAGAGTCATGCATCTTTGTACCTTGGACATCCAAAAAACAACACCTCCAGCAAAGGTGAAGACATAACTAGAGCTGGACTTCCTACTGTCTCTATGTCTTGCATAATCAGAGTCACTGTACCCCACAACTCATGTATCATGGCCACCGTAATAGATGCACATATCCTTGTGCTCTTTAGGTGTCTCATGATAATGTTGATGGCATCCTGATGCTATCGGCTAGTATGATGGGTGCTGAGTATCTCGCTTGAAGACGCTACTTGCACTCCTAAGTGTGCAAGCAAAATACGAATGGAGCGCTGCGAGTGTGACTGAGTTGTTCAAGTATATTCTACGTATACTTCTCTTTTCAGCACCATTATAAAAAATAATTGTACTTTTTCAAGGTATTTTATGATTTCTTTTCAAGCTACTAAAATATCATATATTACCACTTGAAAATACCATGCTTGAGTCTTGTGATGATGCGCGACATGTTTTACAAAAGCTTGGCATGGACTACAACAACATCCATGCATGTGTCAAGGATTGCATGTTGTTTCGAGGAGAATATGGGACTATGAAGACATGTCCAAAGTGTGGTTCTCACAAGTATCAATTGGACTTGCAAGGGCAAACCATGGGCCTGCGTATTTTGCTATTTGGAGTCTAGTAGATGTTTGTAATGCTTCTTCATTTGTGGCAGTTTCTACTACTAATCACAATCGCATGATGCCTCACTCTAGAAGTATGTGGGGTGATTTACAGGTTGTCAAATTTAGTGCAATGGATCTCACAGAAGGAGATCAAGACATCTTCTATTGAATCTGCAAGGCGAAGAGTAGTGGAGATGGTCTATCTCTTTCAGAAGTACCTGCCCACCAACATGCTCACAATACAAATCCACCTTCTGGTGCATCTTGTAGATGAAGTGGAGATTGTGGGACGTCCATACAAGATGGATGTTCTTCTTGGAGTACTTCAAGAAAACCCTAAAAGGCTTTGTGTGACAACGAGCTCGGCTAGAAGGTAGCATGGCTGAAGGTTGGTTGGTGTCGGAGGCGTTAGTGCATATTTCATAGTGGCTACTGCAATGGTGGATTCAAACAACACAGTATGTCATGGTCGTTGAAGGATGATGATAGACTTTTGACCGAAGATGTGGTGGTTACAAATGGGGTAGAAAAAATGATGGATGTTGTAATGGAGGAGAGAGTGAATTGTTTTTGTATGTTGCACCATGCATCCATGGAGACGTGGCTCACTAGATATGAGCAAGCCAGGAAAGATCGGAAAGAAGCACGATCGGAATTTCAACGTAGTATGCACCATCAATCGATTTGATATCATGAGGACATGGAGGAGATGCAGTGGTTTATGTCTATGCGATGGTTACATGGAGCTTTTATCGCAGCCTCTCGCAAAGGGGTGGAGGTCTCTACTAAGGAGTGGGAATTCTCAAGGGGATATAATCCAAAGGTGACCACATGTTTTATAGGATGTCGTATCTAGATTTTATATGAAAACTAATCTAACCATTTCAATGTACAGTACAAAAAATACAATGCGACATGGTCGTGCAGGCGACATTTCCACATTGAGCGCATCGACAAAATGCGCTCCACAATGGATTGTGGTGTAATGGCAAAGTTCGAGCAAGAGAGCCGACGGCGAGCAACAAATCCAAACACCATTAAAGATGAGATGGACTATTTTGGGAACTTGCAAAGTGTTATCTCAGTGGATTATTGTAGCTTCTCCATGATCATATTCGATGTGCAATGGTTCAAAGTGGTTTAAAAGGAGTCGGGGCAACCGTTCGACGAGGTCCATCTAGATTTCTTGAAATAGATTCCGAAAAAAGATGGACGGAACTGTGCGACACGTCTGTCTTGCTGGCCCATCGTGAAGAGGTGCATGAACTATTTTTTATTTTATTTTATTACGACACAGATATGTCACAAATGTTGAATCTCTCTTATATGTGATTTTAAACACGTAATTTTCTATCCAAACCCCCAACAACCTCAATGGTGATATGTTGTGCCTTCAACTCCCTGAACTGCGAGAGTGTATGATGAAAGCAATTTTCCCAGCATAGATGAGGACAGTATGTAGATAGAGAGGTCGATATTGCAAGAGGTGGAGGTCAAAGATGGCTTGGAGCATGTAGAGAAGGCGGAATCGGGTAATGATGATGGAAAGACAGGAGGCCATGAATTCTTTGAGATCGAGGTGGAGTCATCCTTTTTTGTGGTGACCTGTCTATCAACCTTCCATTGTATGCAAAGGTGTGCCAGGAGATTGACATGGGACCATAGGCTACGTCATACTTGAAGCATCCGCCTACTCAATTTGTTGATGAATCGCTTATAAGGGTACTCTAGAATATGCATTTTAAGTAACATCATTTTTTTCAGAGTTATATTACTGTGCTTTGCTTGAATCTTTATATTGATTATGCTAACATCACTTTCTGTCTATGCAGGTGACCTTTGACGATATTTGGAGAGCATGATGAGTCGAGGGACGAGCAACGAGGAGTTGCAGGAGATATTCACACTTATGTCTCTAGATCAAATGACTCAATTCAGAGATATGGTAGACTAGGAGCTGTCTCAGATACCATCAAGCCGTTCCGTTAGATCTACTTTGACATGATCTAAAGCTTTGGTTTCCAATAGACGAGATTGATGCTACAGACTGGGCCCCAACTGAGGGAGTGGCTCTGGGGGATGCTGCGGAGACGTGGATATGGTGAGCCCATGGTCGACTCAAGACACAAGTGCTACTCCTCGCTCTCATGCAGGTTTGAGAGAGGGTGGCTCAAGTGGTTGTTGCATCACCTATAGGATTTGTCACACCTGTGGGGGTGTCTACTCTAGTGACTCCAGTTTTTACTCAGCCATTTCGCAAGTGGCACCCCTATGGGTGCTACTCTAAGAGATACCACCCCTGTGGGTACACTAGATGTACAGGGATCTCCTTGTTAGCGCAGTCATAGGTGGGAGAGGGCACATATTAGACATACCCCAAAGAGGCATGGATACCTTGTTGATGATAGGACAGGAGCCGTGATCATGAATGATGATGGGAGGAGAGTGATGTCTCGTATGAGACAGTTGTGCCAACAAGTTTTTCAGCACGTCTTGGACCATTGGAAGAACATACCTGAGGGGAGCAAGGTCTACATAGTAGCATCCTTTCATGAGGAGTTTCCGGTACCCATCACGGTAGAGAGGTTTTCCACAAGCTAGATGATGGAGTGCATGCATGTGTACATGTGACACAGACAATTCGATGCATGCAAGGCACTCAAGAGTGGCGCCTCAAAGCCCGAGTGGCTAGACATACATGACTGGCAGAGACTTAGGGAGGAGGCTACAAATTCTCTAGGATGTTGAAGACAGCAAAGCGGGAGGCAGTGAGGGCACGATTAGAGGTAGGGATGGTCCATCATCTTGGGAGTGGCGGCCACAGGACTTATTTGGAGAACTTTGTAAGTTTTTCTTTTGTTCTTCTCGCTTTCTTTTTTGCAATATTGCTTGTACTCATAATCATGTTTCTAATAGTTGTATTTTGTTTTCTTTGCAACACTCCATTACAAACCACAATCCCAGTGACCTAGAGACTCGATATGCATGCAGTGGCTCAATAAGTCACTCATCTTTCTTGTCAGTAGTTATTATTTTTATTAAATGCATTATGTATGGTGGACTGATGTGTAGTTTTTTTTTTTAACAGACTCCGTTTGATGCTCCTTTACGTCAAGATGAGCTTTCGGATGGCAAGGATCTATAGCTCGTGCTTGGATTCATGGAGCGCACATCCTCTTCCTTTTTGGTCTTGTGATTTATGCTGGCATCTTCTATTTACTATGTTATTATCATCCTTTGTATCTTGCCATGATTCCATGAGTTTTCATCAACGATCTTGTATTTATTCTATGTATCAATCTTGTGGGTTCAAGTGCATTTTGTGCTCATTTTGACAAACATTGTACAGTTAACATGTAATCCATTTGTAGAATATAAATACAGCACATAGGGATGCCATAATTTTTTTTTCTCTATAACCATCACTATTAGTGTCGCAGATTTACTACACGCGTCGCTATTGGCGTTGCAATACGCGTTGCAAACCGTCGCTATTGGCATTGATATTTGTGTTGGTATTGGCATCGCCTTTGCGACGCACATAGCGATGCAAATATTGGTGCCCATACCAACACCAATAGCGATCGTTTCATGGAGACGCTAATTCATTGCTTTGAATGTCGATATGAGGCCTGTATCTTGGAGTGTAATAGTGGTCTTGTGGTATACACTATTCCTATTTCTAAATCAATTATCTAAGATGTGGGAGATTCAATTTCAAAAATGGTTTATGAGAATCACAATAGGACATTATTAATACTCATAGTCATGCCTTATCAAATCCATTCTTCATGAATCCTCTCACAAGTATGCAGATCTTTATGCTAGGATACTACACTTGATTGTTGAAGTATAGCATTGATCCAACTTATTGGAGAATAGCTTTTTGCACCCAATTCAAGGGTCAATTGCTTTGCCTATTAATAAATCTAACACAATCAAATAGGACATTTCTAGTAAGTTTGGATGATAAGATTTTGTGGTTGGCATGATGACTCCACGTTTAAGAAGTGTGTGGGAATTGAGATGAGATACCTTATTTCAAAGAAGAACAAGAAATTGTTTGTGAAATAAATTTTGAGTGGAACGTCCTTCTAGATGAGAATAAAGACAATGTATTTTCTCTAGAGAAGATGGTTGGATTGTGTGCATTGGCCAAAAGTAAGTTGTTAGTTATACTCAAAATATAAAAGATATTGGTTTCATCAAAGGATAAATGACTAAAACCCTTGGCTATACCATAGCATTTCCATTTTGTCCTTTGAGTAAGAGCAGTACTTGGGAAAGACTAAGCACTTGAATGGGGTTGTTTGCTCATTTTCTCTTTTTGCATTACTTGGGAAAGACTAAGCACTTGAATGGGGTTGTTTGCTCATTTTCTCTTTTTGCATTACTTGGGAAAGACTAAGTACTTGCATCTTTCTTATAAGTGCATGTCCGTGTGTGTGTGTGTGTGTGTGTGTGTGTGTGTGTGTGTGTGTGTGTGTGTGTGTGTGTGTGTGTGTGTGTGTGTGTGTGTGTGTGTGTGTGTGTGTGTGTGTGTGTGTGTGTGTGTGTGTGTGTGTGTGTGTGTGTGTGTGTGTGTGTGTGTGTGTGTGTGTGTGTGTGTGTGTGTGTGTGTGTGTGTGTGTGTGTGTGTGTGTGATCAAACTCTAATAAAAAAGTAATCAACTTATCAAATGTCAAGATTTAAGATATGGAGATGCTTAAAGGAACCATAAGTATTATGGTGCTATAAATACCATGTATATATTTTCAAATCTTCAAAAGATGCTATAAAATATTAAAATTTACAATATTCATTTTGTGTTTCCCTATCGTGCATTATCATAAGCTACAAATAGAAAGATCTCAAGACAAATAATCTCTCCCATCTTCTACAAACAAGTAAGGAAAAACCAATTTTCATGACGAGTTGAACCTAGTACCTCCAAAACCATCCACATAATAATTGTTAAGTAAGAACAAATACACCATTATGGAATATCAACATTGATAGTTCAACACTAGTTGTCATTCCATCACATAAATCTTGCTACCAAACCTAAGGAATAGATAAAGAGGACATGCTCATCTCGCTAGATGCATTGATAGCCACGGAAGTAAGTAAGAGATGATAGGAAGTTTGAAAGAGGATGGGTAGGGTGCCACACATGGCAGAGTGCACATTATATAGAAGTCCTACCAATTTAAATAGTTTTGTCTTATATGTCAAATATACAAATGTTCATTTTTACATTTCTTGCAAAAGTTAGTACATGAAAATCATAATGCTGCTATCATGTTTTATTGTGGGATTGATGGAATTAGCATAAAATGTAATATACATGCTATACTCCATGAGTCTCATTATAATAAGTAACTCATTGTCTTTGTCTAAAGACTTTTTTTCTTACTTGCATTAAAAAATGTATGAGCATAGGTATATGTATGCAAGGTGCTCACATGTTGTGAGCATGGCCTTTAATAGGATAGATGAAACATCAAAACCACACACCAATAGTAGTCCATGTAATGAATGTGTTGAAATTGTAAATGTAATATCACAATTATTTTTCTTGCTAGAGAGGCATTTTAGAGCTATGAGTATGGCCTTCAACAAGATAGATACATCATTATTAGTCTATGCCAACAATAGTCTCCATGTAGTGAGTATGTAAAAAGAAAAGCTATGAAAGCAAGAGCATTGTGTTATTCTTGCCCGAGAACCGTTTAGGAGCAAGTGGATAGTTATCTTGCACAAGCAATGATGACTATGGGTTCTTGCTTCATCCATGAGTAGCAACTCATTTAGGGAGGGATGGGGAAGAGAAGTTAAGAATAACCCTTACTTTTAGGGTTACCTACTTAGTATCTACATTCAAGCTCACTATCTACATTGACTTAGTTGTACAATTGTAGCTAGATATTATCGTCTTCTATACTGTCATAATGAGTCTGTCGAACTTAACTTTGGTTAGCTCTTCCAACCAAAAAAACATCTTTTACATGGCAAAAGAATATCAATTTGATTGCGTGTGTGTACACTTATAAGTGTACAATTGTAGCTAGATATTACCATCTTCTGTACTGTAATAATGAGTCTGTCGAACTTAACTCTGGTTAGCTCTTCCAACAAAAAAAAAATCTTTAACATGACAAAAGAATATCAATTTTAAGTCTCTCTCTCTCTCTCTCTCTCTCTCTCTCTCTCTCTCTCTCTCTCTCTCTCTCTCTCTCTCTCTCTCTCTCTCTCTCTCTCTCTCTCTCTCTCTCTCTCTCTCTCTCTCTCTCTCTCTCTCTCTCTCTCTCTCTCTCTCTCTCTCTCTCTCTCTCTATGCATGCGCACGTGTGTGTGTGGTGTTGGCACACATGTTTTCATAATTGTTATTTAAAAAGAATTTGTGCATTTACCTGATTTTATTCGAAAATGCTTATGTATGTGTTACCACAAGGAGGAATAACATAGCATTTTTAGATTTGAGCTATTGTTTTAAATAATCCAATCAAAAAAAGGGGGAGGGGGCCAAGGACAACATCTTTAATATAATTGAGCCCACAATAATCTCAACAATACTAAAGGAGAGTCTTTACAAAAAGATTTTTTTCAAAATTAATAATAGTTTGCAACAATTTACAAAATTGTAGAACCAACTAGTCTAATATAATATGTAGAGGTGAAGCTTGGTACTTGTATCTATACAAAAAAGTGAGTGAGAACCATGACTTTTAGTGCATTTTATAGGTGTCATAGAACCACCTAGTTATTATCCATGTCAACTCTTATGCCATTATATGTTAGTGGCATCCCTGACACATAAACTGAAGCACAAGCTGAGGGATTGCAACAATAAGATAGTAGTGAATAAACTGTCGTTGGAGGAGCACCTTGGAAGCATAAGATATCTTGTATGGTTTCCATATTTATAGGAGGAAAGAAGTTCTTTGAACAAAAAAGCACACTAAAGGCCATCATAACTTTGGCCATTACAAGGCATTTTTAGGGTGGAGGCCCAAGGATTACGAGCAATTAATTAGAGGTCATGATTTGACAATTATTATAGAAAATCTAATCAGTTTGTTAGAGTGTCGAAGCAGAAAGCACATTCAAATTATTCGAAAGACTTCATGAATGGGTGTATGTTTGGGAGGGGCGGCACTTTATTATCTTGGAAGTAGTATGCTGAAAAAAGACATCAAGAGATGTTATGCTAGAAAGAGTATTAGCACGATCAGACTTATAAAGTGAAGAAATGTAATTTATTAAGGAAAGTATGAAAGCCATCTATAAAAATAATCAACCAATCTAATTTATCATAAAATGCTTGAGGGGATGGGTGATTGAGAAAGCAAATAAAGTTTGGTCTACTTGGGATAGTAAATCTAGGTGGTGTGATCATTTGTTTCAATTTTGAAGGTCTAAGCTTCCTTATTACAAGAAAGTTTTTATATAGAGGCTTCTTATCAGGTGTGTTCCCACAAGGGATATGTTGCATGGTCACAAGATTTTCAGTGGTAAATGTGTCAACTATGCTACATGTGATGGTACTCCTATTCGTCTTTTTATCTCTTGCCTTTTTGTTAGACAAACTTCAATGACACATCAACAAACAATCACCCATTCTTGGGTTTTGTGCAAGATGCCTTCCATGGCCACTTTACAACTATAACATCCTTATCTTTCTCATTTTTGCATTGGATTGCTCTTTGGCATATATGGTGGACATGTAAGGTTTTTGGCCTCAACTATTTGTGATCATGTGTGCCAAGTTTGAGGATTGTTATTCTAGAAAGTTATTCGCATAGTTTTGACTAGTGTGATCCTTAGAGAGGTGGCTACTCCGTGGACGAATATCACCTTGGTTGTGCTCACTTCATGATCCCTTCTAGTCTTGTAGCCTTGCACTTTTTGCAGCCTTTTGGCTCCATGTGTTGTCTTCTACCCATCTTTCCGTGTGCTTGGTTGGCTAGAAGGCCATGTATGTGTGTTTGGACACTTGTGTTATGTGATTTAGGTTTGTGACAGCTTGAGCATCTACAACTCCCTTTGTGTAGACTATGCATGAAATAACAACAAGGGAGAGTTTCACTGCTATGTTATATTTAAGAGCCCTTGGTATAGTCTTTGAAATATGCATCAACATCCTATATCAAGATTTAAAAGAAAAGAAAGGCCCAACATGTGCTTGAAAAGAATCGAGACTCATTCTAAGGCCCATACTAAGGCTTATATTCAGGCTAGTTAGTGTTTCCTTGAAACCATCATTAGCTTTTGAAAAAGTAGTGCTAGTGTTTATAAATCACTCCCATTGTGCAACTTAGTAGTGGGAACTATATTTTGAATTGTATTTATTGGACGCAACTTTACATATATATTGAATGATTTAAGGAAACACACAATTGATGCATACATTAAAAGAGATAAAGCCAAAGCCATTAACTTGCTCTCTTTAAAAGATATAAGTGGGAGCCTTGTCCATCACTTTCTTTCCCTTTCATCTTTCTTTTTGTCATTATACTTTCATTCTACTCTGTTGTATTTGAGTATTTCCTTTCCTTCTCATCTTTCTTTCAAACATTTCAACATAGTACCTTAGAGCAATGATAGGTATGGATCCTTCAACTCTTGTTGTTGATGCCCACCCCTTCTCATTTACTTCTATCACTATGCTCACTGCCATTGTAGTTGGTTTGAAGTTGATGTTAATGGCTACCCTCTTTGTTGGAGTTATCTACTATGGATACCTCCTATTGATCATACTACATGAATGTATGTACATGTTCAGTGCATGAGTATGTCACCCTCTCTAGTGAACCATTATATCTATTGACTTTTATCTCTAGTGAACCATCATATCTATTGACTTTTATATTTGCTAGTGGTAGTTAATGTTAGCTATTTTATAAAAGTTGCTTCAAGGAACCATAAATGGTCAAACTACATCTTGTATTGCTTGTATCTAGTACCATGATATATTGTGCACTATACTATGTTTTTATGCTACATTGTCATGCCACTATGCGGACACAGTGTGAAAAACTCTGGAGTGCATCATCATCCAACTTTCTTATTGATGTAGAGAGTCAATGTGATCTGAGTCATTAGTGCTAGTGTCTGTGGCATGGATGGTCCAAAAATACTAGATTTTTGGACAATTTTAGTTTATTTTTGATGTTATTTGTTGTAAAAATCCTAAAAAGTTAGGAAAGCTTCTAGATTAGGGTGGCATGCAAAAAGCAAGTTGCTTTTTCAGGGAGTTTTGGGATTTTTCATAAAAAAAGGAAAGATGGGTGAAATTGTGCGTGTCACGATCGCAATTGATAGGTTGAAAACTGCACTTTGAACTGGAAGAAGGAGTGAACTGGGAGATCCTGGAGCAGGTGTCCTGAGGTTTTACCCCTCTTTCGAAGCCAACAGAGCCATCAGATTCGAGTTCCGAGCAATAAAGAGGAAGCAATTGTTTGATCCACGTTTTTGGTCTACGAAGGAGCTCCAAGAGATCTAATGCTTGGAGATTGCTTCTAAGTAGAGCCAGATAAGGGATTCCAAGTTCTATCAATACATATTGATTTGATTCATTGTGCTTTGTATTTATCGTGTTTACCTCTTGTCTATTCTTTTTATTCTCTTCCATCTCCTATCTCTACTTCCTTCTATCTCTGATCCCCGGTGGATACAACCTTTTGACAAAAACCCCCTTCCACAACGTGCTACAAGTTGTCATCATTTGGTTGGTTTGTGTTTAATAGCAAGATGTGGTGTAGCCTACACCTTGATATTATAACCCATGCTAAAAATTGTTATATTTTACTAATTTAGCTTTTTCCTATCTAGTCTCAAATATGTAACAATCTTAATAAAAGATATCTAGTGAACCTTCATATTAGCACCTAAGATGTAATCGACAAGTAATTTTTAATATAACTCAACTAGGACAAAGTCAAGACTAGCAATCACAACAATAACCAGATATCCTTAGAAAATGATGTCCAAGCAACAACTAGAAGCAAACAATAACTACCAAAAAGCAAAACTTTCTATAAGGGAAAAAGCTCACAAGGGTAATACTCACATGATATTTTTAATGATAAATGTGGTTATTATTAAGAAAGGTGTAGGTTACTATTTAAATTTGTATTGCAATATTCAACACAAACTTTGTGTGTTACATGTATTTCATTTACCCTAGGCCTTAAATTTATTTGTTATGGCTACATATGAGTGTTTAAAAAATGAGATCAAAAAGCAATTACCGATGTGGATGTGCACTTGCTTTGTACATAATGTGTATGACAGTCTTGGGCCTTAGATTTATCTCTTAGAATCTAGAAGAGTAGCATGACATTGTAGTGTAAAGCAAAAAAATTGAAGTATCTCTAGTAAGGATGAAGTTTTCATGGCATACTCCTTCCTCTCATTCTGCTATAAACTTTTGGTTGGTCCATCAAATCTATTCATTTTGACCTTGTTTTCCCTAACCATCGCACTATTGTTGCTATCATCATGGTCTATCAGTGGCTGTTATCATCATGGTTTATTGCATCTAGGATATGAGCTGAGCTACTTCTTCACTATTGTTTATATTGATCTATAGGAACCATTGCTATCATTACATATTGTATTTAGACCTGAGCATCAGTCAGTTCATCTCTCTCCTATCCTAAGATATAGTGAGCTATCCATATCCTTACTCAGATCCTATGTTTCTAAACACATCATCATAGCTTCTAGTGGTGAAAATGGATCCACTAAGTTTAAAGGTCATGCATTTCATACTTGGCACACAATAATCAAACTGATTCTTATGAAGAAAGGCTTATGGAGTATTGCAGTTGGAAAGGAGAAGAAACCTTGAGAAGTAGGCCAAGTAGCTACATGGGAAGTACAGGATGACAAGGGCCAAGTTACCATCAAACTAAAGCTAGATGATACTTACATTCATCACATGGATGGATGTGACACTACAAAAGATACTTGGGATCAACTCAAAAAGTTATTTACAGCTCCGTCCAAGAGTTCTACATTTGGCCTACTAATTGAGTTTTTCCATTTAGAAATGAAGTCTCAATCTTCTCTTACATCTCATTTGAATCACATGAAAGTATTGTTAGCTCAACTTGCAAGAATTGAACTTAAGGTTGAAGATGACATTGCTATTGGTGTCTTGCTTAAATCCTTGCCTGAAGAATATGACCATGTAGTCACTACTCTTCAACATGCCTTGTT
This sequence comes from Lygodium microphyllum, assembly GCF_053477565.2. Lineage (NCBI taxonomy): Eukaryota > Viridiplantae > Streptophyta > Polypodiopsida > Schizaeales > Lygodiaceae > Lygodium > Lygodium microphyllum. The sequence goes on along the minus strand of NC_141159.1, from coordinate 48,229,817 downwards.
TTGGGCTAATTGAAGTTGAAGCCTTTCTTATAGAAGTAGAGAAAAGACTAAAGTTCAAGAAAGAGATCAATGCAACTTCTTCTCACAAACTTGGCCACAAGGAGAAGGCCTATTATCACAGGAAGAGAGCCCAAAAGGCACTTCCTATGAAGTTGGTTCAAGAGAGTAATGAAGAAGGGGAAGAAGATAGGGAAGCATAACCAAAAGAAGAAAACCAAAATGAAGCCCTTTCCATGACCTTCAATAAGAAAAAGGGAGTTAAGGAGGCTCCTTTTTTATGTTTCAACTTATGAAGGATTGCTTCAGAAAGCATGGATTCTCTCTTGTAATTCTCTCAAGTCATGCCATGAAACCCCTATAAGTGTGACTTGTATCAGCCTTTGTTAAAATCATCTTTCCTAAAAGCCCAAGTCCCCTAAACCATCCAAACCTTTGAGCCATAAGTGGTCGAGCAAAGAATGGCTATGATCATCTTGAGGAGACAAGCTAATGTGCCTCTGAGTTGCTTAAGGGTGTGCATATCCTTGGTAAGTCATGTGGTGACCAAGCTATTGAGAAGAAGGTCATGCACAAAGCTATGTACAATTATGAGTTTGAAAGGGGGTCTTAAAATCACAAACACAAGATATGTATGTAGGGGATTGCCAAGGGTCATACTACCTAGGTTGATTGATTTGTCCTATGCTTCGTATGCATCAATAAAGGGAGAGTCTCGCTACCCCCGCTGAATTGTGTGAATCCACCTTTAGCTGCCAACCTTATCCACCTAGAAATAACTAGTAGAAATGTACCTACTAAAACTACTATCCAAATCCACTAGCCTAAACCACTTGGTTGTAAACCTATATAAAGGCACCCTTTCTACATGAATAATCATATCCCTTTTTGTCATTGTACTTTTAGTCATCTTCACTGTACTTGAGTACTTCCTTTTCCTCTCATCTCTCTTTCAAATATGTTAACAATACATAGTTGAAGGGTGGTGTTGGTGCAACTTGTTGATTTGGAGAAACATTGGGGAAAAAAGGGATGCTAGTATGTGACAACAAGGGCCCATGAATTTTCATAATGATTCTTCAAATGGATGATAGCTTTTGAAACTACATTGATGAATATAAAAATTTTGCAAACTACCAATGCAATGATTGTTATCATGCTATTGGGGCTAAGTACTAAAAAGATGCTATAGTATTAACACCCATGGCTTGATTGGTGCCTTTATAAGAGAGAGTATGGGGTCATTCTAAATGCAATGTAAGGTTAGAGAATGGGTTGTAGGGTATTAGAGCTAGTAGAGTATCACTTAAATTTATCCTCACAAGAAAATGCATTTTTCACCCATGATGATAACAACCACTAACAAACCATGATGATAGCAATAATAGTGAAGAAGCAACTCATATCCTAGATTTGATAAAGCATGATGATAGCAACCACTAACAATAGAAAATGGTGTGCTTTTAGGTGCATTTTCTTCAAATTAGGAGAGCATTAACACCAATAACCAACAAGAAATGACTAAATATTCCGCATATCTAGAGTAGCATTTTAGTCTAAAAATAGTAAATTTGTCTAGCAATTGCATCGAGGCATGAATCAAGAGTAGAACAAAGAGCTCATTCTTGACACAATGACCATAGTATCCAATATTTGATTCAACTCACATTTATTGTAGATTCAGGATAGCTAATGGGAGTGATGTAGACAACTCATGTGGATGTAGTAGGCATGATTAGTATGGCTGTAGATCTAATCTATAATGGTGCCTATTTTGAGTATGGATTGTTTAGCAATAGATCTCAGAGAGGAGAGCACAACTCATGTTAGTACAATAGGCACATTTTTAGTATTGTGAAATATTGTCCTTATATACAACACTTTCACACAAATAACAAATAAACTTCTATAAATATGGAGCTTACTACTAGGTGGTTTATCCACTTAGGGCAAACTTCTTTTCATCTCATATAGATCTCCTTGAGGACATGAACTCTCTCAAGATATCCTCAATATTTTCTAGGTTATGATTATCTAGTGAGATATCAAACATTGTAAGGTTCTCTAGATGATGATTTTGCCAATCCCACAATGGCATACATTAGATCTTGCTACATTACCTATCTCAAAGCTATAATTGCTATAGTTGTTGACTTATTGTTTGCAATCTCCAATGGGATATCTAACAATTTCTACCCATAATGTTTGACTCAAACCTCTTTTAGGCCCCTAGAGTATATCATCAAGTTGGAAGTCTTAAAAAACAAGGGTATAATTTAGGCCCCTAGAGTATATCATCAAGTTGGAAGTCTTAAAAAAAAAGGGTATAATTTAATATCAACTCATCAATGCACCCCCAACTACAGCGGCATATAGTGAGAGCATGATGCTTCTTTCTTTGTAATATGTAAGCATGAGTAAGGGGCCTTTTGTCAAGCAAAGAAAATGGTAAGTTAGACATGGTTGCAAACTAGTGGAACCCCAACATTGGTGATTTTTGAGAGTGCCTTAATGCTCATATTGGTCATACCAAAATTACTAATGAGACCCTTCTCTCTTAGCCCAACCAAAGAAAGGGCAACACCAAGTATACTCTTCATGGAGTAGTTCAATTAATTGAGCTAATTAAGGTCTAGTTCGGGTATGCCAATATGATCAAGAGACTTGCAAATGCTCACATTGGGTACAAAATTGGTGAAGATGTGGGCTTTTGCCATGGTTGCACCATTGATGAGAGGGGCCTTTTCTTAGTTTTTGTTCCATTACGCAAGGAACTAGCCACTGGTTGCCTCACCAAGTCAGTAGTAGTTTGCCATGTAAAATTAATTATAAGCTCATGTGGGTGCATGAGTTGCCATTGTTGTTACTCCCACTTATCCTTGTGCAAAAAACAACTAGAGGGTGGTTACACACTCCCACTTATCCTTGTGCAAAAAACCCCCATGTGGTAGAAAAACTCCAATTAATTGATGCTTGACTGAGAATGCATTATCCCACCCTTGGATTATACCATTTATTAAGCAAACAATCGTGCACTCGCATGTGTTAGAGCATTTGCCCTTTAGCTTCTTAGAAGAGATCATATCACTACTTTAAGGCCCAAAAGCAAGGGTTGCTTTTCCTCCTCCTAAGAATAAAGATTTCACTAATAGCTCACCATACCACTCTATGATTGTATAAGCATATGGATCAACAAGTAACGTTGACAAACTGGATGGACCTGAAATTCCTACTAGAACTAATTACCTCGATCCAAAAGTAGGGTAGAGGAGCTAGTAAAATGACACCCAGCTTTGCATACATTGCTCGATGCATAGATGCAACGATTCGTGGAAAATTTTTAATGAACATTTGCATCTTGATGACTCCTTGCTAGCAAATGGCCTTCTTGCTCTTCCACATCACTCACATCACTAAGGCAGTGGCTTGGTGGAAACTTATTGGTCTTATCTTATTATATTGGTAGATGAGAAATGATTTGTATGGTTGGGCATGTGGAACCTAGGGCTTGAACTCATGTACCCACCATACTCAACTCACACTCAAACCACTAGGCTATGACTGTGTTGGCCATCTTATTATATTGTTAGATCCCAACAGTACCTAAAATGTGTCTAGTAAACGCATGTTTTTTAAACTCGTGCCTTTACCCTACCGGAAATCAAAATTGTCTTGGGACCGCTACAATGTTGGTCTCTACCATGATTTTGGTCTCTCAATAGTGTTGGCCTCTACCCTAAATCTGGCCAGGCGGTCCCAAGAGATGGAGACACAAGGCATTCAACTTTAAACTAGATGGGCTCCAAATTTGAAGTGGCAGCACTGCCAACTTCAGAGGCGCACCAGCAGCCGCCCCGCCGCCGCCATGCCTGCCAGCTCCATCGTTTCTACAATAAAACAGAAGAAGAAGCTGTCATGCGTCGGGCTCTTCTCGTGCTCAAGCGAAGTGCATATGAGCTCTATGTCAAGCGACACCAGGAGGCCTCCATCACAGCTTTGCATCAGGTCAGCTTACTCCAACTTTCTATTTCGTCCTTAGCGTGAACATGCATCTGTCCTGTATTCCAAACCCTAACATGGTTTTTAGCGTTATTGCTAGAATGATAGAGCTATTCTTCACGTACTTTGAAGATTTTGTCCCCAATAGTGTTAGCAAGACTCCTCGGAACAGTATATTCCAAGACAACGTGCAAAATACAAGGCAGTCAGTCTGTAGGGGACTTCCACATTAAAATCGTGTAAGAAGAGGAAGAATGAATACAGGGTCTGGAAAGGGAAGAAAGTGCCAGGATCCCATGTCACACCTCTCATCCCTTTAGTTGAAATGAGAAGTGAATACAGACTGTGAAGGCATAAAACCTGGGACGTGCATCTTTCTGTTCGCATGCAGCTACTAACAGCTGTGCTGGAATGGAAAGAGCTGTATTGCAGATTGAAACTATTTAGCGAGATTATCCTTCTGTATTAATACGGTAACCATGCACAGTTTGGTGAGGGTCTTGCGAAAACTGCTAGTTCAGTTTTGTAACCTTTGTTCATGCAACTGTTGGTGTGCGGCATGTCTGTGAGATATCCATCTACCTAGAAGAAAATTTCTCGTATGATGTACATGGTACAGCTGGCTTCCGTCCGGACAGAAGTGCTCATAGAAACCCCTAGCTTAGCTTGGGTTTTAGGGCCCATGCACATTGGGAAAAGCAAATCCAGTAGAATACCGAACTAATGATGAATCCTGATTCCTGCACCTGATTGGCCTGCATAGGGATTCTAGACTGGACAGTGGCCCATCAGCATGAAATATAACACGGGGCTGTCAACTGGGTCCTGTTCAAGGAAGCTAAGTAAGATTAGCTTGAATTCTGATCTCGAACTTCAGATAGGTTTGGTAGCAGCCAAACATACTTGCAAGGCCTAATCCTTATACCTTGTCTTACAGTAAGTTGCAAGGTGATATTTTTTTGGTTGTGTGACAGTAAGGAGGGGAAATGTGGTCAAACTTTTGAGAGCTTGATTGAATATTACATGAAGAATGCATTTTGATCTTTAGAGATTTGTTGGGTGTACTATGGCACATATTGCTTTTGTGAGGAGTCAATGGCAATCAAACGATATATGGCATATGGACTTTAGGATTGAGATATTGGTAGAGAGTTTGGAGACCTTATGAGTACTTCATGTGTGTTTCTCATGGAACCTCATCGAGGTATTTTAGATCTCATGTGGGTTATGGACATCACTGTAGAGTAGTAGTAGGTTGCATTTCTTTTGAGCATTGAGTATAGGCTCGTTTATTGGAGTGTAATTAGACTCTCTTTAGTATGGAGGGTCATGATTGCTAATGAGGGAATAGTAGCATTGCTCATGTGAAGTATTTTATTCAAGAAATTTATTTCGTCAGGAGATGGGAGGCCAAAGCAAAGGTAGCTTGGAATGTCATCCTTTAGCCCAAAATCAAAGGTGGTTTGGGGATCATTGGTCTAGATTGCTAGAGCAGAGTTTTGTTGGTGAAGCTTGCCAAGTAAAGAATTGAGGAAGAACTTTAGTTAAAGAGATTAGAGGTCATGGCATCAATTCTTGGAGTGCAATGGTAATCGAGCATCCATTTCTTTCAATAGATCAAAGCCAAAGGTCTAGGGAGGGGTTTTAAGCTTAGATTTGCAACAGTTGGTAATTGTGATCGAAGATAAAATTTTTGACCTTTATCAACTAGACTTTGTTATTGTTGAAGAGATGTTGATGTAGTCACTTCTCTTCAACAAGTATTTGAGATCAAAGTCTAACACACCTTGAGGTGGAGGATCCATCTCTCTTTGAAGAGGTTTTCCATATAGGTTGTTGCAATGGTAGGGGGAAGTGTAAACACTCTGAACAACCTAATATGCTCAACAATCATGATATTTGTTTGTTTTCAAGACTTAGTATTTCAAGAAATGGAGAGAACAAATAGTTAAAGTTGAATATGACAACTATTCAGAAAATTATAGCCATGGAAGTGCAAAAGTAATGGAGGCAAGATTGAGGGTTAGAGTGTGAGAGTGCGTGATAGAAGAAGGAACTCAAACAGAGAGGAAGAGAGAGAGACAATCTGCAAGAAAAGAAGAAAAAAAACCTGCACTGAACAAGGAACAAATGTTGAATATAGAAGGATTGATTAGTCCTTGTAGGTAGCCCACAACGTTAGTGAGGGCACTAGATCAGGCTAATGATGATGGCAACACTGGAGACAAAGGAAGATGATGGAGTCGTAGTGTACACTTGCCAAGGAAGAAGGGAAGGTAATAATCTATATGATTGCCAAGTGGAAAATTGTTATAAATAGCCAAATATCCCAAAAACTGGCCGACTTGAAATTTGGGGCAAAAAATATGGCCGACCAACATTTAATGTTGGTAAAAATACTAGAAATGCTCAGAAAAATCTCAGAAAGGGCGGACAATCTTCTGTAGGTGAGGTAGGCAGAAGAATGCAGAATTTGCCTTGGTAAATGCACATAAATTCCAACTGGAGGAGAAAACGCACTGAAATGTAATAAAGTGAGTGTTGTAGAATGAGCTACCTTCTCTGTTAAAACAAGTGATAGATAGGGCAAAGCTCCTAAAGTCCTCATCTAACTCAGATTGAGGCTCATAGGCATGACAAACATGACTGCTAACACCCTCTCTTAGATCCTGGATGTGGCAGAAGGCCAAGGGAAAAATGGATCCTGGGGTGGCAAGAGGAATGCTAATGTTGATGAAGTTCGTCGATGAAGATTGTTGATGAAGAAGCTCCTAAGGATCCTGGGAAATTCCCTCTAAAACACTAGGGGCTAGGTAATCCACAACGGCATCATTGAGATCATTTTCCTTTGAAAGGGATGGGAGGTAACCACCGAAGGAGAGGGTGGGGGATGGGGAGGAACTTGTGGAAAAGAGGGTGCACAAGCAGGAACGGGTGTAGCAATAGACAACTGCCTTGGAGGACCTTGCATAAAAGAAGGGGAATGGAGCATATAAAGCCTGCTCTCTTGCCAACCCATCGTGATAATAGCCCCTGTAGAAGAATCTTCAATATAAACGGCTTGCTCGATGAAGACAACTTGGGTACCAAGCCTAGTAAGGCCACAAAACGAGGAGTGGAAAGCCCAAGTCTAGAGCATAAAGGGCCTGTGAAAGGGAGCTTGACGTGCGGTTGAGAAATAAAGGCAAAGTGTCAACACCACAAATAGGCATCGAAACAATGCCACCAACAGTGACAGAACCCTTAGAAGGGCATAGATCTTGCAACAAATCACCTTGTGGAGTCATATGACTAGAGACTCCACTATTAACTAGCAAAGGCCTCTCAGAAGATGAGAAACCACTAAAGAAGGCTTCTCCAAGTCAACAATATGAAGGAATACGGACTCATGGGTAACCGCTGGAGTAGAGGTAGATGGCTCAGATGTTTTAGCTTCATCCTTCGCTCATGGTCGAAGGTGAGGATACTTCTTCCAACATTTCTCCTGTGGATGTGTCCCCTTTCCACAGTATGGGCATTTAGGTTTCTCCGAGTCGGAGTCAGAGCCGGAAAAACTCTCTTGTCTATTAGCCTTTGACTTCCCTTTCTTCTTCTTCCAACATTTCTCCTGTGGATGTGTCCCCTTTCCACAGTATGGGCATTTAGGTTTCTCCGAGTCGGAGTCAGAGCCGGAAAAACTCTCTTGTCTATTAGCCTTTGACTTCCCCCCTTCCGAACCTGCAACAAAAGCTTTGGTGGAGGTGGATCCATTGGCTACTTCTTTGGCACACTCGTCATGCTCCAAAACAAGTAGGGTAAGTTCCTCCCGTAGAAGCTTGTTACGGGTTCTTGATATAAAAAGGCTAGTGTAGAAGACATCAAACTGCGGAGATGGTAGCTGAGTCAAAAGAATCATAGCCATATCCTCTGAAGAGATCATCCTACCAAGGGATGCAAGCTCATCCTCATATCCTCCAATTTGTTGATATGATATTTCGTGGAAGGATTAGTCATCAACAACAAGCATCCGTAACTTCTTCTCCAGAGTAATCTGATGGGCAAATGTCTTCTGATGGTACAAAGAAGCAAGCTTTGTCCACACTTATATTGCTTTTCGCAATTAGCGCACATGCACTAGGATAGAATCTTGTAAGCTCATAAAGCGGAAAGATTGGGCTCTAGAGTTGAGCCGATCCCATAAGGTCGCATGATCCATTGATGATCCAATGGTGGGATCCTCCACTAGATAGGAAATAGGGTGGATAAACTCCTAAAGATCGAAGGTATCAAGGATACACTCCACCTTACACGACCAAAGCAAGTAGTTGGAACCATTAAGCTAGTCTTCTTTGGGCAAAGACGGGCGGAGGAAGTCACACTGTATCAAGTGTCATGATCATATGAGAGGCTTATAAAGGAAGGCTTCTTTTTGTTTTTGAGAATTTGCTGGAGAGAGAGTGGGTGTGTGGATGGATGGATGGATGGATCCATTTGCCTAAATCCATGAAGTGATGACCTCGTCCTTCGTGAGTAAGCATAGACAAGGTGATGGGTGACAACACCCTACAAACATTTTGGTGGTAGACAATCTCGTAACAAGAGGAAATAGCTATAGGATCACAAGGAAGTTGATGTAGAGGGTCCGCATGGGGGAGATAGATTGTTGCATGCACAAGGACTATGTGCATTTGCTAAGGAGAGTTGTTGCTTGACCAAGGATCACTGCGTTTGCAGTAGAATGCTGTCACCTGATTGAGAAAGCCTGTCGCCTCCAGTAGGAGAGGAAGTGGGCAGCAAAACGGGTACCTGGCACAAGAAAAGCGGATGCTTCTAAGCAAAGTTGCGTTTTCAGCAAAATGTTGATGTGGCAAGGCCGCGTGGCAATCTGGGGTGGTCTCCCTTGTGAGAAGTCAGCTCTTTGTCTCTCTTAGACAATGATACCATGTGAGTGCGCAACAGAAGATGGAACTCGAACACAAAGGAAGAGAGAGAGAGACAACCTGCAAGAAAAGAAGAAAAGAAACTTGCATTGAACAAGGAACAAATGCTGAATATAGGAGGACTGATCAATCTGTGCATGTAGCCCACAGCGTTAGTGAGGGCACTAGATTAGGCTGATGATGACGGCAACATTGGAGACGGAGAAAGATGACGGAGTTGGAGTGTGCACCTGCCAAGGAAGGAGGGAAGAAGAATAATCTATATGATTGCCAAGTGGGAAATGGCTATAAATAGCCAAATATCCCAAAAATTGGCCGACTTGAAACTCAGGGCAAAAAATATGGCCGACCAACATTTAATGCTGGTGAAAATGCTAGAAATGCTTAGAAAAATCTTGGAAAGGGTGGGCAATGTTTAATAGGTGAGGCAGACTGAAGAATGCAGAAATTGCCCTAGGAAATGCACATAAAATCCCAACTGGAGGATAAAATGCATTGAAATGCACTCATTTATTCCAATTGCTCTAGAATGAGCTACCTCCTTCGTCAAAACAAGTGATAGACAAGTCAGAGCTCCTAAAGTCCTTGTCTGACTCAGATTGAGGCTCACAACCAAGAGATAACAAGGCACGACAAACATGATTGCTAACATGGAGATGGGTATGCCCCTTTCCCTTGCTTAGTTACAATCAACCAAAGAATGAGGAGTGATTCTCACTCTCACAAGATTATATTACAAACATTTCATTTATAAAATCACATGATTAATATGGTAACTATTTGGGGGGGAGGGGGAACTTGTGACCAACATTTTATTTGATGACAAATTGGAAAAAAAGTCATATTATTGCTCGAAGACTTCAAATGGATGAGCAATAATCATATAAAGATTCCTTTTCAAGTACATACTGGAAAAAAAAGATATAAGAATGGATGGTTAATGTTCGGATGTGGGTCATTCTTAAGGGGAGAATGTGGTCGAACTTTTGAGAGCTTGATTGAATACTACATGAAGAATACATTTTGATCTTTAGAGATTTATCGGGTGTACTATGACACATATTCCTTTTATGAGGAGTCAATGATAACTAAACGAGATATGGCATATGGACTTTGGGGTTCTGATATTGGTAGAGAGTTTGGAGACCTTATGAGGACTTCACATGTGTTTCTCATGGAACCTTAGTGAGGTATTTTGGATCTCATGTGGGTTATGGACATCATTGAAAAGTAGTAGTAGGCTGCATTTCTTTTGAGCATCGAGTATAGGCTCGTTTATTAGAGTGCAATTAGGCTCTCTTTAGTAGGAAGGGTCATGGTATCTAATGAGGGAGTAGTAGCGACCATGTGGTTTATGAGATGATGTATTTCCCATGTGAAGCATCTTATTCAAGAAATTTATCTCATCAGGAGATGGGAGGCCAAAGCAAAGGTAGCTTGGAATGTCATCTTTTGGCCCAAAATCAAAGGTGGTTTGGGGATCATTGGTCTAAATTGCTAGAGTAGAGCTTTATTGGTGACGCTTGCAAAGCAAAGAATTGAGGAAGAACTTTAGTCAAGGAGATTTGAGGTCATTGCATCAATTCTTGGAGGGCAATTGTAATTGAGCATCCACTTCATCTCCAATAGATCAAAGCCAAAGACCAAGGGAGGGGATTTGAGTAGGCCAAAGCAATTTATATGTTAGGAGATGGGAGGCCAAAGTAAATGTAGCTTGGAATGTCATCATTTAGCCCAAAATCAAAGGTGGTTTGGGGGTCATTGTTTTAGATTGCTAGAGCAAAGCTTTATTGGTGAAGGAAGAACTTTAGTTAAGGAGATTAGAGGTCATTGCATCAATTCTTAGAGGGCAATGGTAATCTAGCATCCACTTCATTTTCAATAGATCAAAGCCAAAGATCTAGAGAGGGGATTTGAGCTTAGATTTGCAACCGCTGGTAATTGTGATTGAAGATAATTTTTTTTGACCTACATGAACTAGACTTTGTTATTGTTGAAGAGAAGCTAAGGTAGTCACTTTTTTACAAGAAGTATTTGAGATCAAAGCCTCACATACCCTCCAAAATGGTAAGTTTTTTCAAGAGAGTTGATGTAGTGCGATTAAGTTCTCTTCCTTACACATTTGGCTCTTTGCTGCTTAAGGAGTAAGATTTCATACTTCTTTTCTATCAAGATTGTCATACTCAAAATTGTCACGACGATCATGTCCAGCCATAGTCACAATCAAGACCACTTCGCAGCTATTGACATCATTGTTTCAACAACCATGATAGCTTTGGAATGCATCATAGTTACTATCAATAACCATGGCAATTCTCAAATATATTACATCGATCCACACATTATCCTTTCATACTAAGCTAGAAGAGCTATCACCTTGCTTATGGACTACCCATGGAGTTTTTTACTTTGTTCGTGACGGATACTGCCCTAGATATGTCGTTATCACTTTCAAGTCATTGGATGCTATGAGATGAATATACTTACAGTATTATAGGTAGACTTTATTTCTCACCTTGTGATTATTTTATAATTATTCTATCATGCCTTTGCTATCTACGATCCACTTATAATCCAAGTGCTTTTAGATTTATTTATTATCTTGATTGAAATAATTATAGTTATTTCTAGATCCATCCATATGATTATGGTCATCATCAACTCTTAGCCTTATTCTCTTTTCTGGTTTGGATTTTGATGACCATTTCATTCTAGAATTGGCTTGGTTTTTGTTTTTGAAATGGAAGAAGAGCTTGAGAAGAAGGGGTTGTAAGGAATTTACAAGTCTACTATCCCATGAAACAATAGCAGAAGAAGAGGGAATTTGGAGGGATTTGAAGATGGAGGAGTAGAGGATGATGATGTAGATGGATGGGGCCCACTTTAAGTCTATAACCAAGAAAGATGATGTAGAATATGGTAAAGGAGCTCTCTTTATAGGGGAAATGGGAGAGCTAATGCAAAAAAGGAAAGTGGAGTAACACAAAGACAAGTGTCTAGCCATATGTCATGAGGTGTGACAAGTGGTAGGACACTTGGAAGCTTATGTAATATGTCTTGATATTTGTCTCTTCTTTATGGCCTTCCTTTTTGGGTTGAGTATTATCAAGAATAGAAATAACAAAATTTAGTAAGGACTACTACAACACAAAACTCATTTTTAAAAAAATGTTTGTTTAGGACTAGCATTTTTAGATCAATCTAAGGCTCCTAAAATTTAGTGACCTCCCGAAGTTTAGGAATCTTCTAACATGGGTGTCATGTGAAAGATCTTTATGAATATATTATAAAGACAATGTTAAAATCTTCATATTATTTTCTTATGTAAAGATATGTGCATTTTAAGCTTTCAGTCTGTACATGCACATTGTATAAACATTTCATTATTGTGCTAGCTTGTTGACTGTAATTGTTATTCTGGTGGGTCTAGCCCACACTTCAAGGTATCAATTCTTTTTGTATGTAAGCTTAACCTTGATATGCTTGATTTCCAGTCACAGACGCTTAATCAGTCCATACAGGTGGAAGTATGTACTATCTTTTTTTAAAACTCACTGCATGGGTCTGCCATAACTTGTGACCACTCATTGATAGCTAGCTCTAATATACTTTTCTTTACATCTACTAAGTGCAAAGGAAACAAATCTAATAAATAATTAAATATGCAAAATAATGAAAAGGATACAAATTCTTTTTTTATTGTGCCATGACAAGGGTTTTGGGGATTCGAATAAGTTGAGGTTACAAGTTGCTTCTTTCAGAAGATCAAAGTAATGACTCATTGTGATAAGAGATGGTGCATAGATTCTAACTCCGTTAATTGCATAATGGATGAACAGATTTATTGGGGTTATCAAAGAAGATCTCTCCAAAGGTTATAGTGAAATCTAGTGGAGTGGGTGAGAGGTATTTTTTTGATTGGTCTATCAACATCTTATTCTTTGGATTCTCACTCTTTATATATCACTAGGTTGGGGAGGGAGATTCAAAATGAGCAAGATCAGAGTGATGCCACGTGCTACTTGGTTGATCATGCTGAAATTTCACTTTTTTTAAATTTAAGTCATTAGATGTGACATTTTTTAGCAGCTTTGACTCATTAAATACCACATCCCGGCTGCATAGCACCTTTTGTATGCTTGGAACCCAAACTCTATAGCCCATTTCACCTTTATCTCCATAACCCATGAAGATGTCTTTATGAGATTTTATATCAAGCTTGGTTCTGCTATCAACGGGTACATGTACATAGCATTCGCAGTCAAACACTCTTAAGTGGTCATATGAAGCAAGTTTGCTAGATCAAATCTCTTCAGGGATGCTACTTTCAAGTGCACGATGTGGAGATTGGTTGCAAATATGCATCGCGGTTTTAAGTGCCTCTCCCTAGATGGATTGCGAGAGATTAGGCGTGGACAGCATGCACTTCTCACATAATGTACGATTCATTCGCTCAACCACATCATTAGATGATGGATTATAAGGAGCTGCAAGCTCCCGTTTAATCCCATTGACATCACAAAACTTACTAAATTTTTTAAATACATACTCTCCCCTGTTGTCTGTTCTTATGCATTTTTATTTTAAATCCTTTTGAGTACTAACAAATGCATAAAACTTTTTGAAGGCATCCAATGCCTCGCTCTTTTGCTTAAGCAAGTAAACCCATAGCTATCTAGAATGGTCATTAATAAAAGACACAAAATAATGAAAACCACCAAGAGTTTTTATTGGCATGGTACATACATCAGAATGAACTAAATCCAAGATACGTGCCTTCCTAGAGGCTCCATGAGAGTATGGACTCTTTACACATTTTCCCAAAACACAATCATCACAAAAGTCAAGCTTTGAGTTTTTTACATCAACTCTTCCAAGTGAAGAAAGTGCCTGCAAATCCTTTTGGCTCATGTGTCCAAGATACTTGTGCCATAACTCCATGTGTGACTGCACTTTAGCAACTGTAACAAACTTTCTAAGAAGTGCCTTGTGGTAGAGATAGTATAAAGTGCCCTTTTTACCACCTCTAGCGACTAGCATAGACCCTTTCTGTATCTTCTACATTCCACCACCAAAAGTAGTGAAGTAACTTTTGTTGTTTAGTTGCCTAATAGAAAGCAAACTCTTCTTGAAGCCAAGTAGATACCTAACATCATAAAGGATCGATTCCTGACCATTTTCAAGAGCCAGGTGTATGGTGCCCATTCCTTCAATATCACATGCATGGTTGTTGCCTAGATAGACTTTCCCAAGATTACCTTTTGCATAAGAAGAGAAACACTCCAAAGATAGAGTTACATGAAATGAAGTACCATTGTCAACAATCCACAATTGTGACCTACCATCATGAGCTGACAACAAAGCATCTATCATATCCCTTTTAGTGATATACATGTCCTCTACTATCATAGCATGTGGATTTGACGATGCCACTAGCAAATCAACATCTTTATCTTCTATCTCCTATATAACAACATTAGATACCGCATTTGCTATTTCTGTTTCTTTAGGGGTAGAGCTGCCATCTTTTTCATTCTTTTTGCCTTTTGCATTAGCCTGCTTCTTACATTCTTGTTACTTTCTAAAGTACCTATAATTGGACTTTTTATGCCCTTTGTAGCCACATTGATAACAAGTGATATCTTGTTGTTTCTCCTTGCTTTTGCTGCAATTTTTGTTCTTATTTGCAACATTTGATCTTTTTTTAGTTCTTTCTCTTACATGTAGGCTGATCCATTGTTTTCCCCACTTGCCTTGCGTCTAATCTCTTCATTGAGAATATAACCATGCACACCATCAAATGTCAAGTTGGGATTGTTGCTCAATGACACAACTAGTACTTCCCATGAATTAGGTAAAGTCATGAGCAAGAAGACAGTCCTCAATTTAGGATCAAAAGCTAGCAAGCTTGCATCTTGTAAGTGACTCAAAATACCAGTGAAAGCATTCAGATGCTCTGAGGTAGGCTTAGACTCATTAAGCTTCAAGTTGACCAACTTTCGCATGAGATGTACTTGATTGACAAGAGTTGTATTCTCATACATAGCCTTGAGTTTCTCCCAAACTGCATAGGCAGTAGCAAGTCCCTTGATATCAACCAAGCTATCATCTGTGATAGCCATTTTAATGTAAGTAATTTCCTTTTTATTCATTTTAGCCCAATCCTCATCTGACAAAGCAACAGGCTTATGTTCTTCCAAGGCATCATCACAATTCTTCAGAAAGAGTATACCCTGCATATGATCGTTCCAAAGATCAAAGCCATTGCCATCAAATTCACGAATCTCAAAGAGAATCTTTGTGTCAGATGTAGATGCATCGCCAGCCATCTTCAACAATAAAAACTGCAATAAAGTGTTGAATACTTTTAGCCAATTGGCAAAGTCGCTGAGGGTAACAGCAATTACACACACTTGTACTTCCAAGATGTCCAAGAAGGAAATGTTTTGCTGCAATTTCAGTCTCAACTACTGATTACATCATGTACACAAATCAAATCTGATACATTTGCATGAATGACAGCTCCCACTTCAGTAATACATCACCATAATGCCCAAATGCAATAACCCAAGTGCTGTATATACCACTGTTTCACTACATAATGAGCATTCAGCAATACATGTGCCAAGAGAAGCTGCCGTTTTACAACATTTGAAACATCCCGAGTTCAAATTTCTCCCACTCAGCAGTGAATCTGCTGCAAATTTCACTGTCAAGGCTCAATTTGACTCAAAGTGCATTACTGATGCGAAAAGCCCCAAAATTTTTGTAGTGAATCTACCCCAATTGCATCAATACATCTTCCCGAGCATCAAATACGGGCAAATGTTGCATAAATTTTACGAATTCTGCAAAAGCCCCAAATTTCGGGGTCCAAGAGTTCACAAATTTCAATGAAATTGGCTCAACCGAGCAAAATTTCACTTATACATGAAAAACCCCAAATTTTTTTGAGGCATGTGCACCCAATGTCTGCAATATATGGGTCACAGTCACTGTTATGCTTGTTTGGCACTTAATCTGGGAAAAGCCCCAAAATTTCAAGTGTAAATTCGCACAGATCTGCTTTCTGTGCTTGTGCCGCAATCACCCGCTAAGATAAGGGGCCTGATTCTTCAAGAAATTAAATATATATGAAAAAAATGTAAAAACGTTGACCTTTTTGGCTCGTTGCTGCAGTCTTGGCTCGTCGCTTGCAGTCTGCCTGGTCCCCACAGTTCGCCTAGTTGTTGCTGTCCGCCTGACATATCGCAATCGGCTTGGCCGTTGCAGTCCTCCTGGTCCATGTAGTCGTCGAGTTGACCAGCCTTCGACAGGCCTGCTAGCCTATCAGAGGCCTGTTGCAGGCATTATCGCAGCCATTGACATTGACCTGTCTGGCTGCACGCGAACTGCCCCGTCGACAGACCTACCGGCCTGTCACGTTTACTTGACTGCTGGTTACAACTTCTTGACTGCACTGATTCTTGTGCTCTGATACCAGTTTGAAGAGTACGAGTAGAAGCAAAACAGAGTATGCTCGTCGATCGAGGTGCAGCAGTGGTTGAGTGAACAGTGAGTGAGAGTCGGCTGATAGGTGTGTACCAGTGTGGTACACACAAAGAATAAGAGAATGTATTTATACTTAGGGTATGGTACACTTACACCCGCAAGGGTGAATTTACATGTGTAAAGTAATATACACACGGGAGTAGCGTAAGGGCCTTTACACCCAACACTAAGCTGATTCTAAAATAATTCTAACGTGGTCCAAATTGAGTTCTAAAAAAGCACATGCAATGTGGAATCCATCCAACACCTTTTCAAGCAGTTTTAAGGGCCTTCTAACTCCATGGGTAACAATAAGCAGCTGTTCTAATTCATATTTCATGATGGTCTCTAAGGGGGAAAGCATGTTTTACAAACACAATTACTAGTTCATTCACCAGGCTAGAACCCTAGAAAACATAAAGTTTTAATGCTTCCTTAAATTACGGCACTTGAATGTGTTGTTGGTTTGGTGAACTAAAAGGAACCAACATTGTGTATGAAGGTAATGTGTGAGTTTTTGAGGGCTCTAAGATGTTGAAGTTTAAGTATCATACCTATGATTATGAAGGTTTGTATGTCTTATTCTCAACACATGCAAGGGCTAAGTAAGCTCATTTGAAATGGTTTTTTCTCAATGCATGAAGTTTTGTGGCTTCAATAGGCATTAATATTGCACTTATTTAAGCATATATTGCCAAAGATGATGTTGACATTCTTTTCAGGATGCTGGCAATCTAGAAGATCGCCATAAGGTTCATGAAGCTACAATTGAGGGTTGTAAAGGTGTCCTCAGTGACAAGAGAATATGCTGGAAATTATTATACAGGGATGAGCTTACAGAACCTATTCGCAATGTTGATCTAGTCATTACTGTGGGTGGTGATGGAACTTTATTGCAAGCTAGTCATTTTCTTGATAGTACTATTCCTCTTCTTGGTGTCAACTCAGATCCAACCCAAGCTGATGAGGTAAGTAAAAATAAGGTCTTCTACAATCCCATATATTTTACGAGTCTCTATGTACTTCACTTTGTAAGTTTATCTACAAAATTTTCAAAACTGTATGCCTACATTGCATGTGTATTATCAAATGACATGTACTATTATGATGACACCGAAATCCAGTAAAAAACGTACTGAAAAAGGTCACAGACTTTGTCGCAGCAACATTAGCTCATGAACTCAACAAAAACCGACCAAATATGCTTGAATGGTTGAAGAGAGGAGAGATTTTGTGTGATATGCATGAATGCAACCCTGATGGGCAGTGGGAGACATTTAAAATGCTGTTTGGTAGAATAAAATGCAGATTATGCTGTGAGAAAACAGTAAACACAAACCTTCTACTGCTAAACTTAGTCTGGTTGGGTGGTATTGTGCCTACTAAAGACTCTCTTTTTGCTTCTGCCTTGTAAATACGGTCAACTATCAGCAAAGGAATAGATGTTGTGCTGATCAGCTTTCAGTAGATGGTCACCAGGCAAAACATGCAAGATTTGTAAGGGTGAAAAAGGGGCAGATCTATTTGAAGTTGCTTTTGCTGGACCATCCTGTTTTGTGATTTTTTCTGATTCTCCTGTTCTTTGTTTTGCCGTGTCCCTGCAAAATACATCCCCTCTTCTGTCCACCTTAAGTACAGCCCATACTGTCATCCTCTCTTCTCAACCCACATATGTTATCTCCACTGTAGCCAAGACCATTCTTTATAAATTTGGCATTTCAACCTCTTGCATAGAATCCACCATAGCCCACCGTGTCTCTCATTTCTTATTTCAGCCAAAAAATCTGGCTGTAGTCAGCCTGAATTCTGTGCTGATTTAAAGTTTGACATTTCTGCCCTTTTGTTAAGACTCTCCTGTATCAGCTGCCCACCCTCTGCTTGTGTTTTGCAAATTACCTCTATGCTACATAACAGCTCATCTAAGTCATAAATGCATATGAACGCAAGGGACGGAGGGGAAGAGATCATCTAACTTAAATGAGGTAGATGACAAAGAGCTTGCAGTTGTTTGTGCCTTTTTGTGTGTGCCTTTTCTACAATGACAAAGACTGATGCCCCTTATTACTGAGGGCAATATCTAGAGTGCGACCATGCTTTAGATCAACGAGCATCACAATTGAAACTTGTCATAGGAGGTAGCCTATACTTATGAGGTAGTCTATAAATGTATTAAATACGATGCTTTTTTCACTATATGACATGTTACAATGAATATTGTATAAGAGATTGCAATCGAAGATCAAAGTCTGAATGAGTGGGATGTAACAAGGTATGTGAACATGCATTTTGATGTGGCAATCTTTTCACTTTCACTTTGAGTGCGGAGGGGTTGCTTGAATTTATGGTGTTTCATATTGATGCTGTTGTAAAGTCTCTAATTCCACACAACACTGGTTGGAGGGCATTGTTTGTTTTGTTGTGTTAGCTATGTATAGTAGGATGCTTGCGTTGTCATTTGAAACTATAATGGAGAAAGAAGTGAATATGACTGATAGAGAGAGGGAGTGGTTACAGCACGACAGTTTGTGTAATAGAATGTGAAATGGTAAGTACAAAGTACAACCCTTAGACTTTAGGGTGGTTGGGTGGTCTTAGTGAGCCTAGACCTTCTTCCAGATGCATCAAATAGAAACTTAGCATTGACTCAACTAGAAGATAAAATAGAACCCTGAATTCGTGTCATTTTAGGGGACTAGATTGAGACTACACCTTATGGAAAGAGAGGTTGATATACTACACTCCCCCTCATTTCTCACTCTCTTTAAACTAACAGACATGGGTCAACAGCTGATCTAGCACAAAGCAAACACTCAAAGACACACACTAGATGAACCAATAGGTAACCTTAGTCTACTTTAAGAACTCAGATTCAAATTGATTCTTGTGGGTCACAGTCAAAACCTTTCATTGTGGAGTGACCTCAGGAGAACCTAGGTGACAAACCCCACGTTATTCCAAGGAGTACTATGCGACATCACTTAGGAATATCTCTTGATGGGCCACTAAATCGTGTCACTGGGGGCTTCTCAGTCCATCACATTACAACCACTCTCTTAGGAGTAACATAAAATGATACCTTTTGAATCAAGAGTCAAATCTTGACACATTTCATCATCAATAGTATCTAAGAATACATTCCCTATCCTAGAGATATAAAGCACATTACCTTGACTACTACTTATAGTATCCACCTCTTTAATCTTTTGTAACGTGCCGCCCGAGCCATTTCTCGGTAGTATATTCTTAGTAGTCCATCAAGAGATGTCCTAAGAAGCACCGTTCGCTCAGAGTTTGCTAACTAGGCTCACTTGAGTCTACCCCGTAGTGGAAGTTTAAGCCGCTCCCAACGAGGATCTCGATCTGAGTTTTTTCTGGTCAAATCTATTACTAGTAGCTAATTAATATTAGCGGATTCTAAAGTGATGTGAGTCAATCTTTTTGGTTTCTAATGATCCATCAAGTGCGATTTTTATTTCTTCTTAAGAAAGCTCTTGGGTTACCGAGACCACCCAGTCCCATAGGTCTGGATCGTCAGGGGGTCCATCGTCCCACTTCTCTTGAGAGAGTAGTTTTAGTTATTTAATTACTTTAGGTTCAACATATAAAATCAGCTTCCTTGAATTATCTCATGATACAAATTCATTACTCGCCTTTAATTTACGACACAAAAATAGAGTAAAGGTGTTCTGTTTGAAGTATTATTCTCTCCAAGTTCTGTTTCTGTCAGAGAGAGAACTAAGGAGAGAGAAAGAGGAGAGAGAAGACTGCAGAAGAGAGAAAGGCCGCAGGAAGAGAGAGAAGAAGAGTGACGAGGAGAGAGAAAGACTAGATTTAGAGAGAGAAAGACAGGAAAGAAGGGGAAGCCATAGAAGTTGTAAGCAAGATGGGAGAGAAAGACTGTAATTGTATTAATGTGTCAAAAAGATGTGAAAAATTACATCTCCTCTCCTTTTATACCAATGTCAGTGTGACATGGCATAATATCAATGTTATTTACACTAATTTGTTATTCCCAACTTCTTACAATCCATCCCTTCCCAAAAGTTTTTGTCCTAAAAAACAAACCTGGAAACAACTAGAAAAAGATAGATAGAACAGAGTACTACTTTGTTGTTACAGCTTTACAAATGGGAAATGAATGAAATATGACTAACTACATGAGCTGAAATTGAAGAACGGAAGTAAGTCCCAGCTATATACATGATTTGGAATACTTCAGAAGCATATGGAGCCATAAAGTCTTCAACAAATAATCTCGAAACAAAGTAGACAGCTTGCTGTGTAAACAGACCCTGCTGGACCAAATCTGCCATAACTTCTAGTAGAAGTGTCCAAATGGGACGTACCATATATCAAAACGAAGCTCTTGAAGAGTACTTGAAGCCCATGTAGATAGCTTAATTCTGAAAATTAGGCACGATAAAAACTGTTCTAAAACAACGTGCTGTCCTGAACCAGTCTGCATCATTACTAGCTTCATAAGCAATAGGCTTCAGCCACCAATGTATCCCTCAAGTAAGGATACTCATCCAATATAGAATCAGGTCTCCAAGAAGCTTCTTCAGGTGGTAAACCTCTTCATTTGATCAAATATTCCACAATAGAACGTGATTAAAGCTTCTTTTCACGCTGACCTATAACAGCCTCTGGGATGTACTGAATAAGACCGTCTTCATCAATAGGTGGCAGCTCATCAACTATATCCACTGGATCACCATAATAAGGCTTGAGCTGACTAACATGGAAGACATTATGAATCTTTGTAGAAGAGGGAAGCTCTAGTCTGTATGCCAAATCTCCAATTCGCTTAAGGATCCGGTAAGGGCCATAAAACCTGTGGGCAAGCTTATTACTAGATCCATCTTTTAACATAGAGTACTTGGATTTGGGCACCTTTAACAAAACCAACTCTTCTTCCTAGAACTCTGAGAGTCTCCTCTTCTCATCAGCATACATCTTTATTTGATCTTGAGCCTTCCTTAGATTCACCTTACATTGCTGAAGAAGGGTCTGCATTCTTTCCAATTATTCCTTCCCATGAGGATTGATCTTTTCATTAAAGATGACTGTGGGTAAGGGCACCTTATAACCATACAAAGCCTCAAAGGGTGAAACTCCTATGCTTGCATGAGTGAAATTGTTATAAGCAAAATGAGCTAAGTGTAACTAAGAATCCCATGAGGTTTGGACATCATAGCAAAAATGACGAAGATAAGTCTCCAACCATTTATTAACTCTCTCTGTCTGTCCATTAGTTTGAGGATGATAAGCCGTAGATGGAGCCAATTTAGTGCCCATAGATGTAAATACTGCTTGCCAAAAGTTACTCATAAACTTTGAGTCTCTATCATGGACAATTACCTGCGGTAATCCATGTAGTCTAAAAATCTGCTTCATAAACTGGCTAGCCACTTGAGAAGCAGTAAACTGAATCTTGGTTGGAATAAAATGGGCTGCCTTGGTGAGTCTGTCTACCACCACATAAATACTATTCCATCCCTTCTTGGTAGTAGATAAGCCAATAATGAAATTCATAGTAATATGAGTCCATTTACTCGTAGGAATAGGCAATGGCTGTAACAAGCCTCCTGGCTTATGGGTGCTGTCCTTATTTTGCCGACAAGGCATACACTTCATAACAAAGTCCTTGACATCTTTCCATAGTCCTTTCCAATAAAAGCTTTTATTGATCTTGTCACAGGTTTTAAAAACTCCTAAATGTCGAGTTGGAGGCGAAGAATGTAACTCCTCCATAATTTTCCGCTTAAAAGAAGAAGTAGAGGGAATAACAATCTTGCCTTTCAACCAAATAATACCATTTTTAAGCTGGTAATGCGAGTTTTCTTCCATAAGACCTTGCTGTAATTTCTGAAAGATTTGGCTGAATTCCTCATCTAGAAGATAGGCCTCCTGTAATTCTTCAATCGAGTCATTATGTAATTCTGTCATAGCTGAAACTTTGCAGGCCCATATACGAGAAA
This sequence comes from Lygodium microphyllum, assembly GCF_053477565.2. Taxonomy (NCBI): domain Eukaryota; kingdom Viridiplantae; phylum Streptophyta; class Polypodiopsida; order Schizaeales; family Lygodiaceae; genus Lygodium; species Lygodium microphyllum. The sequence goes on along the minus strand of NC_141159.1, from coordinate 48,207,391 downwards.
GAGAATCAACCACTATGTTATCTTTGTCCCTTGTATGAGTGATGTCAAAATCATAATTCTGTAATGTAGCTACCCAACGACGTTGCTTTGGAGTAAGATTGGACTGAGTAAGGAAAGACTTAAGTACCCTGTGATCACTATGTACTCTGAATCGGCTGCCATATAAGTAATGGTGTCACATCTTGATTGCATGCAAGATAGCTAACATCTCTTGGTCATAAACATTCATGGCCATTTCTTTATCTGTAAGCTTACGGCTCTCAAATGCAATTACTCCATGCTCCTGAAGCAAAACAGCTCCAATGCCACGGCCACTAGCATCACACTGTATCCACTAACATCACACTGTATAGTAAATTCTTTGGAGAAGTCCGGGCATACTAAGATAAGAGCAGAGGTAAGGAGTTCCTTTAACTGGTTGAAGCTGCTATCTGCAAGAGCATCCCAAAAGAAAGCCTCCTTCTTCAACCTGTCAGTCAAAGGAGCTGCAATTGCCGCATAATGCTTAATAAATCAACGATAGAATGAAGATAAACCAAGGAATCCTCTAAGAGAGGTAGTAGTAGTAGGCGCTGGCCAATCTCTTATGCATTGCACCTTCTTGGGATCAGCTTGTATTCCTTTTTCACTGACAATATGTCCCAAGTATTCCACTTTAGTCTGCATAAAAGAACACTTTTTCTCCTTAGTAAAAAGCCTATGATGTCTCAATACATCAAAAACCCTCTTCATATGTGCCAAGTGATCCTGTGAAGTCTTGCTATAGATCAAGATGTCGTCAAAGAACACCAAGACAAACTGAAAGAGGAAAGGTTGTAAAATCTTATTCATCAGGCTTTGGAAGGTAGCTGGAGCATTTGTAAGCCCAAATGGCATCACTAAGAAATGATAGAGCCCACGATCAGTCCTAAAAGCAGTCTTGACTTCATCACCCTCTCACATGCGAATCTGATGATACCCTGACCTCAAATCAATCTTCGTAAAAAATCGAGCCCCCTTAAGCTCATCAAGCAAATCATCAATCCTGGGTATAGGATACCTGTTCTTGATTGTGATCTTATTGAGATCCCTGTAGTCAATGCACATTCTGAAAGATCCATCTTTCTTTTTGACTAACAGGATTGGGGATGCATAAGGTGAAGAACTTGGCTCAATGAATCCCATTTCAAGAAGTTCCTTGATTTGCTGGGCTACTTCCTCTCGTTCACACTTTGATAATCTGTAAGGTGGCTTATTGATTGTCTTTGAGTTGGGCTCCAAATCAATGGAGTGATCCATTGCTCTCTTAGGAGGCAATGAAGTAGGTACTTCAAACAGATCTCTATTCTCCTTCAGAAGAGCTGTCAAGGCTGGATGGTTTGTTGAATTATTGGGCTGATCTTGTGTTTTTTTATTCAAATGCAAAACAAATATTTGTGAGCGCTTCTTGTACTCTCTTTTGAGTTGTTGAATGGTGATAAGTTGAAAATCTGATCTACTAGGACTTCCCTGTAAATGGATAGGCTGTCCATTGGAGATAAACTCCATATACAACTGTGAGAAATCCATAGTGATCCTGCCTTGTGTCATCAACCAATCACAACCGAGTACAATATCTATAGGCCCCATTTCCAGAGTGATTAAGTTTACCTTGGCTTCAAAATTTTCAGCCAACTGTAAAGAAATCTGTGGGCAAATCTGTGTACTGATTTCCTCTTCACCATTAGCCACTTGAACTCTAATGGGCTGCTGTAAATCTGAGGGAACACAATTTATCTTGTCCATGATGGACTTATTCACAAAACTATGAGTACTGCCATTGTCTATCAGGATGAACACTGGCTTTCCACATATGCTTCCCTTCATACGGAGTGTATTAGGGCTCTTAGATCCTGTCCAAGGATCCATAGAGATAGAACAATTAGTGGCAGCAAGCAACTCATCACAAGTCCCACTTGGATACATACTCTGAAGCTTGGGTTTGACATTTTTGTATAGACACTTTGAGGCATGATCAGGTGTATACTTTTCCCCATACTTGAAACATAAGCCTTTGTCCTTCCTTTCTTTATAAAGATCCATAGGAATAGATTTAGGATTTGTATTAGCTGAGATGGACTTAGGCTTGCTGTCCCCCTGTTTGAAATCAACTCTTGAACTGTTTGCTGTCCTGAAATTACTTTGAGGCCTAGAAGCATTGAATGGAGGATAAGTTGGTATCCGTAAGCTCCCATTTGGCACATGATTACTGCCATAAGTGTTACCAACTTGCCCCTGCTTTAAAACAGTCCTTGGCTGTCCAAAACCAGGCTGAAATGAAGATTCTTTTCTATACTTTCTTCCATAGCGCTCCGCAAGCTCAATAGCCTTAAAGAGTGAAGTAGGATTTTGTGCCATAACATTAGCTGATAAAGATGGCTCCAAACCATACATAAACTTGTGAAGCTTAGCCTCATCATTGATGCTTTCCACATACATGGTCAGGTTGAGGAATTGGTTAGTGTACTGTCTTACACTTAGGCCCCTTTGTTTCAAACCATACCATCTCCGTGTTAATTTCTCTTTCTCAAGAGGAGAAACAAATACTTCAGTCATAAGTGCCTTGAAAGCTTTCCAATTCTCTACAAGTATGTTTTCTTTTTTAATATACTGCCACCAAGTATGGGCAAATCCCTCCAAATGCAAGGAAGCAAAGTGAATCTTCATGTCATCAGTTTTAGGGAATATGTCAAAGTAGGACTCCATCTTAGAGGTCCACTCCTCTAAATCAGATGGTGAAGATGACTGACCATTAAATTTGGCTAGAACAATTTTGTCCTTAAGCTCTCATTCATGAAAGGGTTGCTGTCCCAAAATTGGCTGATTATGATTACCATGTATGGAACCTCCAAATTGAGACGGAAATCTTCCAACAGGTGGCTGAGAATTACTATACAATCTTCCTGTTGGTAGAGCACAGTTTGACACATTGATTCTTTGACGATTCTTGGTTTCCATTGTATATTCACTCACTGCCAATTAGAACTATTCCTTGGTAGTTGGAGTTTGTCTTATATTAGTGATTGCCCCTCTTTGGTATTGATTTCTACTTATGTACTTCATTTTCAACATGTTGTAGTTGTAGTTTACTACACTGTTTATGCAAGGAGTCACCTTCATTTGACAATTCATTACTTGGTTAGTACCCCTTGTTTTCAGCTTTATTTGGTAGTGGTTTTAGGACTATTTGCAATAACTACATCAGCCTATTTTGACAGGTTGTGCACTTGTTTGCCTTCATTATGGCTGTTGACTCGATATAATGTGTTTAGAAGCACCACTATTAAAAAATCTAGTACTAGCATCCTTGATAGAGTTGAATGCTCTATTTGCCTAGGAAGAATCATAAGTGCGAAACAACAGTCACGGTCAATGATAAAAGACGTAGACTGTGTGGTAGTAGAAGTAGAAGGTGCATTTGAAATTGACATCCTAGACTCCTTTTTCTCCTTGACTATGCATTTCTTGCATTCTGTGATATAATGACTTGGCTTTTTAAATAATGACACTTGCCCTTCTTAGTTTGTGTACCCCTTGCTTCTTGTTGTTTTGTGAAGTTCCAGAATTTCTAGAACTCTGCGGAGCATTCTTGGGCTGATGGCCCTTACCTTTTTGCCTTGTTACAAAAGCTTGTTCAAAAGCTACTACATCCGCACTACTGTTCTTCTTTGTTTGCTCTTCTTCTAGCAGTAAGCTAACAATGCAATGTGGAAGGCCAAATAAGATGGTGGCAAAGAGTTCAAAGTAGTGGAAATCATTTGGGCATCAGAATAATACTCATCTACATTGATCAATTGCTCATGCAAGTCCTGAATTTTACTAAGGTGGATCTTGCATAGCATCACCTTCGTCCATCTTCACATTTTCAAGCTCCTTCAAAAAAGAAATGCGTGCCTCATTCTTACCAGTGAACATGTGCTCAAGTGTAAGCCATGCTACTCATGAAGTAGTAGCAGAACAAATATGCGGGATTATTGACTGCTAAATTGCCAATGAAAAAAGTGACAATGCTTGGGCATCCTTAGTGTCCCAAGCTTTTTGAGCAGCTATTCTTTGGGGTGGTGGCTATGCAAAAACTTCTTGCCTTTGTCCACGTCCCGTTGCTTGTTGAGAGGTTGCTGCTGCACCCTCTTGCCTTTGTCCACGACCTGCTTGTGGAGGGGTTGCAGGAGCCAAATCACCAAGACATACTTCTTTCCCACTGACATAATCCCAAAGACCTTTTGCAACAAGCACATTTTTCATCATAAAGGACCACAGAGAATAGTTGTCGCCATCCAATCTATCCTCTTTCGAAACATAAGTGAAAACATCATTCTGTCCATGAGCTGCCATGATAAATGTCACTTAATCAAATGCAAAAAGAGCAATTACAAAAGTTGGCTGACTTGGAAATCTTCAAATTCCTGGAAATTACAGCAAATGCCAAGCTGTAATTGATCAAATTTAGTCAAAAGAACCACCAAATCATGTCACACTTAAAAATGCTGCCTCAATGTGCTGAAATTTTCCAAATTTCAGCAAAAAACATGTTGTCCAAGGCAATAAGAGTGCCCAGCAGCACTAAAAACACAAAAGCCCCAAAAATTTAATTGTCCAATGTGTGTAGTTTTAGTCAATTTTAGACTAAAAACATGTTACTATTAGAGAGTCATTCCTTGGACAGGAGGCAGTATGGACAACGCAGGAGGAGCCAGACCAGCAGTTGCAGAGTGCAGGAGGAGCCACGCAGTGCAGTCGGACAGTTGCCACATGGCACAGCAGCAGTCGGACAGGTTTTTTGTGCAGCTGGCTGCATTAAATGGAGCCGACCTGATTCTGGCCATTTTCTCGTGTTATTTTCTGCTATTTATAGCACTCCAGTCCAACACTTGGTCATCTTGGATCTGACAGAGATAGGCTGCTGAGACCAACAGCACTTAGGATGACGGAGAGATCGAGGTCCTCAAGGCGGAGACATACGCAGATACTTTTTCTGCACCTGTGTATATTTCTGCATTCCTATACAGCATACTACACTGCAGATTTTCTACGTTTCAATGTCTCTCCTCTCTCTCTCTTCTCTCTGTGTTCACTCTCTTTCAGTCTTGGTCCCACGCTTCTGCATCGCTGCACTCTGACGGTTACATGTGACAATGTGTGCCAAAAGTACAAAAACCCCAAAATTTTTGACCCAAATATCTGCAAATTTCTTCACTTCGTGCACTGAAGCACTTGTTGAAGCAAAAAGTGTTCTTGCAAAAGCCCTTTGCTTTGGCTCTGAAATTTCGATTAAAATAATAAATATACTTGTAGCAGCTGGGTAGATCTGAAAATATGCTGATGTGGCAATTCGAGAGCAGGTAGAACCAGTTCTGAGCTGTGTGGCTGCTGATGTGGCAGGCTGTAAATTACATGGGTCTTCTAAACTTATATACATGTTCAAATACTGTTGGGCATAAACATGCCACAATTGACTGGGAGAGACTAATGATGGAACAATCATAATAAATGATTGTTGAATCTCTTTCGTGTAGCCCAAACTAGCCACTTATTGAGCCAATTTAATTATTGGCCAGTCACATTATTTTTCAGGGCACCAAAATAATTGTTAGATTAATTTTCAGTATTTAAAGCCTGAAAATTAATATTTAATTATAAAAAATGCTGAAAAAACCATTTGGGAAGGCTGTCACTTGTGAAAAATGCCCATGCAAGATTGAAAAACAAATAGCTTTTATTGAAGTAGAAAAATTTTGGTATATTTCTTAATAACTTCTTTTGATGGTCATAGCAAGATAGTTTGGGTAATAGAATCTGAAGTGATAAGTACAAAGTACAACCCTTAGACTTTAGGGTTGTGAAAGTGACTTAAAGTGCGTTCACACATAGATGTGTGTATTGCATGGTAAGTGACCAAAATGTGTAACATAAACACAGATGAAAATCAATGTGATCGGGTATAATAGTTCTAGTTTGATCCATAGTAGCATTAAGTTTCATGTGTACAGACCATTATGGCATGTGTGAGCGTGGCCATTCACAGTAGATTATTGCATTGCTGAGGGTGTTGGCTGTTGGCAAGGTGGTTATGATGTGAGCATGAAGTTGATTGTGATTGCAAAATGTAGCTTGCTGTGAGGAATTTACCATTGGCAGCATCATTAGCTGTTTGTCTTTGTCTTTAAGTCATATGCGGGCAGCAGGACATTGATGTGCCAAACTTGTGGTAAAGCACATAAACTTGCAATTGGCATCAGAGGTTAGTGTGCCATGTAGCACTGATACATAGGTACTAGAGACATAGTTGAAAGGTTTTGTTATTGCAAATTCCTTGGGTAAAGAACTGCAATAGAGACTTCCCAGTCTTGGATTGGTCGATTCACTTGAGGAGACATCCTTCTTGTCATGATTGGTTCTAGCACAAAGAGTGTTTTCACCTTCTCAATTGTAGAGGATGGGAGATTGATGAGAGAGGATTTGAATGAGATAAATTACACATTTTGCTATTATCAAAGGGCCAAAGTGGTGGCTCAATATGGTAGGAGCTAGTATTAGACCTAGACTTGATGACTTGTTTGTTGGATGGATGGAGATTTTGATGTCTATTAGTGGAGATCACTTTGGAGTTTACAATTTGATCCATTAGCTTGGGTATGGAGAGAGCGCTTTCAAGATAGGGACCTAGAGACATCCCCATTTTTGGATACACTACCGGACTAGGGAGGAGGATTTAGATAAGCAAGATTAGGTTGCTCCTCAACATTGGATTGGGTAGGGCATCTTGCTAGTGTTCTGGTAGACTTTTGGAAGAGATTACAAGACAACTATAGACCTAGGAAGATTTCTCTTCCTATTGTTGGTTCTTCATAGGAGTTTGGGAGTTGGCACTTGGTTAGACATAGGTGGGGCTCCTTTAGATTGAGTTAGATGTGGTGAACATCTATACAATTGTCATAGAGTCCATGAGGTTGCCAACAGTCTACATTTCATGGGTGCTAAGACTCATTTATTAGGCTTATTATTGGGCATCTATATGGGCAGTTGGGTGGCTCATGTAGGGCTGGTCCATTTGTCTCAAGTCTTGTATTGTAGCCTATATATATTCCACTCTTGCATTGGATCAGTCATATGGTACATCTTATGTTGTGAGGTATGGATTCCATTGCCCATTCTTTCATTCTTTGATTTCCAATATTCTCATTATTATTTTTGATTCTCTAAAGAAACAATAGGGTTTGTGGAGAGGAACATAGTGTGTGTACGACAAACACTATGACATAGAAAGTGAATGAAATAATGAATCATGAAGAATACTGATAAAATGGAGCTTCAAGATTCCATGTCTTTGGGATTGTTATTGAGGTGAGTAGAGTTAGGTCAATGATGCTGACATGAGAGCTTGGAAATGCTCTATCTTCGCATATTTGTGCAACATCCATGGATGAGGATGCTTTTTGGATGCAATCCTTGGGGTACTATCATCATTGGGCTGATCTACTACTATATCAAACACTAAACTAGCAATGGTTTTACCTTTTTTTTTTCTGTTATCTTTTTCAGCTTGTTGCCTATTAGGACATCTCCCTAACATGTGCCCTTCCTGCTCATAAATAAAGCATTTATTTACAGCCATCAATTCCTTATGTCGTGCACCATTTTTCTCTGCAATTTGTTTCTCTTTCTAGCCATATTCAGATCTATCGTGATTTTTAGGCTTTATTTTTGCCCATTTACTCAGCCTTAGCCTCTTTGACATGTGACTTGGGCTCAATGTCTTGGAACCTTGCATCTTTTCCACGTAGCAAGGCATCAATTGTAGTAATAGTTTCTATGAGTTGAGACATGCTAGAAACAATGGACTTTATGTAAAAATCCCGTATACCCTTTGACAAACCACAAAAATGCTTCTCCACTTGCTCATGGAGGGGTATTGACCGATAAGAAGTAACATGCAGCAAAGCATCCCAAAACTTCTCATTGTATTGACCGATAAGAAGTAACAGGCAGCAGAGCATCCCAAAACTTCTCATTGTATTGATCCATTTTCTTGCAATCCTTGGAATCCAATTGATTCCATGCTCTCATAATGTCTACTCCAAAGGTATTTGTCAACCAATTTGAAGCAAACATTTGCTTGAACTTGACCCAAGTGGTAGTTGCCTTTCCTTGAATGCGAAGTGTAGACCACCACTGCAATGTATTTCCCTTCAGGAATGTGGTTGCCTTGCGTATCTCAAAGGCTTTTATGAAGTTGCCTCCACAATAGGCTGTATCAAATTGTTGAATAAAAGTTAAGTGCTTTTTGCCTATCTTGTGCACCATTGAAAGGCTCAAACTTCACACTTTTACCACCTTCATCATAGTCCTATGGCGGCCAGGGTGGGTGTCAAATTATCATAAGTAGACTGTTGCAAAAAGAGTATATTTGCTGTATTTATATGAAAACCAGCACTATTAGATGCAGTTGCATGACTAAATTATTTCGGTGCCTAGAAAAATAGTATGATCAGCCAGTAATTAAATTGGCTAGGCTACTTCATCTCCCGATTGTCCCTGTGTCATTTTTGACCATCGAATCGGCATTAAGTACCATTAGCATCTCTAGTGTCACCAAATGACACTTGCGGCCAAATAAATAACTTACTCCAATTAGAGGCACCAAATACTACCTAGAATTTGTGCGGCATAACTAATTGCAACTTTTGCCTTTGACATCTGACCATTGATTTCCTCAGGTTCCGAGCTCATTTATTTACACTAACCTTAGTTGCACCTCACATGTGTAACATTTAAATATGTTATAAAAAATAATCCACATGTTAAGTGAGGCTTGCAAAAATACATGCCCTTATGACATACAAGAACAAGATACTGGCTAGAATGTGCTAGTGGTTGAAATGCAAGGTTTTAGAGTAGAGATAGGTTCTTTGTACTCAAGTTGAACGTCTCTAGTACTCTTAAAGATATACCACAAGGGGGGCCAAGCTTTGGTACCGATTTGTGTTTTTCGTCTTTGAGTACGAGCATCCTAGCTCCTTGTGTGAATTGTTTTATTGCTGATTTCATGATTAAGGTAAGTGTTTTGAAAATTGAGTTTATGATTACTTCCCTTTGGGTTTTCTAAAGGTTGGTTTCAGCCACACCATTTTCATTTTGTGCACGAGCAATCACCCTCAATCATGAACACCTATTGTACATGTGCCAGATCTTGCTACTCTATGTCATCTTCATATTAGGGTAGGTGCTTGTGCGAGGTCCCTTCTTGCTTTCGATGCTATAACGAAGGGGAATAGGTCTTTTCTTTTGTGTTATAATACTAGATGCTTCCTGTCTTCTTGGAGGGAGGTGCCCTCCTCCTTAATACTTATCACTCTCATGTTGAGTCTCACATTTTTGAGCCCAATCACTTCTCCATGAACTTTGCGAACTGTAATTTGCTTAGAATGGATATGTAATTGGAATCATTTAAAGGGGAATTTTGCATATAAGGTGCTCGTCAATGATACAATGATAGATGCGGGGAATTTCTGCGTAGTGCCCCCTATGTTATCCGTCATTAAAGCACGAGAGACTGTTCTCTGTTTCTCCTAGCCACGTCTAGGAAGTGCTGGCTCAACTACTCACTCCTCGTGTGTCTCTCGCCAACCGTCTCCTTAAGGTGAGTTATACTATTTTTGCACTCACTCACTTCCTAGGCTCCCCTTGACCCCATTTGGATGCCCAAGGTCCCCGGATGGTCTTCTCTCGCACTTGTTCCCCAAAGTATTAGACCATAAATGTAACATTTCCTCCCCCTTAAGAATCGGTTTCGTCCTCGAAAACGATACTTGGAAGGTCCAACTGTAAATTGGGAAACCTTTTCTATAAAGTACTTACTTGCTCCCATGTTGAGCTTTCTTCCGAACAATCTTTCCATTTGACCAGATATTCTTGATAAATAGTATTCCTTGTTCGTCTGTTACAAACATTTAAAATTCTTTCTGGTTCATGTGGATTAGATTGGTCATCTAATAGCTCCTCAATATTATCATTTAAGATTAGATTATTCATATCACCCAGCTTTTTTCTTAGCTTACTTACATGAAAAACTGGATCTGTTTTACTACCAGCAGGTAGTTGGAGCTTGTAAGCCTGTTCTCCCACCCTTTAAAGTATTGTGAAAGGACCACAATACCTGGGTGACAACTTTGGACATCATCCCGTTTTCATGGTTTTAGTTTGTTCAGGCACCTTAAGATAGACCAATTTCCCTTCTTCAAAGGAGATGTCTCTTCGGTAAGGATCTGCATAAGCTCTAGCTCGATTTTGAGTTTTCTTAATATTTTCTTGAGTAAATTTTAACATATTATTCATATCCTCCAAAAAATCCTTGGCTGCCTGAACCTTTTCCTTATGCTGTCCTACTCCATGAGGAGCTCTGGGCTGAAACCCATACATTAGCATAAATGGGCTATATCTAGTGGAAGAGTGCTTGGGACTATTATATGCAAACTCTGCTATCGGTAGATACTCTTCCCAACTAGTTTGCCTTTTACTTACATATGCCCTGAGCATATCTAACCCTTTCAGTTTGCCCATCAGTTTGTGGGTGCTCCGCCTTACTCATGCTAAGTTTAGTATCCAACTTTCTAAATACAACATGCCAAAATTGACTATCAAGTTTTCTATCCCGATCAGAAACTATATTTGTCGGAAGACCATACAATCGGTATATGTTCTCTATGAACAATCTAGCCAATTCTGGTGTTTTAACATTAGTTGAAGTTGGAATAAACCTAGCCATTTTGGTTAACCTATCCACAATCACCCACACAGAGTCGTGCCTCCTCTGTGTTTTAGGTAACGCGACAATAAAGTCCATGGAGATACTCCCCTATTTTCCCGAAGGAATCTCTAATGGGTGGAGAAGTCCTCCCATTTTCAATCTTTCAGCTTTATTAACTTGGCATTTATTACATTTGACCTCATAGTCAAGGACGTCCTTATTCATTCGAGGCCAATAGAACCGCCTTTTAATAAGACTATAAGTCTTATTAACTTCTGGATGTCCCGCAGTAGGGGTATCATGACACTCAAAGAGTATCTGGCGCCTTATTTCTTCATCTTTCGGGACACATACCCTACCCTTGTAGAGTAAATAGCCATTATCAATGGTAAAATTCTTCCACTTGAACTCCATTTGAGCAACCCTTGATGCTCCATTTCCTTGTTGAACATCCTGAGATGTTCCTTCCTTAGTGGAGGCTCTTCCATTCGGATCCCCATTTTCTATTGTTTTCCATATGTTGGAATATGCCGGATCAACCTAGCATTTCCCTTATACTTTCCTTTTCTATACCTTATCTCATAGTCGACGAACTCTTGGAGGAGTTCGGCCCATCTGGCTTTATGCCCTTGTAGATCCGGTTGGTCATTAAGCCACTTAATGCTTTCATGATTCGACAAGATCAAAAGTTTGGCACTGTACAAATAGTGCCTCCATTTCTTCATTTGCATGTACTATTGCATACAGCTCCCTCTCATAAACAGAATAATTCTGTTTTGCACGGTCTAATTTCTTGCTTTCAAAAGCAATTGGTTGACCTTCTTGTAATAAGACCGCGCCTATTGCCCTATCACTGGCATCAGCTTCAACCCCGAATGGTTTATTGGGATCCACAATTAATAGTACTGGGGCTGTAGCAATAGCTACCTTAAGTTTTTAAAAACTTTCATTTTGGTCTGTTCCCCAATTAAAGCTTTTTCCTTTCCCTTTAAGTTGGCCCGTCATTGAAACGGCTAACTTCGTATAATCTCGAATGAATCTTCGATAAAATCCAGATTAACCTAGGAAGATCTGTAACTTTTCTAGGTTTCTTGGAGATGGCCATTCCAATAATTGCCCTTACTTTTTTTGGATCCATCTTGATTCCCTCTTTCGAGATACTATGCTCCAAATATTTGACCTATTGTGCAAAAAATTCACATTTAGTTTTCTTCGCATAAAGGGATTGGGTTCTTAACGATTGGAATATTAACCATAAATGTTTCAAATGTTCTTCTCTCGATTTACTAAAGATCAAGATATCATCCAAGAAGACTACTACAAAGTGTCCTAGATAGGGCTGTAACACACTATTCATCAGCTTCATAAAAGTAGCTGGTGCATTAGTGAGGCTAAAAGGCATCACCAAAAAATCATACTGCCCATATCTAGTACGAAATGCTATCTTAGGAACATCCTGTGCCTTAATTCTTACTTGGTGATAGCCTGATCTTAAGTCTATCTTTGTGAGGGATTTTGCCCCTTGTAATTGATAAAAAAGATCCTCCATTCTCGGCATAGGAAATTTATTTTTCACCGTTACTTTATTAAGTGCTCTATAATCAACACAAAGTCGCATAGAACCATCTTTTTTCTTTACCAATAAAATTGGGAAAGCCCAAGGTGAATTACTGGGTTATATAAACCCTTGATCAAGATAATCCTTAATTTGTCTTTCGACTTCTTGGTGCTGTGTTTCACTTAACTTATAAGGTGGTTTAGAAATAGGGTGTGTATCCCTATCTATGTGAATTGGGTGATTTACATCACCCCTGGGCTCTATTTGGTGGAAGGCCACTTGGTAAATCAAAAGGAAACACAACTTTAAATTCATCTAACAAACCACTCAATTCATTACTTACATTCAACTCACAAACATAAGAAAATTGTTGCTTTATATTACAAAAAGTAAAAGTGTCCTGTATAGGAAGGGACCATAATATATATACCTCACAAGCTTCCTTCTTTATTAGCTTCTGAACTTCAATAGAACACATGAAAGGGTTATCAGATACTTCATGTTCACCTTGAATCACAAAAGTCTTACCATCCCTTTTAAATTCCAGTGTATTATGATGATAACTACACTTTAAGGATGGTTCCAATCCCCATAGCCACTCCCTCCCTAAAGCAATATTGGCTCTTTCCATATTCATAATTTGGAAATCAAGGTTGTCTTTATATCTTTGGATCTCGATTTCCAAATTGGATACCATTGTATCCCATATTTTATTATCCTGACCTTGCATCCTACGAACAACATATTGATGCTCACTCTTTTGTTGGGGAAGTTTCAATTTTTTGACAAGTGCATAATTTATGAAATTGTGGGTGGCAGACTCATCAATCATGACTCTAACCCTCTTTCCCGCTATCAATCCATGCACTCTAACTAAATCATGTGGCCTGAAAGTAGGCTGCCACATAGAAGTTGACATATAACACCTGTGTTGTACATCCTTGTGCAAGACCGCTAAAGATTTATACTTTTCATGCCCCTTTAATTCCAGGGTCTACACTACATGGATTTGTTTCTCTTTTTCCTTGCCCTTGTCCTTATTCTTTCCTTTATCTTCCCCCTTTTTCCTTTGAGGGCAATTCTAGACAGCATGGTTAGGGGATAGGCAATTGAAACACAACCTTTCTTTTTATGCCTTATCAAAGTCATCTTGGCTTAACTTTGGCCTTACATATTGTTTCTTTTCAAAGGGTTGTTTCTTGCCCTTAAGGAATGGCATTTTCCTTTTAAATTTTCCTACAAATTTTGAGGCTTCAAATTCCTTAGTCTTGGGCTCCGTATCAGTGAGACTAGTGAGTGCACCCGGATACGTATTATCTTCATTGATTAATGCAAATTTAATTGCCTCTTCAAGTGTCTTGGGTGAACTTCTTTTCACTTCCTTTTTACAAGCCTTATCTAGTCCCCTTATAAATCATCTTGTCTTTTGAAATTCGTCTATTTCTTTCAATTTGAGGATTATCTCACGATACTCCTCAAGATATGTTAGCAAAGGTCTTCTCTTTTGTCTGACAAAATCCCAATCTTCCCAATTTCTTTCCATTTTATTTTCAAGAAGGAATTCTTTCAGAAAGACCAGTTCAAATTGAGCCCAAGTTTCAGGTATTTTATTTGCCTCCTTTAAAGTTCTCCACCATTTATATGCCTTTGGCCCCAAGGTTAAACTAGCCCCCAGCACTTGAAGATGTGGTGGAGTATTATTTAATTTGTGCAAATCTTCCTATTTTTGGAGGAAATTAAAGATAGTATCTTTATTTCTATCATTTTTCTCCCCATGAAACTGAGGGGGTTTCATATCTTTTAACACTGGGTTATCCCTCAGCTTTTGGTGGGGTTCCCTAGGGTCTTGTATAGTCACATCTAGATGTTTCGATGAAGATGGAATGTCTGAGGTTTCTACCTTATTTTTATCCATTTCTAGTAATAAGGCTAATTGAGATTTAATTTCTGTGAGTGCTTGAGTTAGCAACTCCATTTGAACCCCCTGTGCTTGCACACGAGCAGTTAGATCATCAAATTGTTCTCGTGACAATTGTAATTTAAAACGGGACTTCGCCCGACTTGCACCATCCTATCGTCCACGCCGAGTACACGAACTCTGCCCGTGACGCCAACACGGACGTAATTTGTTAGGCGACGCCCATGCAAATTCGAATCCGGACTCGAACTGGAGACCTCTAGTGTGTGAGACTAGCGTGATAACCACCGCCAATCCTGCAGCTGTCGCCAACACAAAAGCATCCGCACTAGGCTAAGACAGGACCTAACAGCTCTTTCTGAAAAAGCCCGCCAACACGGAAACGTCTAAGACGCTAGATTTAGGCTCAGTCCGGAAGGGCGACGATTGACGTGACCCGCTCACACTTCGGTTGCAGATGAGGACGAAAGCCCTTTCGACTTTTTCCAAGAAAACATAGCCCAACGGCTCTGATACCAATATAAGGTGCCTGTCAATGATACAATGATAGCTGCGGGGAATTTCTGCGTAGTGCCCCCTCTGTTATCCGTCATTAAAGCACGAGAGATTGTTCTCTGTTTCTCCTCCCCGTCATGTCTAGGAAGTGCTGGCTCGACTACTCACTCCTCGTGTGTCTCTCGCTAGCCGTCTCCTTAAGGTGAGTTATACTATTTTTGCACTCACTCACTTCCTAGGCTCCCCTTGACCCCATTCGGGTGCCCAGGGCCCCCGGACGGTCTTCTCTCGCACTTGTTCCCCAAAGTATTACACCATAAATGTAACATTGCATGTCACTTTAGTTTAGCTTTAGAAAACTACGGTGAAGACAAGTTCTAGATATGAGCTGCAGAATAGTTGCATCGACCAACTCTATCTCCCCAAGTCCTTCAACTCTTGTTGTGACCAGATTCCAATCTTTCTTATCTTCCTCTTTGACAGTTTTCATATAAATAGCCCTCTGACCACATATTAACAGGGAGAGCTGACCTTTGTAGTATTGAATTAAGGACACACAAACCAGCATGAGGAGGAAATGTAAAAAGTTCCCATGCAGTTTGGATTTTTAGACCAAATGGGGTGGTGTAATCCAATGCTGATTGAATCAAGAATTCTTGATGCGAAGCAGTAATGCAAGTTTTGTTTCCAGAGCTGTGGAGAAGCATTGCATTGTCTATGAGGGCTCAACCAAGAAGGATTTGAGAAGTTGATCATGACTTAACTACACATGATGTGGCATTGGTTTATTGAACAGACAGCTTTGTCAAATCGCCAGAGGTTTCTGGCATTTTGTTTGGTTGTTTTCACATCTAACTACTCTGGAAGGAAGAATCTGTGAAAAATGAGGTTTATATTATACTATGGTCAGCATTCTGTGGCAGTCATTGTATGTATTTTCATGTGAGTGGCCGCTTTTTAGCATGTTTGTTTCTTTGATTAGTCTTCAAAATTGGGGCTCTTCTTATGCTATTACAGGTGGAAGAAAAACTGGAAGAGTTTGACGCCACCCGCAGTGCAGGCTATCTATGTGCTGCAACCAGAGCAAATTTTGAGCAAGTAAGATCTTTTGAGTCTGCATGATTTATTCACAGACTTTCCCTTTGGGTCCTCATTTTTAAGAGCAGCTATCATGTCTTTGCCAATCTCATCCCTATGCCCACCTCTTTAAGATAAATATTACAAAATTTTAAGCTGGATTTTGTTTTCCCTCCTTCAGTATCCTCAAAGAAATGATTTTGAGTTCCATTTACCAACTCCTCTCTGCAGATAAATGGCCAATGTCTTGTATACATAGAACAACTGTTTGCTTCCACTTTACATTTAGGCAGAAATTGATTCAGTTTGACTCCAGAAGGGATTCCATTTAAACAATGCACTCTTAAGTGTGACATAGAAATGGTTGTCTTCCTTTTTTACTTAAGTTTTGAGATGATGCTTTGTTTCTGTAGGTTTTAGAAGAAGTACTAGACGGAAAAAGACTCTCAACCTTTCTGCACAGGATTTCTTCACGAGTGAATGGTGCTCTACTCAAAACATCTGCATTGAATGATGTCTTACTTGCGCATCCTAATCCTGCCTCTGTGACACGATGCACATTCAGGTGAGCTGCAATTCTTGACAATTGATTGACATTCTGCTTGCAACATTGGATTTTAACTAGTAGTATGAATACTCATTGGCACAGCATTCACAAAAAAGAAACTCAAGCAAGGGTCTCCCCTCTCATACACTCACGGTCAAGCGGATTGCGTATATGCACTGGGGTTGGTTCAACAGGTGCCATGAGATCTGCAGGTGGATACATCATGTCTCCCTCAACTGTGGATTTACAGTTCATGGTTAGGGAGCCCATTATGCCACATCCTTCCCATAGAAATTTCATGCATGGTTCTGTAAAGCAGGATGAAATGCTTAAAATGATGTTTAGTGGGAGGCAAGGAAATGTTTATTTTGATGGATCACACATATGTTATGGTATTAAGTTTGGAGATGTTATTGAGTTCTCAGCAGATGCACCACTAGTGCAAGTCTTTTTGAGGGATACTTTTTGTAAATAACATTTGATCACGTTTGTTCAACTTGTATTATCTGTCCCTGCCTGTGATTTTGTATAGTACTCAGTTTTGGGACTTTTGAATATGGGGCAACGTAGAACTGGTATTTTGGTTTATCTGCTATACAATTTTGCAGGTCTTTTTGGATGGACCGGTTTTCAGTTGTCTCACAAGCTCGTCTGGATGCTTGATAGATATTGTATTGTACTACCATCCCTTCAATTGAATTTGATATTGCAGAATATTGGGCATGCTTGTTTTGCATCAACTAGACATAGTTAGTAACAAAGGCCACAAAATAGCTGGAAAGTGGGAGTGATTTAGTGGAACCGAGGGACCATTTGTTTTGGGTGCTCTAGAGATGCTAGGTGAAAAATAAACACAATCATATTATATAAACCTTTAATTGATTCTGGCATCATCTCACATGTCAACAGAAATGAAATTTTATTATACATTTCACAAAAGCTACTAAATAGTGGTATATTGTGTCATGTTGTAGGTGGCTGTTGCTTAATCAATCCCCTTACCTTAATGATAGGGTCCTTTGTGTCTTAAAATTTTGTTTATTGCACCAAACAACATACACGAAATTACTGGTGCATCTATGCATCCATGAAACACTGTTTATGCGTGGGCGATTTGGGCCTGCTATATCCCTGGTAAACATGCATAAAATTGGTTAGGTGCTTCGCACATTTAAGCTTGAGGCCTCACTTGAGCGTTAAGAGAGGTAGACATTTCTCATTTTTTGCACTTGAAGCCCTTGCCTCTCACATACTTTCAATCCTCCCTAGAGTCCCTTGTGCTCTATTACTATGTAAAAATTACACAGCAAAGTTTGAGACTTTGCCATCATTAAAATCTTAGATGTTACCATAACAATAAGGATTCTTTCATCATAAGTTTGAACTCCTTATTTTCCTCTCTTTTTATCTCACAGGACCATAGCCATTATTTGGCCCTTATTTTGAAAACTGTGTGGGGTATCTAGTTCATGAATATTGTAAATTTGCAAAATTGGCACCTTAATGTTTTTCTAAAAGGTGGAGTAGAAGTGGAAGCACAATCAAAAGTAAGAGAGAAGGAAGAGTTATAGAGGTTCAAGCAAAACAGAAGAAGACGATATGTAGGGCTCCAACAGTCACAATGTGGGACTTGCCTTTCCTTATTCTATTATCATATTAGAATAAAGAATAAAGTGACAATGATGGGTGGCCACCACATGTAGTGTACATGTGGCATGGTCGATTTAAATTTATTTTTTTCCCTTTGGCCTAGTAAGTACAAACAAAAGTAGTTAGCTAGGCACATGCTGCCTTTAATCCCCAACAAGCTCCCACTTAAAGGAAAATATGCATGAGTGTAGAGAAAACAAGGAAAAAGTGACAAAGTACAATGTGTAAAAATACATAAAATAGATGAGGAATAGACATCGTGTCATTCTACACTCATAATATTCTTAAGGAAGGCATAATGTTCGAGCAAGAAACTTTTAGTGAGTAGATCTACAGGATTCTCATTAGTCAAGATCTTGACAAGCTCTATCTTCTTGTCCTCAAACCACCTCTTTGATGAAGTGATAACCAATCTCAATGTGCTTGGTCTTTGTGTGAAATACTAGATTATTTTCTAGCTGAATGGCACTCATAGAGTCTGAATGCAATGTAGAAGACATAGTCATGCCAAGGTCTACCACAAGCAACAGCCTAACCATAGGGCTTGCTTGCAAGCTTCAATAGTTGCGATGTACTTAGCCTTGGTAGTAGACAAGTCCGTGGGACTTTGCACCCTGGACATCCAAGAAATAACATCTCACCAAAGGTTAAAACATAGCTAGAAGTGGGCTTCCTACTATTATATGTATGTCCTACATAATTAGATTTTGTGTAGCCCACAACTCCAATATCTTGGCTAAAGGTATCACATGATACCCTTCACGACATCTTGATTTCGTAGCTAGGTGTTGCCATGGAATGAGCTGCCACAATTCTCATTGCAAATGCTATGTTAGGTCTAGTGGTCATCATGGCATACATCAAGTTGCCCATTGCGGATGCATATGGGATCTTGGCCACCTTGGCCTTCTCCTTATCAAACTTGGGACAATCTACCTAATTGATCTTCACATGAGAAGGCAATGGGGCAGCAAATAGGCTTACCACCTTGCATATAGAACCATTCAAGGACTTTATGAATATACTCCTTTACATACTAAGTATATGAGAGACATGCCCCATGTCCTTCATCTCAAAGCTCTTCTTGAAGTTGAGTCTTCAAAGTATCTAGCTCATTAAGAGTACTCCTAGCAATCAACATATTGCACCAAAATGATAAAGCTACCATCAAGGGCCTTCTTTGTGTAAAGACTTGGATTCATATTACTATAGGAATAGCTATGATACCATTCCTTAGGTGCCTTTTTAAGTACATAAAGACTCTTCATCAACTTGCACAGTAAGTGTTCTCTACCCTTTTCCTAAAAGCCCTTAGGCTGCTACATATAAATTGCCTCATGCAAATCCCCATGAAGGAAAGTCATTTTTGCATCCATCTAGTACTAGTCTAGATCCATTTGCACAACCAAGGCCAATACCAAGTGTGGAATAGTTATCTTGACTATAGGAGAGAATATCTCATCAAAATCGACATTCTTATCCTACTTAAAACCCTTAGCAACCAATCTGGACTTGCATGGCCATGCATATTTCCCATTGGGAGAATGAACTAAATCCATATATAGTTCTTTTGTAACGAATCATTCTCAGACTACATGGCCTTCTCCTTAGAGTGACTCACCTCTAGACATAGGCTCCTCATAAGTAAGGGGCTTACTAGAATCTATCACCATGATATAATGCATAGAGAGCTCAAAACAAGGATGAGGATGCGAGGCTCTAATGGAGTGTCTCAAGATTGGATGTGGGGTCTGTATGGCCTCTCCTCTCTATCCAACATCATTATCATGCACAACATACATATCTTGGCCCATTACATCATCATCAGTAGTAGTGCTGCAAGCTTGTACTGTAACAAGAGGATCCTCCAGGTTACTTATGCATCTTATCCTCTTGAAACACAACATCATGGTTGTGTTTCTTGAATATTCCTATTCATGGGCTTTGCAATACCGTTCTAGGTGGGGTGTAAGGGGCGGTCAAATGATACTTAATACCCCTCTTCACAAAGTTGCTCAAAATCCTTACAGGTATATTCACCTCCAGTGTTAGAATGTAGGTATTTCAACCTATATCCAAACTTGGTTTTCAATCATAACAAGAAAGTGTTGAAATGTAGCTAGCATATCTGACTTTTGCTTAAGAGGATCGACTCAAATTCTATGTGAATAATCATCAATAAACATGACAAAATACTTAGCATCACCTAGTGACTGACAAGGCATGGAACCACAAACATCAGAGTGCATAAGATCAAATGAATCACCCATCCATGTAGAACTAGATTTTTTATACGAGTCTGCTAGCCGTAGAAATACTGATCACAATAGTCAAAACATGAGTAATCAAGAGGTGTAAATGCTGTCAATGAGTGAGTACTTTCATTTTGTTAAGGGACATATGCCCAAGATCATGGCCAATACATAATGAACAGATCTAAGTACAAGCAAGGGATAGCTTGCCAACATTGGCACCTCTAGTAAAAAGAGATTGCAATGTGTAATCTTCCATGCATAATCACCAAAATAGACATGGTACCTGTCATCATCCAATTGTCCCAACAGAGATAAGGCTTTTAATTAAAGTCAATACATGAAATATATCATGAAGCACAAATAGAGTACAAGTACCAAACTACAATCTCACATCACCTATGCCAATAATGTCACATATATGATCACCACCTAGTTTGACCGAACATGTAACAATGCACTAGGTGTTAAACTAATGATGATATGGGGCAACATGGAAATACGCCCCCAAGTCAAGAAGCCAACATTAAGAATAAGCATATTGAACACTAAGTAAATGAGTGTCGTCAAGTGATAAAGGAACAAGTATGTAATCATCTGAGGGCTATATTTATCTATTCTATCTTAACATTGAACTTAGTAACAATGTTGTCATCATCAAAAGATTTGGCATTATCTTGTGCTTTCCCTTTGCATTTTTCGAGCTTATCATTGTGCATCTTATGGAACTATGGCCTTATGTGACCCTGCTATCCACAATAATGATGATAGAGACGACTTTGGATCACAAGAATTACTATGTTGCCCACAAGACTTAGACTTGCCCCTGTTGGTTTGTGAGTCTCCACCATGATTATTAATCGCATTACCGCCATGTTGTCTCTCACAGTAAGTGCATTGAAGTAGGGGTTGCATCAACATTCATCCTATTCACTTAATCAATAAGCAAATCACCCTCTATAGCCTTGAGCTTAAGGCCATCATCAAGAGGGTTTGCACTCATGGCAGTGCAGAATGTATCCCAAGATTATGGCAATGTGACAAGCAAGAAAGAAGACACAACATTCTCCTTAAACTTAAGGCCCTACAAGTAAGGTGACTGAAAATGGAATGAAACTCATTTAGGTAAGAAGACATTGATGTCCCTTCATACAAAAAGCCATGAGTTTCTTAATCCAATATAGTGGTGTTGCAGAAGCCTGCTTATCATAGAGATCATAAATCTTTTTCCATAATGCATAAGCTCATCAAGCTCTTCCCAATCATCTACATCGTAAAGTTTTGAATTTATGCCCTCCAGTTTCAATGGATTGACTTGCTTCTTTTGAACCAATACCTGCAAAATCTGAGTTGTCCAACATTGAAAGTTATTGCCATCCAACTTCCCTATGTTGAAGATAGCACTGTCATTGGATTTATTTAATGTGTTTGCCATTATATTTGCCAAACAAAGAGAATACAAGTTGTTGTAATAATAGAAAATTAGCCCCAAAACCAAGCCAAAAAGTGTGCAATGGGAGGAAGATAGTGCTAATGCATAGTTGTCCACAAGAAGAAAACACTAGAGTGTTAAATATAAGTGTCTACTCTGAAGGAAACGACTCAAAATTGATTTTTAGAATGGCTGTCCATAAAATAGCAGTATTTCAATGTGTAACTATAGTTAAACATGCAATAGAGTAAGCTCCCATTTTTCTAGGAAAATCTAGGTAGCCCCCGAGATATACAATGCAACTAGTAGCATAAACCATTGAGTATTAAAGACTGTCAAAACCTCCAAGGTGTCGAAGTGAACAAATAATTACAAATAGGTAATTCAGCAACCAAAATGTAAGACAATATAAAAATTTGGAAAGTAACATTTGTACATTAGTCTACCTACTTGAGGCTTCATTGGTCACCATTCAAGTGTGATGCTTTTGCCATGGTTGCTCCAATCGATATAAAGTAAAACCACCTCTTAACCGTATGTAATATGGAGAAAAGAGTTCATGCGCATAGAGATGGAAGTGGAGAGAGAGAGAGAGAGAGAGAGAGAGAGAGAGAGAGAGAGAGAGAGAGAGAGAGAGAGAGAGAGAGAGAGAGAGAGAGAGAGAGAGAGAGAGAGAGAGAGTGTGTGTGTGTGTGTGTGTGTGTGTGCGCGTGCGTGCGTGCGCGCATGCATGTTCACTAAAACTCATAGAGTGTAACAACCACAACAAACATAATGGGTCATCAGTTGGCAAAAGATGTAGCAGATTGACAATTTAGCCTTTAGATGTTTGTCTCAAAGGACACATGACACATGGTAATTCCTACATTTCCCCTTGGCTCTATTAGACAAGGAGGTGTTTGGATGAGTTTGTATATATTCTACTATGGTAGGAATAACGAAACAATCCAATTTAGATCTCGGTCTTTTATCAAATGATTTTAGACCTCTCACAAGAAGTTTTAGACAAATTCCCATGATGACCACTAAATTGTGAATGTCAACAACATTATGAACTTCTATGAGGGAGGGATAGTTGGTGCTTCCCAACAAGCAAGGCCCATGATGTTAAACACTATTGTGGAAAACAATAGAAAAGAGGTCTTTACCCACATAGGAAAAATGTCAAAAACTTCTCATGAGATCTTACAATTACCAAACCATATATCCTTATAGGCAATGATATGACTTAATTTTTCTGTGAACTAATTTATAAATTAGGTCAAACTCATGCATCATCTAAGGTATACTCACAATTGTTGTAGTAGTGGTAGTAGTAGTAGTCTTTTCTTCTTTTCTTGTTTGTTGTTGTTGTTGTTGTTTTTTCTTCTTTTTTGGTTTATTGTAGTGGTAGTGGTAGTGGTAGTGGTAGTGGTAGTGGTAGTGGTAGTGGTAGTGGTAGAGAGAGATATATGTTTTATTAAAGAAAATGAGAAGAGAAAAAGGATGAAGGAACGAGAGAGAGGGAATAAACATATATCATAATAAAGAAAGAGAGAGAGAGCGAGATGGAAGGAGAGGAGAGAATGAATGGATTTAAAAAAAAAGAGAGTGGTGGCGAGGTCCGGTGCGATCCGATGCAATACCACGAGACGAGAAACACTCCGACATACATTAATTTGTGGGTGGGTGGAGACTTTACATATGTTAATTTTTGTTGAGTTACAAGAGAAGAAATCCCTTCTCAAACAATTTAAGAAAGAAAAAAAGAATGATAACAAAAACAAATTGTTTGTCGTAACATAGACAAAATGGAAAACGATGAAGGTCGTGATGTTCAAGATCGCGAGGCTTATCTTAATCAACGTGTCCCATGTCCTTGCTCTCAATGTAAGCTGGCAATTAGACGAAAACGTCAATTGTCTATAGAACACGTATGATCCTTCGGCAAGTTTCAATCTAAGATCATTGATCAGGCGATCTTAGATTTTGAGCAAACGGTAAGAAAAGTTTATATCA
Source organism: Lygodium microphyllum (assembly GCF_053477565.2). Lineage (NCBI taxonomy): Eukaryota > Viridiplantae > Streptophyta > Polypodiopsida > Schizaeales > Lygodiaceae > Lygodium > Lygodium microphyllum. Next base: position 48,183,699 of record NC_141159.1, on the reverse strand, counting down.
ATCATGCATTGTATTCGCAAGCTAATTGAATACCATATACAAAAAGATTGGGTGTGGTTGGCAAATTTTCTATCCAGGGAGGTAACGTCTCGTCCAAGGAGGAGTGCACCCTTTGTGGCCAATTAGAAGAGTTCGTGGGCGTGCGATGGAGTGCGTGAGCCAATCCACCACTTGGAAGGTACTACCAATCTATACCGTTAATACCAGAGGAGACAGGCAGCCTTCGAGACTTACCTACAATCTTGGAGCCTGAGATGGAGGCAATGATCGATGCATTGATGCCCATGGACGTCGAGACTTCTGATCCGCTTAGAGAGGAAGCATCCATACCATTATATGATGGGTGTCGAGTATCTCACTTGAAGACACTGCTTGCACTCTTAAGTGCGCAAGGAAAATATGGGTGGAGCGATGCGAGTGTGACTGAGTTGATCAGGTACCTTGTACGTACGCTTCATTGATTTATTTTCGGCACTATCATTAAAAACATTTGTGCTTTTTCAAGGTGTAGCTTTCTATAATCAACATAGATGCAAATTTCCTTGCTATTCTTCTTAGGTACTACCACAATTCAGGTTACTGAAGTATCATATATTATCACTTGCAAATACTATGCTTGAGTCTCGTGATAATGCACGACATGTTTTACGAAAGCTTGGCATGGACTACAATAGCATCCATGCATGTATCAATAATTGTATACTATTTCAAGGAGAATACGAGACTATGGAAACATGTCCAAAGTGTGGTGTTCACAGATCGACAGGACTTGCAAGAAAAAACCATCCCTAAAAAAGTTCTTAGACATGTTTCGCTTATCCCCCGCATAAACCACATGTTTCGTACGTCCGGCATGGCGAGCTTGACAATGTAGCATGCGCAGAATAGGTCCATAGATGGAGTTCAACGAATATCAGCAGATTCACGTGCATGGAGTCACATTGACTCTACCTTCCCATGCTTTTCCCGAGAGCTAAGGAATATTCGGCTCGGTCTTGCAATGGATGGTGTGAACCCATTTGGTCTGCACTCAACTTCTAATAGTGTGTGGCCTATAGTCCTTGTCAACTACAATATCCCTCCATGGCTTTTTATGAAGAAAAGACATCTCATCCTTAGCTTACTCGTTCCCAGTTGCTACAAAGTAAAAAAATATGGACGTGTATCTTCGTCCATTAATCAATGAGCTTAACATTTTGTGGGAGGAGGTGCAAGATATGAGCAAGCACGATGGTCGATGGTCCACCAATATTCGAGCCATTCTCATGTGGACGATGCATGACTTTCCGAGATTCGGAGAGTGCTCAGGTAAGTAGGCTTCCGTTCTCGTTAGTAATATCTATTATAGCTCATTCAAGTTTGTATTCACTGGATAAAGGTGTTGGGATAGGTCTGGTTACCTTAGGTTATCATGCATGTCCATTGTGCGGGCCACAGTTAAACTCCCGAAGATCATGAACCATGAAGAAGATGTTATATCAAGGACACGCCGTTGCCAAAGGGTCATGAACTCAGGGAAGGTTTTCTTGGATGACCTCCAACATGTATGAATGCCCAAAGCTGGTACAATGGTCCACACGGAGTCACATCCAAACGGAATGCGACGGTTCTCAGTTTTCTACGAGTTGCCATATTGGACCCACTTACAGATCAACCACTTGTTGGATCCCATGCATATTTTCAAGAACGTGGGCAGCTTGCTATGGGACCACATCACAAGAAAGAGAGACACTATAGGGGCACGAATGGATTTGAAGGAGGTAGGCAAGATGGAGGCACTTTGGCCGCAGTTGAGTGCTGATGGTCGCTTGCAGCTACCTCATGCTCCTTGGGTTTTGTCCCCTAAAGAAAAGCACATTGTGAAGCAAATAGTCAAGTCTATCCGCACTCGACGGGTATGATGCGTTCTCTTAGGTCTGCGTTTCCTAAAGACGACCAATTATCAGGGCTAAAATCCCATGATTGGCATAAGATATGTCAGATTTGTACTACGAATGGATTGTAAGTGGCCTGTGTATTTTGCTATTTGGAGTGTAGTCATTGTTCATAATGCTTTCTCATTTGTGGGAGTTTGTACTACCGATCGCGATCGCAGGATGCCTTACTCTAGAAATACGTGAGGCAATTTACAGGTTGTCGACTTTAGTACAATGGATCTCATAGAAGGAGATTAAGACGTTCTCTATTGAATCCGTGAGGCGGGGAGCAGTAGAGACGGTTTGTCTCTTTGACAAATACCTACCTACCACCATGCTCACGATACAAATCCACCTTCTTGTGCATCTTGTAGATGAAGTGGAGATTGCTGAACCTGTCCATACATGATGGATGTTCTTCTTGGAGCGCTTCATGAAAACCCTGAAAGGCTTTGTGCGACAACGAGCTCGGGTAGAAGGTAGCATGGCTGAAGGTTCGTTGGTGTCTGAGGCGCTAGTGCATATTTCGCAATGGCTACCAAGGGTGGCTTCAGACAACAGTATGCTATGGTCGCTGAAGGACGATGATAGACTAACCAGACAATGTGGTGGTTGGAAATGGGGTAGAAAAAAGAATGGATGCTCGAATGGAGGAGAAAGTGAATCGCTTTTGTATGTTGCACCATGCCTCTATGGATACATAGCTCGCTAGGTACCAGCAAGCTAGGAAATATCGAGAGGAAGCGCAATCTGAATTTTGACGTAGTACGCGTCATCAACCGATTCGATATCCTGAGGGCATGGAGGAGATGCCGCGGTTTATGTCAACGCGATTGTTGTATGGAGCTTTGATTGCAGCGTCTCGTGAAGGGGCGGAGGTCTCAACCGAGGAGTGGGAATTCTCGAGGGGATGTAGTCCAAAGGTGATGACGTGTTTAGGGTTTGTGGTATCTATATTTTATATGCGACAACTAATTGAGTGTTTCAATGTATATTACAAAATATATAGTGCAACATGGTTATGCGGACGACCTTTCCGCGTGGAGCGTATTGACAAAATGCGCTCCACAATAGATTGTGGTATCATGGCAAGGTTCAAGCAAGAGAGCCGACGACAAGCAACTGATCGAAACACGGTTATAGATGAGATGGAGTATTTTGGGAACTTGCAAAGTATTGTTACGGTGGATTATCGTAGCTTCTCGATGATCCTATTCGATGTGCAATGGTTCAAAGTGGTACTTGAAGGAGTTGGAGAAACAGTTCGACGACGTTCATCTGGATTTCTTGAAATAGATTCCGAAAAAAATGGACGGATTTGCACGACACGTTTGTGTTGCCGGCCCATTGTGAACATGTGCATGAACTCATTTGTTTTTTAATTGTATTACGACATGGTACATGTCACAATAGTTAAATCTCTCTTGTACGTGATTGTGAACAGGTAATCTTCTATCCAAACGCCTGACAACCTCGATGGTGGTATGTTATACCTTCAGCTCTCCGAAGTGCGAGAGTATATGATCAAAGCGATGTTCCGAGTATAGATGAGGACAATATGCAAATAGAGGGGTCGATATTGCAAGGGGTGGAGGTCACCGAAAGCTTGGAGCATGTAGAGGAGCCAGCATTGAGTAACAATGATGGAAATACGGGAGTTCAAGAATTCTTTGAGAACGAGGTGGACTCATCCTTTTGTGGTGACATGTCTATTGACCTTCCAGTGTATGTGGAGTTGTGTCAGGAGATTGATATGGGACCATAGGATACTTCATACTTGGAGCATCCACCTACTCAATTCGTTGACGAATCACTTATAAGGGTACATAAGATATGCATTTTAAGTAAGATCATTTTTTAAAGATTTACATTATCGTGCTTTGTATGATTTAAATTGATTATGCTAACATCATTTTTTGTCTGTGTAAGTGACCTTTGTGGATATTTAGATCATCAAGATGAGTTGAGGAATGAGCGATGAGGAGCTGTAGGAGATTTTCACGCGTATGTCTCTAGTCAGATGGCAAGATTCAGAGACATGGCGGACCAAGAGCTGTCTCGGACACCGTCAGGCCGTTGTATTAGATCTACTTCGGCGCGATCTGATGATTCAGTTTCGAGCAGACGAGATCAATGCTCCGAACTTGGGCTAGACAGAGGGAGTGGTTCAGGGGGATGCTGCAGAGATCCGAATGTAGTGAGCCCGCAGTCGGCTCGGGATATAGGTGCTACTCCTCGCTCTCGTGGCAGTTCGAGAGAGTGTGACTCAAGTGGTTGCTGTGGAGGCACGGACACAGTGTCTCCGTTCGTTGTTCTGCTGGAGTTGCGTCACCTCCCGGATTTGTCACACACCTATGGGAACGTCTACTCCACTCAAACCGGCTTTTGCTCAACCGTCGACAGGTGGCACCCCTATGGGTGCTACTCCGATAGATACTACCCCGATTGGTACACCAGATGTACAGGGGTCTCTTGGATATATCCAGGAGTGTGATAGCAGGTGGGAGAGGACCCATCTTAGACATACCCTATAGGGGTATGCCTACCTTGTAGATGATAGGTGAGGAGCCATCATCGTGAATGATGAGGGGAGGAGGGTGATGGCTTGCATGAGAGAGTTGTGCTAACAAGTTTTTCAACACAACGTCTTGGATCATTGGAAGAACATACCGGAGGGGAGCAAGGACTACATAGTAGCATCCTTGCATGAGGAGTTTCCACCAGTACCAGCTGCAGCAGATAGGTTTTCTACAGGCTGGATGATGGAGTGCATGCGTGCATATATGTCACATAGACTATCGGACGCACGCAAGGTACTCAAGAGTGGGGCTTCAAAGCCCGAGTGGCTAGACACAGACGACTAGCGCCGACTCAGGGAGGAGGCTATAGATTCTCCAGGATGTTGGAGACAGCAGCGCGAGGCGGCGAGGGCACGACTAGAGGCCAGAGTGGTCCATCATCTTGGGAGTGGCGGCCACAGGACATATCTAGAGGACTTTGTAAGGTTTTCTTTTGTTTTGCTTGCATATTTTTTTGCAATATCCTTTGAACTCACAACCGTATTTCTAACAGCTGTATTTTGTTTTCTTTGCAGCACTCCATTACAAATCGTGCTCCCACCGGCCTTGAGAATCGATACGCAGAGAGGCACGGTCTCACTGCATTGATCGACCGATTGTATGGACGTGGCGGCCCTGTAAGTCACTAATCTTTCTTGTCTGTAGTTACCATGTTTAATTAGAATGCATTATTGTATGGTGGACTGATGTGTAGTTGTTTCTTTTTTTGAAGAGTCCGTTTGATGCTCCTTTGCAGCGGTACAAAGTTTTGGATGGCGATGATCTATAGCTCACCCTTGGATCCCTGGAGCTCACACACCCTTCTTTTTTGGTCATGTGATTTGTGTAGACATTTTCTATGTAGTAGTAGTATCTTGCCATGATTGTATTGGTCACTTTCATTATGCGATCATGTATTTATTTCATGTATCAGTGTTATGATTTAAGTACACTTTGTCTTTATTTACACGAGCATTGTACACATTTCTAAAACTATTTTTTATGGCCCAAATAAAGCACATAGTGCTATATGTGGTAGGGCAACTTACTACCTTGCCACAATTTTTTTTTTCCCTATTACCATCGCTATTAGCATTGCAAATTTACTACACGCATTGCTATTAGCATCGCAAAGCATTGTTATCAGCGTTGTTATTTGCGTCGGTATTTGTGACGCTGATACCGACGCAAATAGCGACGCTAATAATGACACTAATACCGATTGTTCTATGGCGTCGCCAATAACGACGCTTTTTGCGACGACGGGGGCAAATTTCTTTATGAACATTTTCGTCGCTTTTAACGTCGGTATAAGGCCTATATCTTGTAGTGTTCATTTGTTAGTGCGTGACTTGGAAGAATTACAAAATCAATGTCTACATACATGATGAGCCGTGCTCTTATCTTTGTATGCTTAATTAATCACCAATTCATGGTGCCTTAATCTTTGATTACATAAGTGGTATAATTGAACATGCATTGTAACTCAAGCAATTCTTTACATACCTATTACTCAGCCTTCAATTTCATGCATTGAGATGTTGATCTAACCTTGCTTATCAAAACATTTATTAATCCATCGATTATAGGTAGCACCATCACTTGCTTTTAAAAACATTATTGAGAATCAAGCTTGTCAACCAGTTTGGTAAAACCTACCTGTTGAGGGCCAATCTTATTAAATGGTCTAGTAAAGCCTTCATGTTGATACCCCCATTTATGAAATACAAATTAGTAGATATAATGTATGGACCATACTTTTATTACACTCATTGTCTTAATCGATGCCTTCGTGTTCAAAGCCACATAACATTCTACCATCAAACTAGGAAAAATATATCAAGCAAGGAGCACCATGTGGGAAATATATCTAAATGGGAACTCTATTGTACAAAGAATGAATCTAACAAAGCTCTAAAACTTGCCCTTCCTAATTGGAAAATGGTTAACACAAGGCCCTAGAACTCATGCTTTGTCTATGCGCTAGAAAGAGATGGATTATTGTGGATACAATAAAAGTCTTGGTGTGTTAAGCATGTGGTCCTTGCTTAATATTGGATATATGTTCTTTTTTACATGTAATCAATATGAGAAGAGAAAATTGGTAACTACTAGAGTAAGAAAATTCTTGGCATAATGATATATTTGTGCACTTGAATTCCTAGATATTTTTATTGTATGCTTCTAAGAATGGGTATTATTATTATTTTTAAACCCAATATATACCATAATATTTTAAATATTGTTTAGATATTAGGGAGAGTGTGGTTGTTCATAAAAAGATAATAAATCCTCGATGCAATATGCTATTTTAGGCATAAGATCAATACAAATTTATAAACACATATTTGCGAGAGCCCTCCCAACACGAGGAAGATTGGTGCATTTGTCTCTCTCTTTTCCTTTGTGTTCAATTTTTATTTGTGTCAGTCTATGAATTCAGGGTTCTTAGTGGAATATTAGTAGCATTAGTATCAGAGCTTAGTATAGTGATTGGAAGGCATGTCAACATTAATCATGGCTCTACCATGAGCATGAGTTTTTTCCTCATTCTCAACATATCTAGCTTCAAAGCTTTATCTTTTTGTTTACTCGATAAAACAATAGTGCCCACAAGTTACATCCATGCCTACTTCTCCTCTTTATTTGGGTTCTATGATGACCTTTTACAAGGACAAATACTCTCTTTCTCTTCTTTGCATGTAGTAATCAAATTGCCTTTAAAGGCTCATAAGTTGATATGTTTTGTTTTTCTTCTAAAGCAAGAGTATAGATGATCCAAAGGGTGAAGAGGTTGGTCGAATAAGGTCTTTGTCTAGAAGTTTAGTGACTTGTCCTCAGATGCAATGGGCTATGTCTATCAGGTGCCTTGTGCAAAGAAGAAACTCCTTGAAATAATTCTATCTTATGACCTTAGTCTCCTCTAGAGGGTGGCAATTGTGGGGATAGTCCTCTACAAAATAGTGTTTATATAAATCTAAGAAATGTAGTTGTTTGGGGTTGAGAGAAATAGACTGAAATACCTTAACTTTAGTCATGTAAATTATACAAGTCTTATTTCTAAGTGCGCCTTCAACCTAGGTATGTGTAACTAATGGAAATAGTTCAAGCTTTGAATCACTATATAAAGTTGTAATTTGACCATGAAACTCAAAAGTGATTTTATGGTTGTGACAATCAATATCAAGGTTATATTGATGACGAAAAGGCATGCCCAAGATGTACATTATCTTTATAGAAACCCATGGTTATTTCTAATCCTTTTATTTCTCATATATTGTTACATCTGATTCCTTAAAAATCAAATTTAACATTGTACAAAGATAGTGTGGTTTCTAAATGTTGTCTTTTAACCAATTTTTTGAAAATCAAATCATGTGAGCTACCATAATCATGTAGAATACTAATATGAAATCATTGATAAAACCTTCTATATAAAGCAATGCATGTATAGAAGTAGAATTATTTGATGATGGGTTTTCTTCATTGGCCTCTTATTGGATTGAATCTATCATCAAATCAAATGTGTACTCTAATATCTTTGTGAAGCTCTACTATAGTAGTCTTCTTGGGAGGCATCTTTATACAATAATTAGCATGAATATTACCATGCTTCTTGCATGATAGCAAACAATACGAGGTTGTTTGCCATTAGGGGAGATTTGGACTCGAGTTTGGGCCTTGTAAGAAATTCTATCTCAGGATAGAGAGACGTAATTTAAAAATTAGTGAGAATAGCATAAAATTCATTTTAATTAATTTTTTAATATTTCTTTAAAATTCATAAATTAGCATGAAGTTTTTAAGTTATCAATTACCATTAATTAAGAATCTAAAGGTTCATACCTGTAAACTAGACTAGTTAGTGCTTAGAATTTGTAGGCTCATATCTAGATCGATTTAAAATAATGGTGCAATTACTTTTCATCAAAACTTGAGCCAAAATATTGCACCAATGCTCAAGCTATCTTTTGACATGTTAGGTTTGATACATTCTCATTTGAGGTATTCTCATTTCTTCGAAAGCAACTCCAGATAATACTAAGAAGCTTGTGAGGATGGCTCCCACTAAATCAACAACACAGAGAGAGATGGATGGGGCCTAATAATCATCAAAGAGGTACAAGAGAGATGTATATAATCTCCACAACAAGCTTGATAAATACAAATGTTTGAGGAGATGGTTGAACCTATATTAGAGTAGTATAGGTGAGATGTACATTATCTTCATAATGATCACAATCGTGAGTATGAATCCTTAAGAAAAATATTAGGATTGTGTAATGTAACAAAAATATTTGAGATATGCATTATATGAAGTTGCAATAGAGCATTATAAATAAGAGAATACATGTAACAAAGTAAGATATTTTCTAAACATATTTTGATGCTCATTATTTTTATATCTCAAATCATTTTCATTTGCTTGATTGAATTGACTGTGGATTTTTAAGAACAGGTCTATCCATTCAATCAAAAACCATCCAAGCACATATATAATGTTATTGAGTCTATCAAAGTAAGAAATCCGTTGAGAGAGAAATCTTATTTGTTGGAGTTTTTTTTTTTGTATAAAAGGTTTAGATGTATCAAACAAAGAGTGTCATATATGCAACTAGTTTAACCTTGGGCTTCAAAGTGAATATAATATCCCTTGGCACAACAAATAAAATCATATCCCTTGGCTTTCAAATGAATATAATAGTGTATCAATTCAATCAACTAAATGGATGGAGAAACTAGCTCATTCATATTAGCCATATGAGATGCAATGGAGTGTAGAAAGCTAATATTCTAGAGGAATTATATTAATAAACATATAGAAAGATTGCTCCACAAAGTCAATCCAAAATAAAGTAATGCAACACTTTAAGAGACAAGTAATGAGGGAATCATGGCAGAAATCTAGTATAGTAATTAAACATTCTTAATATTTTGTGGGAATGAAATATATGTACTTAAACCTTTCTTTTATTTGTCAATTCCATATCCAATAAAGCTATCGTCATATAGCATAAGCTGCAAAATTTTTTGATACAATCAATTGTGCCTTAAAATATTCTAAAGTTCTCATAAGCTTCATGGATACTAAAACATTTACAATTAATTACACCATGGATACCAAAATCACGATACAATTCATTATACCAAAATATTTTGATTCTTCTCAAGTATAAGCAAAACATTACTCCATGTTGGAATATTTTGTTCCTTATCCTTGTTGGATGAAGGATTCAATGATCTTGTGTTCTCTCCATTCTCTCCCATATAAGAAATATTCATTTTACAGTAATCATTTCAAACACTATCTTGGTGAAAAGATTTATCTCATAATATGATACACTACAATATTTCTATGTTTAGGCCCTTGTATTGGAATAATTGATAACCTTGATATTGGAATCTGTCATCATTCTATACCAAGACACTTATGGATGGCCATGATGCTATACCACTTATAGAAGAAATAAAACATTCTCCCAAATTATTGAGATAGTTTCATCTATCTCAATAAGATGATCCATCTACAAATACATATGGACAATCATATTTCAATCATCCCCCCTTGTTTTTTGAGACTTGTTAAAAGAAATAAGGAACATACCCATGATACAAAGAAACACACACAGACATTAAGAAATAAGGAAGGTATCAAAGAGGAAAAACACAATGTGAGAGGAGCCTTGAGCTAGCATAATGTGAGAAGGGCCCTCAAGACTATGGGGGGCCATTGGGGGGGGGACTAAGACCGCACAATTCGAGGGAGGGGACTTGAGATTTCCAAGTCACCTTTCCTTGCATTGTGTGGGTCTTATTGTGAGCATGAACCCACACCTAATGCAAGGGGGACCCCTAGGACTGCACAATGCAAGGGAGGGGCTTTGAGATTTTCAAGTCACCCCTCCTCGTGTAAAGTGAGTTCAATGCAAGAATGCAAGCATGGACCCACACAATGCAAGAGGAGCCTTCAAGATTTTTAACTGCCTCCCTCCTCATGTTGTGTGGGTCTATTGCCAATACAATGCAACAAGGAATCCACTGTTGTATTTGGAAAGGCCTCATTAGGTTGTACAGGTCACTACCACCCACCTTCTTTATAGAGTGATTTGCTAGTGTTCACTTTGAGCAATTTTTAACACCCCGCATGGCTTTTGGACCATTCAAGATATACTTGCATTTGGGGGTTTAAAAAGCTCAAAATGGATAATGGAAGACTAAGATATGAGGAAACCAAAAGGATATAAGGAAACACAAAAGATACATGAGAGGACTGACACAATGTAAGGGGAGGCTCACCAATTTTCATGTGCACCCCCTCCCCCCTTCTGGATGGTGCCATTGCATCTGGAACAACCTAAAACCACATGGATGGTGCCATTGCTCAAAATGGACATAGGAAGATCAAGATATAAACAAAAAGAAGTGTCACTTGAGAGAGTCCACATATAACGCGAGGGGGTCCCCAACCAAAATTGCCAGGAGACCCCCCCCCCCCCCCCCCCCCCCCCCCCGCCCCCCCCCCCCCGCACAATTCGAGGGAGGGGACTTGAGATTTCCAAGTCACCTTTCCTTGCATTGTGTGGGTCTTATTGTGAGCATGAACCCACACCTAATGCAAGGGGGACCCCTAGGACTGCACAATGCAAGGGAGGGGCTTTGAGATTTTCAAGTCACCCCTCCTCGTGTAAAGTGAGTTCAATGCAAGAATGCAAGCATGGACCCACACAATGCAAGAGGAGCCTTCAAGATTTTTAACTGCCTCCCTCCTCATGTTGTGTGGGTCTATTGCCAATACAATGCAACAAGGAATCCACTGTTGTATTTGGAAAGGCCTCATTAGGTTGTACAGGTCACTACCACCCACCTTCTTTATAGAGTGATTTGCTAGTGTTCACTTTGAGCAATTTTTAACACCCCGCATGGCTTTTGGACCATTCAAGATATACTTGCATTTGGGGGTTTAAAAAGCTCAAAATGGATAATGGAAGACTAAGATATGAGGAAACCAAAAGGATATAAGGAAACACAAAAGATACATGAGAGGACTGACACAATGTAAGGGGAGGCTCACCAATTTTCATGTGCACCCCCTCCCCCCTTCTGGATGGTGCCATTGCATCTGGAACAACCTAAAACCACATGGATGGTGCCATTGCTCAAAATGGACATAGGAAGATCAAGATATAAACAAAAAGAAGTGTCACTTGAGAGAGTCCACATATAACGCGAGGGGGTCCCCAACCAAAATTGCCAGGAGACCCCCCCCCCCCCCCCAATTGTGCCGATACACTCAAGTTGCATTTTACATCATGAATTTGGTAAAACCATCGGTACAATTGCATCCGAATAGCCCAAATCCCCTGCTTAGGATTTAAAAACACTCAAAACGGAGGTGGGGGTTTGCGCCTTTCTACAATGGCTCAAAATGTGATAAGACCTTTTCAAACAAGATAATGGACTCCCCCCTCTCTCTTCTCCATACCCCCCTCCCCTCCCCCCCACCCCTTGCATTGTGTTGGCTCTAGGCTAGTATAATCAGAGAGAACCTTGGGCAATAGACAGAATGTGACGAGGGATCCTCCAACAATGTTATTGGCTCCTCTTCATGTTATCATGGCCCAAGTCCCCCCTCATGGATTCCATATTTGGTCATCTAGCCCTAAAATATATATTTTCCATTGAAATAGAAAACCAAAAAAAAATGAAAACATTTAAAGGAGTGAGAAGAGCGAATCACATGTAGCATTTTGGAATGAGAGACACCTCATTTAATACTCCAAAGTTTCAAGAAAAAGATAGGCATACAAGAATGAAGGGAGAGTAGTTTGATGTAATATTGGAGAATGACAAGAAAACTATAGGAAGAATGGAAAGGTGTATGAGACTGACGAAAAATGTCACTATCTAGTCTCTTAAATTGTTCGGTTTCTATGCCTCAACAAATTTGTCATCAAACATGCCTAAAAATGTTTTATGTTTTGGAAATTTTTAAGAATGAGATAATTTTTTTTTAAAAAAATTCATTTTACCGTAACGGTAGCTCTCTCCTTATTGGTTGAGAGGCTTTCTCTCTCCAAAACTAAAGGTAGCATTTGCATGTGGTCGATCACCCATTGTGTTATTAATTTTAAAAAATTACAAATGAATTAATTTGTATATCTTACATAGTTTTTTTTATTTAAAAAAAAACATATGCCACACAATCATGACTTGTTGTATCATCTATTGGTATCTTGGGTCCTTACCTACTTCTTCCTTGGCCATTTCTATGATTAGGTATTGTTGTTAGAGACCTTGCCTTGGAGGGATCTTCTAAGATAAGGGCATTGAGAAATCCTTTGTGACTTAGCGCATCCACAATGACACTCTCCTTACTTGGCATGTACTTAATCTTAACGTCATGCTCTACAAGACTTCAACCCATCCTTGTTGCCTCCCTTTTGTAGAACCTCATGAAGCTATTCACAATGTTTGGATTATAGTGGGATTTTGTCTTAACACTTGTTATGTTAGTTTTTAGAAGAAATAAGGAAGGACTTCTTTGGCTGTGCCAACTTGCATTGTTGGTCCAAAAATCATCAAACTTAGGGCAATAGCAACCTGTATAGCTAATTGCTTGAAGGTTTATGATTTGTAGCCCTTGCTTATTGCAAATCCTTGAGAACCATGAAGAGGTTTAATAAATGGCTTCATTGGGTGAGAGGGTTGTTGAGATCCTTGAAGTTTGGAATGATCTACCAAGAGCATTTATATAAATGTTATGGTCTACCCAAAGAAATATTTAATGACTAGATACAAGCTTGTTTGATCCTCATGTCTTGTCCCACTCACACTTGCATGTGAGCCCCTTAACAATGTAGACGAAGGCGATTCTTTAGTTGTGGTCTTTACAAGGTGATATATGTATATATGTATACGCACACACACACATCTATATATACCTTATCCTTAACGATTATTTTCTTCTTTTGATTTGCTTGTATTCTTGATGCCTTGAGATGTCACTAGTTATAGTTCAAGCCCTCAATTGTTTTTGTGTTTGGCTTTTTTAAAGATTTTCCTATATAATGGTCAAAACCATCACTCAATATGCATGTCTTGTCTATGTGAACCACAATTTTGGTAGAATAGTAGCAAAACATTAAGTTCTTAAGGTGCAAAAGTACACATGCACATGTGTGCGCACACACACACACAATTATGTTAATGTGCACACATACTTGTGAACACACACAACACAACTTCAAGGTCCTCATTATTATAAACAACTAGAAAGATCCATTTTGGTTTTCCCTCTACTTCAGAATAGGGTTTTGTTGCTTGACAACACAATATCCAAAATAACATCAATGCTCCAAGAGGATTTGGCTTGTTTTAAGATTTACCTTGTCTTCTATTTGTTGTGCACACTTAAGTACTATTGATCCAGTGGTACATTTAGGTGTAGTAGCAATTACTGGCCATACATCCTTGATGGGTCACTGTTATCTGCAAACTAGAAGTCTTTCCTGATTACAGTTCTTTGTTGCTTTGTCCATAAAGACAGAATACTTGTTGAGCGCTCTCTCTCTCTCTCTCTCTCTCTCATGTAAAGATTGCTAGAAACTCTGTTGATTGGTCATTGAGAAGACTACACCCTTTGCAAATAGCAGCTTGAACATTTTTATTCTGTGACTAACTTTACTGTCATTGAATGAACTGCATCACACATACTTCAGTGAAAGTTCATGACCGGCAGTTCTGTTCCTGTCAAGAAGGCTAATAGCGTCTCTGGACTTGCATCCCTCTAGAATCTTCAAAATAAGATGTAAGAGGCTTGGTAGCTGTGGCTATATCCTTGTTCAAAAAAAACTTAACTAGCCATATCATGGACCTAGATAAATTTATTGATTAGCTGCAGTCCACCCAAGTACTTTGTGTCCACCCCTGACTCTCTCATCAGAGCCACACGTCCTGTTCTTGCCACCTACCAAAACACCAAAGGACTTAACAAAACGTTATCCTCAACAATCTGTAGCACATTTAAAACATGTTACATAAGGGGGAAAGAGCTAAAGAAACTTGAAAGGGAAAGACATGCAAGACAAACAAGGCAGATGCCAAGGACTATTGATAAGGAACTATAGCATGCTGTAAGCAAACAAAACAGAAAATACCCCAGGTTTTAGCTTTTATAGATTGACGAATTTTCCCATCAACTACCCATAATCCACATAAGAATCAACCACCCATACCTTCACTAGGTCTAGTCAGAGTAGCAATCTCTACAGAAATGCTTCTAGGGTCACTTAAAGCCGCAGTGTCTTCATTATCATCCACTGTTCTGCAACTTTTGTAGTGTATTGCTATTTGGACTCTCATAGTCATATCCTTCCTCCCCTTTATACATAGACAAACTCTGCATGTTCTATGCAGCAGGCATTCTTTGCAGAAATACTGTCATGCACATTGCACAGTCACACACTTTATCTATGTGCCAAAGCACTTACTCCTTTTTCCACCCTTCTCAATTCTGACCATAAATGCTGAAAAGGAGTTTTTGAAAGCGCAGACATGACCAATTATTTACAGAGCCTAAATCTTGTCCCCCCTATGAACATTATTGAGTTCAATCCTGATCAGCTGATATCCAGTTTCATGATCAGGTATCAGGTCTCCTAAACCACACCATTGTGTCTATCGACAGCATCATCAATTACAGATATAAAGAACACATTTGGACTATAATCTTGTTAAGGACTGTAGACCAATTCATGATGAAGACTACAACAAGGTTCTAAAAAAGAGTCTTGATTGTGAAATATGAAAATACCCATGGACGGCGAGAGCCCAAGGCCTTATTTGAAGGAACACAACAAGCTGTTCCAAATTTCTCCACATTATTACTAGCATGTCATCATGGCTATTCACCATTGACACTAAGCAATTTTTGTTTCATGCTTACACAGAAATATACAGTGCACATGTAATCAGGCACTTGTCCAGTTGACAAACTATGTGGCTCCCTTCATATGCTAAAAACCTGTTCCACTGCTGCTAAAAACCTGTTCCACAAGAAAAACAGCACTACTACTCTGCAGGCTGAAATAGCATCTACAGCTGAAATAGCCCACACAGAAAATGTAGCATCCCTTTTTTTGTCCCCAAAAAGTAGATACTTCTTTGAGATCAACAATGGTGCTAACTGCCAGGGGAAAACCAACACTGGCACAACATACAAGGAGCAGAAATCAAACACCACTAGAGCAATACACAAAGATTGCTGACTAGTTGGTACACTCATCTTGGGATTCTATCACTCTCACACTCAACATTGTTGCTGCTAAGCTAATATAAAAAGTCTTAGCTCTCACCAACGCGCCACTGCCCTCACCCCCGTACCCCCGTCGAACTGTGCCCCCGCTGACTAGCCATCGCGCCTCCCCCGTCCCTCTCGCCTGCCTCCTCGCCATTGCGCTGCCCCCCCCCCCCCCCCCCCCCTTTTCTCCTCGCCATCGCCCAACTTCGGGATTGGCTCCGCTCCACGCTGCGCATTGGCACAGCGTAGATCGTGGAGGCAATCCTCATGGGCCGTGGGATCTTCATGGTTCATCTCACCTCTGCGGACGCAGCTCGTGAGTTAGTGGAGAGCTCGCCCTATGCCTCCACGAAGGGGGTCATTCACATGGTTCCCTGGTACTACGGTTTCACAGTGGAGTCATTTGAGCTTCACAACAGATTTCTCAGGCACCCAGTCACTTTACTTTTCCCCGAACTGGCAGTAGAGTACCGCCAATCAATGGAGGACTTTGGTTGGCTCTTCGACACAGTTCTTTCTGCCTCCTTCGCGGATGCTGTGATAGCTGCAGGAGTCCCCAAGGTACGAGTGGCCGTGAAAGACAAAGTGTATACCCATGTTCTTGGAGATAGAGGCAGGAGGTCACTCCTTTAGGTAGCAGGTCACAGTGACCGGGCAACCAGGGTAGTGCCTGCGCTGCCATGACTTTGGGCATCGGGCAGCAGACTGTACGCGCTTCGGAGCCGAGGCAGCTCCGTCAACAGGCCCATAGGTGGACGCTAACGGCTTTGCACAGGTCCAAAGATGACAGAGAGGGAGACGGCAGGGGGGGCCACAACCAGCTCCACAGACGCAGCCTCGACAGCAAGGAGCAAGAGGGCAAGCGACGCCCCCTTAGTAGAGCACTCCGCACCTGGGCCCCCCCCCTTCCTTTTCCCCACCCGATAGGATCGCAACCCCCCACATCCACCACCCACGCCACAGACTACCTCACCTGAGATCCCACACCCGCCACCCCCCCCCCCCCCCCCCCTTTTGTTTGTATCATATACAAATGTACAAAAGGAGGGATCAGTTATATGTGCAAACACTGCTTCGTATGCTATTGAAGGCATTGGTCAACTTCCCGTTATTGCAATGGATGGAAAACTACCATGCTCGATCTCCCTCTGTTGAAAGCACCTACCCACAATGTATGTGAAAGTTGTGTACTCACTAAAATACATCATGCTTTGTTTTCCAAGGGTGGTACTATACGTGCCAATCAAATATTATAAATTGTGCATACTAATGTTCGTGGGCCCATACGTATTGAATCCATAGAAGGCTACTTGTACTTTGTTACTTTCATTGATGACATGACTCGTCATTGTTCAGCATATGCTTTGAAGCACAAATCCAAAGTGTTTACATGCTTTAAAACATTCTTGGCCTTGGCTGAAAATGATAGTGGATGCAAGTTGATTACACTCCATACTAATCAGGGAGGGAATATGTCATGGGAGTTCAACTCCTCCTTGGCTGAAAGGGGCATTATCCATCAATGTAATAGGCCTTACACACCAACAAAACGGTGTGGTTGAAAGAAAAAAATCACACACTTTGATGGAAATGGCATGTTGTATGCTATCACACAATAAATTGCCCCCAAAGTTTTGGCTTGATGCTATCTTCTGTACATTGTATGTGCTAAATTGCAGCCAAACTAAAGCATTCGCTGATTGTACGCCTTATGAGGCTTGGAATGGCCCCAGAAACTAATAGTATTACATATCCGTGTCTTTGCTTGCTTGGCATATGCTTTAGTGCCACAACCACGAAGACATGAATTGAAAGACAAGGCTATCAAATGCATCTTTATTGGTTATAGTCCAAAAAGTAAAGGGTACCACTTGTACCAACCCTGCAATAAGATTGTTTTTTAGTCGAGATGTGGTATTTGCTAAACATGTTAGTCAATCCTTCATGGATTGCAAAAATCAAGCCAAACTGGGACCTATGGAAATGTTTGACAATTTGTTGCCTTTATTTCAAGAAAGTGAACCTAATTTTGGTCAATTTCAGCAACCTATTTACGGTTTACAACAGCCAAATCGGTAGCAAACACATGTTGGACAGCAGCCTGATTTTAAGCCCATTGATTAAGGTATTGCTGATTATGAAGTGGCCAATGAGAGGGCTGCTATTCGAGAAGCTAAAACAATCCTGTGATGGCTGTTAAACACATTATGGGACAGCAAACAGCCTATTCCTTTTCCTGGTAGAACTAGAGCAGCCACTCGCCATACACAGGGTAACTTGGTTGCACAGCTAGCGCATGCAATGAAAAACCTCTTACTGTACATGATGTTGGCACATGTAAGTTATGTGACTTGCCTACTAATAAGGGTGCTATAAGCACTAAGTAGATTTACAAATTAAATCGCAAATCTAACAGTAGCATTGATCACTATAAGGCACATCCTAGTGCCAAAGGGTATGCCCAACAACATGGGATTGACTATGATGAGACATCTGCACCCACTTCACGCATAACCACCTATTAGATAACTCTGAGTAAGTAAATCGTTTTATCAGATCTGTCTTCTGCTGATGAACAACACCGTTCCGACCAAAACAAGCTCGAGAGACCTCTCTCTCCTCCCGACCACGCTTAGGAAGTTCTTCCAGTGCCACCCCGTCGTGGCCCATCTACCAGCTGTCATTACCTGGTGAGTTCTACTATTTTAGTATTACTCACTTCCTAAGTTCCCCTTAACCCCGTACGGGCGCCCAAAGTCCCCCAGACCGTCATCCCTCGCGCTTGTCTCCCCATCTATTACATTTATTAATGTAACATTTCCTCCCCCTTAAGAATCGGTTTCGTCCTCGAAAACGATAATTGGAAGGTCCAACTGTAAATTGGGAAACCTTTTCCTTAAACTACTTACTCGCTCCCATGTTGGGCTTTCTTTTGAACAATCTTTCCATTTGACCAGATATTCTTGATAAATAGTATTCCTTGTTTGTCTGTTACACACATTTAAAATTCTTTCTGGTTCATGTGCATTAGATTGGTCATCTAATAGCTCCTCAATGTTATCATTTAAGATTAGATTATCTAGATCACCCACCTTCTTTCTTAGCTTACATGAAAAACTGGATGTGTTTTACTACCAACAGGTAGTTGGAGCTTGTAAGCCTTTTTCCCGACCCTCTTGAGTATTGTGAAAGGACCACAATACCTAGACGAAAGCTTTGAACATCGTCCAGTTTTCATGGTTTTACTTTGTTCAGGCACCTTAAGATAATCTAATTCTCCTTCCTCAAAGGAGATGTCTCTTTGATGAGGATTTGCATAAGCTCTTGCTCGATTTTGAGCTTTCTTAATATTTTCTTGAGCAAATTTTAACATATTACTCATATCCTCCAAAAAGTTGCCTGCCTGAATCTTTTCCTTATGCAATTCTACTGCATGAGGAGCTCTGGACTGAAACCCATACATTAGCATAAATGGACTATATCCAGTGGAAGAGTGCTTGGCACTATTATATGCAAACTCTGCTATCGGTAGATACTCTTCCCAATTAGTTTGGCTTTTACTTACATGTGCGCTGAGAATAGCTTCAAGAAATTGATTAACCCTTTCAGTTTGCCCATCAGTGTGCGGGTGCTCTGCGTACTCATGCTAAGTTTAGCATCCAACTTCCTAAATACAGCACGCCAAGATTGACTATCAAATTTTCTATCTCGATCAGAAACTATATTTGTTGGAAGGCCATACAATCGGTATATGTTCTCTATGAACAATCTAGCCAATTCTGGTGTCTTAACATCAGTTGAAGTTGGAATAAAGCTAGCCATTTTAGTTAACCTATCCACAATCACCCACACAGAGTCATGCCCCCTTTGTGTTCTAGGTAACACGACAATAAAGTCCATGGAGATACTCTCCCATTTTCCCGAAGGAATCTCTAATGGGTGGAGAAGTCCTCCCATTTTCAATCTTTCAGCTTTATTAACCTAGCATTTATTACATTTGACCACATAGTCAAGGATGTCCTTATTCATTCCAGGCCAATAGAACTGCCTTTTAATAAGACTATAAGTCTTATTAACTCCTCGATGTCCCGCACTAGGGGTATCATGACACTCAAAGAGTATCTGGCGCCTTATTTATTTGTCTTTCGGGACACATACCCTACCCTTGTAGAGTAAATAACCATTATCAATGGTAAAATTCTTCCACTTGAATCCTATTTGAGCAACCTCTGATGCTCCATTTCCTTGTTGAACATCCTCAGATATTCCTTCCTCAGTGGAGGCCCTTTCATTTGGATCCCGATTTTCTATTGCTTCCCAGATGTTGGAATATGCCGGATCAACCTGGCATTTCGGATTCAAGTAAATCGGACGTGAACTAAGTAAAACAAAATTCATTTATGATGGGCATTCTCTGAGTGCACTAGCCACTATATTGTACTTTCCCTTTCTATACCTTATTTCATAGTCGAACTCTTAAAGGGGTTCGGCCCATCTGGCTTTACGCCCTTGTAGATCTGGTTGGTCATTAAGCCACTTAATGCTTTCATGATCCAACATGATCAAAAGTTTTGCACCGTACAAATAGTGCCTCCATTTCTTCATTGCATGTACTATTGCATACAACTCCCTCTCATAAATAGAATAATTCCGTATTGCACGGTCTAATATCTTGCTTTCAAAAGCAACTGGTCGACCTTCTTATAATAAGACCGCACCTACTGCCTTATCACTGGCATCAACTTCAACCACGAATGGTTTATTGGGATAAACAATTAATAGTATTGGAGCTGTAGCAATAGCTACCTTAAGTTTTTGAAAACTTTCATTTTGGTATGTTCCCCAATTAAAGCTCTTCCCTTTCCCTTTAAGTTGGTCTGTCATTGGAACAGCTATCTTGGCATAATCTTGAATAAATCTACGATAAAATCCAGATAATCCTAGGAAGATCTGCAGCTCTTCTAGGTTCCTTGGATATGGCCATTCAATAATTGCCCTTACTTTTTCTGGATCCATCTTGATTCCCTCTTTCGAGATAATATGCCCCAAATATTTGACCTCTTGTGCGAAGAATTCACATTTAGTTTTCTTCGCATAAAGGAAATGTGTTCTTAACAATTGGAATACTAATCGTAAGTGTTCCAAATGTTCTTTTCTTAATTTACTAAGATCAAGATATCATCCAAAAAGACTACTACAAAGTGTCCTAGATAGGGCCATAACATACTATTCATCATCTTCATAAAAGTAGCCGGTGCATTGGTGAGGCCAAAAGGCATTACCAAAAAATCATAATGTCCATATCTAATACGGAATGTTGTCTTAGGAACATCTTGTGCCTTAATTCTTACTTGGTGATAGCTTGATCTTAAGTCAATCTTTGTGAAGAATTTTGCCCCTTGTAATTAATCAAAAAGATCTTCCATTCTGGGCATAGGAAATTTATTCTTCACCATTATTTTATTAAGTGCTCTATAATCAACACAAAGTCGCATAGAACCATCTTTTTTCTTTACCAATAAAATTAGCAAAGCCCAAGGTGAATTGCTAGATTGTATAAACCCTTTATCAAGGTAATCCTTAATTTGTCTTTCAAATTCTTGGTGTTGTGTTTCACTTAGCTTACAAGGTGGTTTAGAAATAGGGTGTGTATCCCTATTTATGTCAATTGGGTTATTTACATCACCCCTGGGCCCTATCTGGTGGAAGGCCACTTGGTAAATCAGAAGAAAACACATCTTTAAATTCATCTAACAAACCACTCAATTCATTACTTACATTCAACTCAAAAACATAAGAAAATTGTTGCTTTATATTACAAAAAGTAAAAGTGTCTTGTATAGGAAGGGACCATAACATATGTACCTCACAAGCTTCCTTCTTTATCAACTTCTGAACTTCAATGGAACACATGAAAGGGTTATCGGATACTTCATGTTCACCTTGAATCACAAAAGTCTTACCATCTCTTTCAAATTCCAGTGTATTATGATGATAACTACGCTTTAAGGATGGTTCCAATCCCCATAGCCACTCCCTCTCTAAAGCAATATCGGCTCTTTCCATATTCATAATTTGAAAATCAAGTTTATCTTTATATCCTTGGATCTCAATTTCCAAATTGGATACCATTCTATCCCATATTTTATTATCCTAACCTTGCATCATACGAACAACATATTGATACCCACTCTTTTGTTGGGGAAGTTTCAATTTTTTGACAAGTGCATAATTTATAAAGTTGTGGGTGGCAGAGTCATCAATCATGACTCTAACCCTCTTTCCAACTATCAATCCATGCACTCTAACTAAATCATGTGGCCTGAAAGTAGGTTGCCACATAGAAGTTGACATGCAACACCTGTGTTGTACATCCTTGTGCAAGACCTCTAAAGATTTATAATTTTCATGCCACCTTAATTTCAAGGTTTGCACTACATGGATTTGTTTCTCTTTTCCCTTGCCCTTGTTCTTATCCTTTCTTTTGTCTTCCCTCTTTTTCCTTTGAGGGCAATTCCAAGCAGCATGGTTAGGGGATAGGCAATCGAAACACAGTCTTTCTTTTCTAGCCATATGAAAGTCACCTTGACTTAACTTCGGCCTTACATATTGTTTCTTTTCAAAGGGTTGTTTCTTACCCTTACAGAATGGCATTTTCCTTTGAAATTTTCCTACAAATTTTGAGGCTTCAAATTCCTTAGTCTGGGGCTCCGTATCAGTGAGACTAGTGAGTGCACCTGGACGCGTATTATCTTCAATGATTAATGCAAATTTAATTGCCTCTTCAAGCATCTTGGGTGAACTCCTTTTCACTTCCTTTTTACAGGCCTGATCTAGTCCCCTTATAAATCGTCTTGTCTTTTGAAATTCGTCTATTCCTTTCAATTACAGGATTATCTCACGATACTCCTCGAGATATGTCAGCAAAGGTCTTCTCTTTTGTCTGACAAAATCCCAATCTTCCCAATTTCTTTCCTTTTCATTTTCAAGAAGGAATTCTTTTAGAAAGGCCAATTCAAATTGAGCCCAAGTTTCAGGTATTTTATTTGCCTCCTTTAAAGTTCTCCACCATTCTTATGCCTTTGGCCCCAAAATTAAACTAGCCTCTAGTGCCTGAAGATGTGGTGGAGTATTCTTTAATTTGTGCAAATCTTCCCAATTTTGTAGGAAATTAAAGATAGTATCTTTATTTCTGTCTTTTTCCTCCCCATGAAACTGAGGGGGTTTCATATCCTCAGCTTTTGGTGGGGTTTCCTAGAGTCTCGCATAGTCACATCAAGATCTTTCGATGAAGGTGGAATATTTGAGGTCTGTACCTTATCTTTATCTCTTTCTAGTAATAAGGCTAATTGGGATTTTATTTCGATGAGTGCTTGAGTTAACAACTCCATTTGAACCCCCTGTGCTTGCACACATACAGTAAGATTATCAAATTGTTCTCGTGTAGCAAAAAATTCTTCCCATTGTTCTTCTTGTATTTCAGTTTCATTGGGATCCGCCATAGGATGGTCCCCAGAATTAGAGCCTTCGGTTACCCCCTCTCTCTCTCTTTCCCCTCCATCTATACACTGGAATTAGAAAGCAAATATAAGAAATTTGCGTGCAAAGATGAGGTACTTCCCAGATTACAGTGATAGGGCAGATGTCAATGGCTTTTTCAGCTTAGTAATAGCAAAGGAACAGTGCGACTTTTCTCCAATTTGAGCAGGTCGCATGGGAATAAGACCTGTCGGGCAGGAACTGTGACCACACTTATAACTTAAAGCGAGACTTCGCCCAACTTGCACCGTCCCACCGTACTCGCTAAGTACATGGGCTCTGCCCGTGACGCCAACACGGAAGTGATCTCTCATGCGACGCCAACACGGAAGTGATCTCTCAGGCAACACCAACATGGAGGTGATCAATTGGGCTCCGCTCGCGCAGGTTCGAATCATGCCGTCCACGCCGTCCCTGCAACCATTGCTAACACGGAAGCGTCAGGGGCTTCCACACACCAACATGGAAACGTCTAAGACGGGACCCGTTCACGCTTCGGCAGATATTTTGAAATGACTGAAGACGAGGACGAAAACCCTTTCGACAGGAAGTGATCTCTCAGGCGATGCCAACACGGAAGTGATCTCTCTGGCAACGCCAACACGGAGGTGATCAAGTGGGCTCCGCCCGTGCAGGTTCAAATCCTGCCGTCCCTGCAGCTATCGCTAACACGGAAGCATTAGGCGCTTCCACACGCCAACACGAAAACGTCTGAGACGGAACCCATTCACGCTTCGGCAGAAATTTTGAAACGGCTGAAGACGAGGACAAAAACCCTTTTGACAG
The DNA here is from genome assembly GCF_053477565.2 of Lygodium microphyllum. Classification (NCBI taxonomy): domain Eukaryota; kingdom Viridiplantae; phylum Streptophyta; class Polypodiopsida; order Schizaeales; family Lygodiaceae; genus Lygodium; species Lygodium microphyllum. Next base: position 48,159,601 of record NC_141159.1, on the reverse strand, counting down.
GACGTGGCCGATGGCTCTGATACTAGTATTAGATAACTCTGAGTAAGTAAATCGTTTTATTAGATCTGTCTTCTGTTGATGAGCAACTCTGTTTCGGGCAAAACAAGCTCGAGAGACCTCTCTCTCCTCCTGACCACGCTTAGAAAGTTCTTCCAGTGCCACCCCATCGTGACCCATCTACCAGCTGTCATTACCTGGCGAGTTCTCATTTTAGTATTTACTCACTTACTTCCTAAGCTCCCCCTAACCCCGTATGGGCGCCCAAAGCCCCCGAACAGTCATCCCTCGCGCTTGTCTCTCCATATATTACATTTATTAATGTAACGCCACCATTCACAATGTCATTGCTTTGGTTGCTCATTATAACTGGCATGTGCAGCAGTTGGATGTGAAGAATGCTTTTCTAAATGGTGATCTTCATGAGGAGGTTTATGTTACTCAACCTCTCGGCTTTGTTCAGAAAGGGTCAGAAAGCAAGGTGTGCCATTTGCATGAGACTCTCCATGGTTTAAAGTAGGCACCTAGGACATGGTAGCTTTAAACCACCTAGGGCATGGTATGAGAAGATATCTGCATACTTGATTGCTCCTAGCTTCAATAATTCACACACTGAGAGCACACTTTCTATCCATAAAGATGGGCATAGCCTCTTGATTCTCATTCTTTATGTGAATGATATACTCTCGACTAGGCCTCACAAGACACATATTTCAGCTTTAAAAGCTGAATTATAGCATGCTTTTGAGGTGACAGATCTTGGTCACTTGCACTACCATCTTGGCATACACTTTATTGCAATTGAGGGAAGCATTATTTTGCAACAATCTAAGTACATTGGCAATGCCTTGAGCGTTTTCTAATGCTTCCTTTTATCAACAAGCTCTTGGCTGTTTATTCTATTTGCATAATACACCGCAGACATTTAGCTTGGGGTCTCTCAATTGGCATGCTTTATGCACAACCCTAGTACTACATATTGGTAAACGAGTGTAACCAACCTTTTGTATATCAATTGTTACCAAGACATATTGGCTCAATGATTCCAAATTAATTTGATGGTCATGTACTTTGAAGGGCAATTTGTATTATCGAGCCTTTGAAAATATGATTAAATGTTCATCTTTATATTTAAGGGTAGCCAATGGACAAAATGCCTTATAATTATACTTGGGTCGTCATTGATAAGATGCCCAAGAGAAATTATAAAGTTTAGTCAAGTGATTAGATTGATCAGAAAGCTCACATAACTAAGACTTTTACACTCAGATAGTGGCATTGACTAGAAGCCCATATAATGAGTGGTTTCAAAAAGTGAAACCAAATGCTCATGATCAAAGAAACAAACTATGAACTCTAGGAACTGGTTAGACACGAAGATCCAGACAGAATGTCCTATGCGCAATGAGAGAGACGGAGAGAGTGAGAGAGAGCAGAGTAGAGAGTGAACACGTTTTCAAGTACAATGACGAGTGTATCTTTAGGTTTTTAGATAAATATATATGTGTAAGTACAAGTGCTAAGGGTGCGTTCACACCCGAGGCACAAGGCCTTTACTCCCAACAACCTCCCACCTAAAGGCAATGTGCCTGAAGAGGAGAAAAGAATCATCTAAGTCTAGGTATGTACAAAGTTGAAATACATATATCGATCCAACTCCCATCATCTATTGGCAATGAGCAAACTGCTTTGTTGGAAGACCCTTCGTGAGAAGGTCTGCAAGATTATCATCTGTATGCACTTTGACAAGCTCAATGCTCTTGCTGTCAAGTACATCTCTAATGAAGTGGTACTTCACCTGTATGTGCTTTGTCTCTGTATGAAAGACAGAATTCCGTGCTAGCATGATAGCACTTTGACTATCACAATGGAGAACAGGTAACTCTGAGATGTCAAGCTCTCCCACCAGACGTGAAAGCCATAAAGCCTCCTTGCATGCCTCAGTGGCAGCCACATACTCTGCCTCTGTAGTAGACAATGCAACACACTTTTATAGCCTCGAGATCCAAGAGACTGTTCCTCATGTGAAAGTAAACACATACCCAGAAGTGAATTTCCTACAGTCCGCATGACCAACATAGTCGGCATCCGTAAAGCCAACAGATGCCTTCTACTTCCAAAGCAGATGCACAACGAGGTATCTTATAATACCTTTCACTGCATCCCAATGCTTCTTGCCAAGGGTTGCCATGTATCTGCTAACCACTCCCACTGCAAAGGGAATATCAGGACGTGTAGCAACCATAGCATACATCAAACTGCCAATAACTGAAGCATATGGTATCTTGGTCATTTGAGCCTTCTCATCATCACATGTAGGGCTGTCCTCTGCACTAAGTTTCACATATGGAGGCAATGGAACCCCAATTATTTTCCACTCCTCCATATTGAAACGCTGCAAAACTTTGGAGATATACTTTTGCTAAGATAGAGTAAGCCTTTCGATCTATCTCTGAGTATTCGCATGCCAAGAATGTGATTTGCATCACCGAGATCCTTCATGTTAAAGCTGCCATGAAGACTTTGCTTCAATAAATCCAAGGCATGAGTATCCCTGCCAACAATCAGTATGCCATCAACCTACAAAACCAAGATAATCAGGCTTCAACAAACCCTTCAGGCTGTTGCATATATATGTCCTTATGCAAATCACCATGTAAAAATGCAATCTTTACATCCATCTGTATGAGCTCCATATCCTCAATTGCAACCAAGCCCAAAATGGTTCTCAATGTAGTCATCTTAACTACACGAGAGAAAATCTCATCAAAGTCGATTCCATGCTCCTGCTTGTACCCCTTTGCAACCAATCTTGCTTTGTACTTTGGTGAGGAACCAGAAGTGACCTTCATCTTGTAAACCCATTTGCATGAAAGAGTTTTCTGCCCTTTAGCCAACTGCGCAAAGTCCCAAGTGCCATTTTTTTCAAGAGATTCCATCTCTGACAGCATGGCTTTATACAATTTCTTGTTGTCCTGTCTGTCCATTGCTTCCTTGAAGCAAGACGGTTCACCACAGTCTGTCAACATGACATATTCAGCCACATTAATTGCACCAAGAACAAACCTGTCAGGTTGTCTAGCAGCTCTAGACGATCTCATAACCCAATGGTCATTGTTTGTTGGCTGTTCTTGCAAATTTCCATTTTCAGCATTCTGTCCTAGCATTTCAGCCTGCAAATCAGTATTAACAGCTTGCTGTCCTGGCTGTTCCTGCACATGTAATGGCTCATTTTCATAGGCAATAGCTGGCTGATCATTTCCTGCATTTACAGGTTCATTTACAGCAGGTATTTGCTGCTGTACAACAGGCACATGTTGCTATCCAAAAGGTATTTCTTCCAAGAATACAACCCTGCGGACCTCCTCAATCTTTTCGGGCTGTTTGTGCATGCAATCTTCCCGGAATATAACGTCATTGCTACGCACTACTTTCCATTTCTCAAGATCCCACAATCTTTACCCCATTTCACCCTCGTCACCATATCCTAGGAAAATGCATTTACAGGACTTCGGCTTAAGTTTGCTGCGTTTTTCTTTACGAATGTGCACAAAAGCCTCACAACCAAACACTTCCAGATGAGCATATGAAGGTGGCTTGCCCGACCACACTTCTTGGGAAACTCCCCCCTCCAAAGACCTGTTTGGTGACCGATTAATTAAATGAACGGATGTCATAACAGCCTCTGCCCAAAAACCATGGGGTAATGCAATATGAGACAGCATCGTACAGACCTTATCCTGTATGGTCCAATTCATACGCTCTACAACTCCATTTTGGGGCGGATTATGAGGGGCAGTAAGCTCCCTCTTTATCCCTTTGCTGTCACAAAATGCCTGAAAGACCTTAGACACATATTCCCCACCATTGTCAGAGCGAAGAAACTTAAGCATCTTATTTGTCTGATTTTCACCCAATGCGAAGAATTTTTTAAACTTGTCAAGCACTTCATCCTTGCTACGAATAGGGTAACCCATACTTTCCGTGTAGCATCATTGACAAAGGTGACAAAATATTTCTTTCCCCCTAAAGATAATCCTAGCATTTGACATACATCCAAATGTACTAACTCTAGAGGAGAAGATTTCAAAGAAAGAGACTTTTTGTGAGACGTCTGTGCATGTTTGCCATAAATGCAATGATCACAATGCTCAAAATCAATATAACGAAGACAAGGCAAGTAACCCAAACGAAAAAGCACTTTCATTCCTGTTTGACTCATGTGTCCCAACCGGCCATGCCACAAAGAAACGCTTGGCTACTCGATCACGGCAACAATATGGTCACGCACACTAGATACATGAAGTGGATACAAAGTATCACTCTTGCAACCTCTGGCAATAACCCTAGATCCCTTACAGATCTTCCATTTTTCATTACCAAAGGTGGTATGAAAACCATCATCATCTAGCTGCCCTGTGCTAATCAAGCTCTTCTTGAGCTGACGTACATGCCATACATGCTGAAGTGTAAAGATAGAGCCATGCTGAAACTGTAACTGCACATTGCCAATACCTGCAATCTCACATGCATAGTTGTCCCCAAGATGGACAACACCATGTCGACCCCTTGTATAGGCGGAAAACCACTCACGATGAGGGGTGACATGAAAGGAAGCACTTGAATCAAGAATCCAGGTATGCATGGCATCATCTGTATCTACAAGTAAAGCATCTACACCAAAGTGTGAAGAGACAAAGAGTACGTCACTCCTACTGTCACTGTCATGAGTGACTACATTCACCTCTTCAATTTTTACACTGCTCTTCTAAGGCTGACTGTTCTTCTTCTCTTCCTTGCTATCATCTGTCTTCTTACCTTTTCCTTTCTCTTTCTTCCATTTGTAGCAGTCACGTTTAAAGTGACCCTTCTTGCCACAATGATGGCATTCAACATCTTTGCCACATGATTTACTGCGTCCCTTGCCATCATATTTGCCCTTTTGTTGTGATCTGCCCCTAATATGCAAAGCATTGGAAGACTTACTAGATGCATTGTTCTGCCAATTCATATCTTCCATAAGTAGAGCACTCTCTACATCAGCATACAAAAGGATCACATTAGAATTGCTCATAGTAGTTCTGAATGTATCCCAACTCTTTGGTAGAGTGCAAAGCAAGAAAGTAGCCTTAAATTCCTCATCAATCATGAACTTCAAGGCAACCAACTAACTGAAAATGGAGTTAAACTCACTCAAGTGAGTAGACATTGCTGTACCCTCTTTCATACGCAAATCCATAAGCTTTTTCAACCAATACGCTTTGCTTGCAGCACTCTTTTGTGCATACAGTTCTTCCAATCTAGTCCATATAGCATATCCAGAATCCAAACCTTCAATGTTGAAGAGCAAGGCATCAGAAATCGATAGCTCTATGGTTGAGCGTGCAAGCTCATTTAACTCGTCCCAATCATCCTCATCCATATCCGCGGGCTTTGCCCCTTTGGTTTTGATCGGCTTTGTTTGTTTCTTTTGTAGCAGGATACTGTAGCACTGCTTTTGCCAAACTGCAAAATTGTGTGCGCCTTCAAGATTCTTTATGTGCATCAGATTACTGCTGTCATTGCTGCCAGCCATGATTTTCAGCCCAAATGTGACCAAAAAACCAGCAAAGGCAGGCCCAAACTGTCACCCAAGTGACCAAGGTACAAACAAGTACTAATCAGCAATAAATGACCATGCAGAAGCACAGATTTCAGATCTGTAATTAAATTTTCAGAAGCACCAAACCATGTGCTACAGCATTATCCAACTAATTACAGCTGTTGCAAGGGCATATACATCACATTACATGAGGAATCCCAAAATTTCAGCTGCAATTTCTGTTGTACATGTACCCACGGGCATAAAATTTGACACGAACGGTCAAAAGCCCCAAAATTTTGTGCTCAAAGCATCAAACACACATCTGCATTTCCTCTCTCATGCATAGGACAGGCCAATTTTGCCAAAATATAGTAATTTCAGCAAAACCCCCAAATTTTACCAAGTGTTGATGTCCAAATTGCGCGGAATTCAACCTGCATGTACATAAAATGACCAAATACTGCACAAATTTTGCCCAAACTGCAAAAGCCCCAAGTTGCACGGGGTCCAATGTGCACCAATGTCAAGAAATTGGGTAAATTTCAGCCCAATTTGCGCATGTACATGAAAAGTCCCAAATGTCGGGGACAAAATGTCACAATATTCCTGCAACTTTGAGACAAATGACCTTGCTCTACATCACAATCCCCAAATGAAGTTGAATTTTTCCTGTTTTTTTTTTTTACAATTTTGAAAGAAAAAACGTGACGAGGTCAATTGACCCCGTGCAAGTCGTCGACGAGACGTCGACCTACGACTGCCTGCCACGGACCACCATCGCGCGACTACTGGCCCGTTACGCTCTGTCCTTGTTAGATTTTGTTGGTCCTCGCCAACTTTGTTGCTCGTTGGTCCTCGCCGACTTTGTTTCCCACTCTGCCCGCTCTTTCCGACTGGCGAATGTCGCCTATTCACAACCTATCGCACCCCGTCCAACAGTTCGTTGACTTGGACTTCATCAGATCTGTCGCCCACGATGCCTGCAGCCCAACCTGCAACTCCAACTCTGTCGTTGACTCCTGCAAGATTGATGGAGTGTTAAGCACCTTGGCTCTGATACTAGTTTGTAGAGACTAGTTAGGCACGGAGATCGAGATAGAATGTCCTACGCGCAGTGAGAGAGACAAAGAGAGTGAGAGAGAGCAAAGTAGAGAGTGAGCACGTTTTCAGGTACAATGACGAGTGTACCTTTAGGTTTTTAGATAGATATATATGTGTAAGTACAAGTGCTAAGGATGCGTTCACACCCCAAGCACTTTTAAAGGCACGAGGCCTTTATTCCCAACATGAACCAATGATTATGTTCGAGTCAAAGGCTCCGAAATTACACAAGGAACAATTTTTTGTCATTTTCAACAAAGATTTATCATTTATAGCCTCTACGAGCACCCAAGCTCCATGCCTATATATCGGAGGTCTCTCTCTTCATTTGGAATACACTCTCATGCTGAAATTTCAGCCATATGCTTTGTACTCTCCTATCTATCTCTCATCCAAGAAGCACTTTCTACTTAGCTTCATCTAATCCAAGCACTAAAAAAAAAATCAACTTGTTGCTTGCAGTTTACAAAAATAAAAAGTTTCAAAACCCCTAATTACAGCAAATGAGCCCTTTTATATATGGTTTGAGCATTCGGTGCCCACGCTTTGTTTCAATAAATTTGCGCGTGGAGGGGGAGGGGGGGATTTTTCTCTTAGTGTGGTGTCAACTAACTAACTAACTCACACACACACACACACACACTCTCTCTCTCTCTCTCTCTCTCTCTCTCTCTCTCTCTCTCTCTCTCTCTCTCTCTCTCTCTCTCTCATCGAGGGACATCATCAAGTGGGATCATAGTAGACAGAGCTACAGTGTTATGCAGAGCATTACGCCCTAGGGTATCTGGTCGGCAACGAAGACATGCTCATATGCGACACATTTGCATTACGATTGCTCGTTACAGACGAAGATTACTACATCAAGTCAGTCGAGGATAGCTTGCAAAGTCTTGGTGGATTCCATAGATTAAGAGGGAGATATTCTATACTCTTTTTAGTTTCTTAGTTTTCTATATTTTTCATTTTCCGTTTCAATTTATCATGTAGACCTGAACATAATCTATTTTCTTCTTTAATGAGAGATGATGATACTAGTTGTATTAGTTATGGTCTCATAGGCTATTCTAGCCTTCTAGAGACGTTAATAAATATTTCTTTCTCTCTTCCTTTCTTTTTTTCTTTCTCCTAATTTTCATGGTGATAAGTGATCGAGTTGGTTAAGTTCAAAGTATTATCATTCTCACGTTCTTCTCCGTGCTTTACACAAGAGTATCCACTAGTGGTAATTGTTTCATGCTCAATGATTCACGCATTTCTTAGCTAAGAAAAAAACACTCTACAATGGCGACAGCTAGCTGTGAAACTGAATAAAGGGCAACATTTACAATTACATTAAAATGTGTATGGCTCAAACGCCCATCTACACTAATAGTCAGAGTGCCATGGTAGTTACGAGAAATCCAATCTTTCATACTTACACTAAGTACATTGAGATACATTATCATTATGTCAAAGAGAGGCTCCATGCAAGGGAGATTGACTTGGTTTATGTCCCTACACATGACAACTTGGCATATATGTTTACAAAAGATCTCTCTAGAGAGAAGTTGGAAGCCTTTCGCAAGGCTCTCAACTTGATACCGTTTGGGGCACTTTTTAATGATCTCACGAGCACTTTTAACCTTCTAGCTAGAGAAGGGTTTTTTCCCCATGAGAACACCCGTTAGTGGGTGTAGTACTTAGTGCCTTAGGGATTGTACTTTCATTCATTCTCACATAGTGGATGTGACCTTCCAACACTTTTTTCTCTCTTGTTGTTTACTTGTTCACTGTGCAAGTGTGTGCATATTGTTGAATTCTAACCTAACACTTATGACAGTACAATCAATGGCAGATCATGTTTTAAAGGGTATCAAATGTAGAGATAGTTGAAAAGGTCGAGACTTCAATGGAGAAATAGCCTTCATAAAAAGATCTATCAAAATGTCTTTTGATTAGCAAGCCCAATCACGATAGATGAATCCATGCATACTAAGTTAAGAAACACCTTAAAGAAAAGGCTTAAATCCTTGATTTCTTTGAGGTATGTGAAGACAATCTTCATGGCTTGCCAATGATTCACAAAAGGGCAATAAATGACCATGCTTGATTGGGAAGCTGGATACTGCACTGAATGGACAAATGCCCCCCTCAATTGTAAAAATTTTGAAGAGATAAAGGAGAATGAAGTACTCATAAGTAATCACAATAAAGTGGCTATTGCAAAAAAAAGTTGTAATAGTGCAATTTGGACAGCATTGATCCCAATAATAAGCAAATCATCAATAAAAATCAGCAAACCTGAAATATCTGGCTTTGAAGGAACATGTGCCATAATAGGATCGCTTGTTGAAAGAGCATCATCAATGGAGATTTTAGCATGCTGCTCATCATTAGAATCAAGATAATAAAGCCCTAAAGTAAGAGTGTTAGTCAATACAATGAGGTGCCCAATCATCATAAATTGCACACTAAGGGCCATCAAAAAGAACTTGAAAGCCCAAAGTGGCAATGGTCGGGATGGAAAGTGTGAGTGTGTGCAACAAAAGAATGCAAACACGAGAGACAAAGGAAGGGAAACATAAACAGCATGTTTTTGCTATATATAGCATTTCCCCACTTGCAAGAGATGATGTATAGACATTATTTCTGCTGTACATATGGAGAGAGATTTGGCATATTTCTGCTATATATAGCAGTTCCCACTGCCATATGACCATTATAAATCTGTGTGTGTGTGGAGAGAGATTTGGCATATTTCTGCTATATATAGCAGTCTCCCACTGACTGGTCATCATTCTTCTTTGCATATTCAGCACAATCCGACTTTTGGGACTCTCCTCTATCTTTCGGTGCTGCCTTTTGTCAGTAGCATGACCGGGAGCCCTTGCTAACACTTTGGGTTGCATGTGGGGACTGATGAGTCTACATTATATTCAGCATGCCTTTGGAGCTCAGAGACACAAAGCATCCCTATAAGGAACTCCCGGATCCAAAAATATCTAAAAAGGGAAGGTATAATACAAAAATTGACTGAATAGCCAATTAGGAGGTCTATAATGTCAAACCATGTAGATCAAGAAAAAAAAAGTGCTAGAATCCCATGTCCCGAGAAAAGCATTTCCCCTCTTGCTCATAGTCTCAAAACCACTGTGTATTCTCTTCCATCTCTCATGGAGAGTACGCACAATCTCTGTCTAGATTTTGGAGAGAGTCTTTGCAATAAATATGCCCAAGAAATGCTACATCCAGCTATCTTTATGTACAAACGATAATTCTTAGCTATGAGCTCCTATCTATGACCATGCCCCTAAGTGCACACAGTTTGTGAGAAATCTAGAAAAATAATCCTACTTACAAGCTTCCCTGAAACAAGAGAGCCATAACACCCCTGTACATCCTCATACCCACAAGTTGGGCCTCTCTCTATGACCCAAGCAATTGTCCTCCACATAGCAATCATAGAGTCTGCAATACCCACAAGCTCGGCCTCTCTCTAGGACCCAAGAAATTGTCCCCCACGTAGCAATCGTAGAGTTTGTAGTGCCTTGAAACACCATCATGAGGACTCTCCTCCAAACCTCCTAAGCCCTTGGGCAATCCCATCATAGTTACCAAAGAATGGCAATGAGAGATCGTAAGGAAACGAGAATAAGGCCCCAAGGGGAACAAGAATGAAAGGGGGAACAAATTCCACTATACAGATAATACATGTACATCTCTCTCTCTCTCTCTCTCTCTCTCTCTCTCTCTCTCTCTCTCTCTCTCTACACACACACACACACACACACACACACACACACAAAATCTCTTCAAAAGAAACATGTACAATTTAATAACATGATAGTCTATTCCATAGATGATACATCAGTTACATTGAAATGGCACATAAGATCCAATTAGATAATAATCTAAGATCAAAGTAGATGCATCAAGATAGCCCAAAGCGGCATAAGCTACCATACTTTCCCGAAACAGCATTTCGGGCTGCATGAAACGGAAACATTTTGGCCTTGAAATGTTTCCTATTAGAAACACATATAGACACTGCAAGTAAAACCCCAGTCTTGGCCCAATTAAGGTATTCTGCTCCCTTGCATGCAGTTTTCGCATACTTTGCTTTGCTCTCCACCCTGCTTTACTACTACTCACCTCCTGAGCTGCTGTTTACTTCCCCCCTTGCAGATCTACTATTGACGACAGCCCCTAGACCCTAAATCCCTCATTCTTCAACTGCCTAGACCTAATGCTTTCCTATCCACACTATATGACATAAATGACAATTCGAGTCTAGGATTATTCACTATTGGCATTACCATTCGTAGCATATTGCAGCCTTTTATATTGAATTTTGAATCATGACCTTGAAAGTTTTTGAAACTCACAAATTGTGATTTTACAGTCCTATTCTCTTTGAATATTGGTAGAATCATGTATAGTCGTCAAATCTCTTCTAATGTTACATGTTTACTCTATATTGCTGAGCAATTTAAGTGTTTCGATGTAGAGGTTCAACTTACAAATGGTATTACCCTTGCATATATGTCTAATATTAAAATATTTCTGGAAACATTTACAAAGCCCGTTGCACCGTTTTGGGCTCGGGCCGAAACTCTATTTCACAACTCTGAAACACATTTCTGTTTCCCCGTTTCTGAATCTCCAAGCAACTATGCAAGCCCACAGAGAGAGAGAGAGAGGGAGAGAGAGAGAGAGAGAGAGAGAGAGTGTGTGTGTGTGTGTGTGTGTGTGTGTTAAAAACAGAGCTCCTTTTTAGAGAGAGAGAGAGAGAGAGAGAGATCGCTGTATACCTATTTGCGTGCAACAATTGGTCCATGCATATAACTATGGAGGGGTCAAAGTGATGGTGCATGAGCATCCTATATAGATTAGACTTTTGCCTCTTTCCCAAGAATCAATAGTGAAGTCCCACGTTCCCCTTTCGTGGAACGGCAACCTATACAATCCCCTTTACATTCCCCTTTAGGTTCCCCTTGTTTCCTTTGTTATTTCCCTTGATGAACATTCACCAACTCCTGAACTACTGAGTTGATGAATTGGGTTGAATTTCAAAAAAAGCCCCAACTTTGCTGCTGAATTATAGACAACTAATGAAAAGCCCCAAATTCTATCAACAACTTAAAGTGAAATTGGGAGAGTTTAAGTGAAGTTTTTACCCAAATACTACTCGATGTTGCACCAAATTGAAGTGAAATGGAAAGAGTTTAGGCTAATTTTTTTACCCAAACATTGCTCAATGTTACACCAATTACCAAATTGAGTCTCAAAATGGATAAATTTGGCCAAACTTAGCCAAAGCCCCAAAACTTCCAACAAGATTGGAGAGAAATTGAAGGAGCACAGCAAAAAACCCCAAGATTAATGATCACCCAAGACAAATTCCCACAATTCAGTGAGAAATTTTCAAGAATTAATGAAAAGTCTCAATTTTTTCTTCAAATTAGAGCTAGATTGGATGGTTTTGATGAGAATCCCCAAATTTCCCCAAATTTGTGCTTGGATAGAGGCTTGTGTGAATTATTTGGTTAATGTGGATGTTGAGTAATGTACATGACCAAGGTGATTAACATGGCAAGGTAAACTATAGACATGGCGAGGTGGTTGACTAGTTTGCATTTCCAAGGTAGCAAGTGAGACAACCATTGGGCATGAAGATCGATAGCAAGTCCATGGGTTCAAGGCGACATCCAAATCGGGCAGCGAATCGACGTGGCTTTTGACAAGTCGATGTGAAGGTCCGATGTTAGGTAAAATTGGTACACTAGTCTCGAGCAAGGCCAACAATGACATAGGTTGTGCTGTAGATCTAGATTGCAAGCCAATGGCATAGGACAAATTGCTAAGCAATGTTGGCATTGGGTGATACGTAGCTAAGGGATGCAATGAACCTCGTTGACATGGAGAAACCAACAACAATAAGCAATGAAGATCAAGATGCTACTGGTGATATAGGCAATTTGAACTAGATGATCTACTATTCTCAGAGGTGCAAGAAGTAACAACAATGGGAAAGTTGGTCACCAACACACTACTAGCATTCGTGTGGAAAAAGGCACCAGGTAGTGGGTGACAATGGCGGACCATAATAGCTACTAGTCAAGGCAAGAAAAGCGAGCATGGTGGCATTGGCTTCATACTACAATCAACTAAAGTGTGGGCATTCAATGGCAATGGTTGCACTCGAGGTGGTCGCAAGCAATGGTGCTGGTTAAACTTGGCTTTGATACCACTATTGATCCAAGTATAAAGTAATCGTGTGTGTGTGTGTGTGCGCGTGCGCGCATAGCAGCCAAAAACATTAGAAACATGTTTCGGAAGTTTCTTTCAAGAGAGGGTAAAATAAGAAATGTGGGTTTTTTTATATAGGGATTTTTAATAGTTTTGAGTGAAAAAAGAGGTTTAAAACCTCTATGAAACTCTCTCTTAAACAAAGAATGGCTAATTGAGCTTGAGTGATAATAGAGTCAATTGAGAATAATACATTATACGTTACATATCCATGATCCATTATTGACTTGTCACTTATATCAAAGTTAGTCTTTGGATAAGCTATACTATGGTTTAGAACTCAAACATGATGATTCATACATATCATACAAAGAAAATTGAAATTAACAAGTAAATAGCCTATCTATAATATGAACTGAGTCAAGTTGCAACATCATGATTCTCATTTCAAAACAAATTGACAAAATCTCAAAATCAAGAATGAATCACAATATATCATAAATAACTCATAAATGAGACAAGTCCCATAATAATCAAATCTCAAGACAAGAATAGATACTAGATTGACAAAGTTCAATAACTAAACAAAATCACAAAAAAATCAGTCTCTCATCCAAAATCTTGAGCCCTTATAAGTCATTACACATCATTATCATCATGTTTAACATTGCCCACTTGTTTTAATCAAAAAAACCATGTTTTGGGTTTCAACTCATCAAAAAAATAAAAAAAGTTAAAACGCCTACGTTTTTTACTCTTAGAAACGTTTCGAGCTTTAAGAAACGTTTTGTAAGTTTCAAATTCAAAGAAACGTGTTTCTTAGCTACTCTGTGTGTGTGTGTGTGTGTGTGTGTGTGTGTGTGTGTGTGTGTTTTTAAAAGGCTTGCCGGCGCGGGGGGAGCAAGAGACCACAATGAATAATGCAACACTTAATCTGCTAGGGTTGTATAGTGTCCTTTATAAAAAAATCTAACCCTTAAATGGCTTAACCATCATCCAAAACCCTAAACCTAGTGTCACTAGATTCCTAGGGCACTAGGGATAACAACTACTTTAATAACAATTTGAATATCTAGAAAGTCTGGAATGTGGATCAAAGGGCATCAATGCAACAAAACATGTGACACACATGCAAGGACTATGGAAAAGGAGTTGAAGATATAAGATCAAGGACGAGACACACTAAACAGCCAAGCAATTAGCTAGATGTGGACAAAAAACGAGACCCATTCAACAAAATTGTGAATCCTATATGTTATGAAGCTAGAAGCTCATATCCTCGAGAAAGAAACCAATAGCTTGAAGGGCCGCATAGATCTTGAGGAAGGTAAATTCCAATCATCCATTGGATGGATGTGTTGAACTGAATTAAAGAGCAAATTAAAACAATCAAAAAGCATAAGGAGAAGACAGTCAATAAAGCAAATGTATGGGGGCACAAGTGATCCAAACATTGCAAATGCAAGTCGAAGGTGTAAACAAGTCAATTGAGGTTGCCATAAGAAAAAAGATCAACCATCCATCCTATAGTTAAGGGAGGAAAAGATGGGGCTATGGAAGAGAAAGGCCTTTCTTACAAAAGGAAAGCTTTGAAAGGAAAAAGTGCAAACTTGGAGCATGATCTCACACTAGTCCAAGTGGCACATAAATAGAAATGCATGCCACGTATTCTTTTCTAGACAAAAGAAAATTCTATTAATAATAACTTGAAGAAAATTCTCCTAAGGCAAAACACAAAATATTAGGAATCCTATAAAGAGTAGCTAAGTACATAAAAAATACAATGGCCTAGAGCCACCTTGCATCCTATGTAATCTCCCCTCAAGAGTGTGGATGATCTTTGTCCAAATCCTCAGTGTCTTTGCTATGGATACATCCTGAAGGTCTAGTATGGCTGCACCTCGTAGTTAAAAAGGTACCAAGCAATAATACTTGCAATCAGCTCCCACCCATGATAGTGACCCTAGGTTCACTCTGTCTATAAGTAATTTGGAGCAAGGATCACGCTCAAATGTTGTCTAATGACGAGGAACGAAAGGCTCCACTGGACATCCTCATATCCACATATTGGGCCTCTGTCTCTGACCGAAGGTACGACCCCCCAAGTCATGACCATGTTCTCTGTTGTGCTACGAAAGATCGTCCCATCTTGAGAGCTCTCCTCAATGCATGGTGCGTATTATGAAAGCAAGAAAAGAACAAAAGTAGGTTGTCTACCACAATAGGGTGATCATAATTGAGAAATGGACCCAACAATAGTGTGTCAACTATTGGACCAGCTTAGGAAAATCAAATTGACACTTGTAGTTTTCCCAAGGACATAATAGATACACAAAATTATTAGCATTCATGCTTACAAGTTGCAATCTCATACATTCCATAAAGTGTCTCATGAGCCCAAACAGAGACTCTGAACAATTTCGAAATATACATGGGAGTCAACATACCATTCACAAGTTGAGACCACATAGAGTATAACCTCCAAAAGAGTCACTATTCTATATGATAGAAGGCACTCATACGTGTCACTAATTGGGGCTGACTCTTGAGCAACCTAATGAGCTCCTCTTTTGACTATTGCTAATGACTCCCTTCAAAGCCTCACTTTGGGCCCCTTCTACCACCCGATCAACGTTGTTGCTCCATGTGTCATTGCTGCAACTAGCTCCATCTGTGCTCTTGTTGCTCTATCTACCCATCGTGGTGCATGTCCCCCATGCTTGTCTACCCACCTCTGTTTGCATGTCATGTCTTTGCTCAACCCTTGGTGCCACCACATGTCTATTGCCCTAGCAACACTTATGGTTATAGCTCCTCTTATCTCACCACAACACCATCTTCCAATTGTGCTCGAGCTACTTCCTCTCATTGTACCAGCCGCCTCCCCACCTTTTGCTCAAGTAGGGAGGTTGTAGAAGAAGACTACACAATGGTAACCCCTAGATCAGCACCAATGCAAACCACACCCAAGTCAAATTCCTTATGTGTGGTTCTCTCTAAGGAAAACCTCCAAATAGTCTACACCCCACAAAAGGAGTTTGAGGAGACCACAATCTTTGGACAGGCTGTGGGTCACTCCCCTTCTCGAGCAAAGCTCCAAGCTTCGCTCCATTCTACCTTGTGCATCAGCACCTCATGCATTAGCAGAGGCAATGTACATTGAACAAGGTATCTTCATGGTTTGTCTCACCTCAACAAATGCATCATATGAGCTCATTGACAGCTCTCTTGTAGTGCTTATGGGTTTATCTACACAACTCCCTCGTGTGACAACTTCACAATCTCCAATTTTGGGTGTTACCACAAATTCCCTCTATACCATCTCATTCTCCTCTTCCCAAGCCTTGCGGTAGAGCATCACTAGTTGGTGGACGACTTGGGTCACCTCTTTGTAACCATGCTTCCGACATCTTTTGTACATGTTTGTGTCAATCGCGAGGGAACCAAAGGTACAAGTGGCAATTGCAAATATCAAGAAAATACCTAAATGATTGGAGATTATAGCTTGTAACTCTTTAGTTAGTCAACAAATCATCATCACAAGGCAGCCTTGGTAGCATCTCAAACGCCATGCTTTTGAACATCAAACCTTAGACTGCACCTAATTTGGGTGTATGCCTGGTCAGCAAGAGTTTAATCGCCAATAAAGTCACACTCTAATGGATGATGATGGATTCAATCTAGTGTCGTTGCAGTAGGGCTATACCCCTTAGCAACCCAAGCCAAGAGCAAGCGCCTCCAAGAAGACCATAGCCTATTACCCCCTCTACCAAAAAAACGAAAATACCAAAACAACAACCAACCTCAAAATAGCATCCCGCTTTCTGATCTTCCAAATCACCTCCAAAATGGCTCATGTTTTGATGAGAGGCTCTGTGTCTTCATCAACAACATAGTAACATGGAACGGGGAACAGGAACGGAGACGAGGACAGGGACGGGGTTGGGGGACACGTAAAAGCAAGGAACGGGGATGGTGGGTGGGACACAGGAGGGAACGCCATACATAAATAGTATTTGAAAATGTATGCATGTGATGTGGTGGATGGATGTGTGGGCATAGTAATAGGGGATGCCCATTTTGTAGCTTCCTGTCCCAGTCCCATCCCCATGTTAGAGCCCCCTCTCATGGTGACAAGGAATGGCAATTTATTATTCTTGTCCCCGTGGGCCTATCTCTATTCCCATCCCTATCCCCAAAACCGGTCCCATGTTACAGTGTGTGTGGGTGAATGTATACTACCAAAGAACATACAAAAAAACCTCCCCCTAAAAGACACCCACTCAAAAAAAAAAAAAAGTCAAAAATGTCCCCTAACAGGGGACGGCCGGGACGGGGGGAAGGCTGTTGGGGATGGGAAAGGGGATGCCCCCATTCCATTTTGGCCTCCCCATTCGGCCCATCCATTCAAGACGACGTTCCCGCATTCCGAGGCCTCGGGACGGTCGTTCCCTCTTACTATGATCAACCACCTTGTCATGCCCAGCTCCTTTCACATGAGCTCTATCGTTGTTGATCTTGGTCATACATGAGAGTTGTGGGTCAAGTGAGTTACCACTTTCAATGAGGTGGGAATCTTTGTAGCATCCTAACATGACTAGCCTTCACTTCAACAGAGCACACACTCCTAGGAAAACGATTATCTAATAGAGACTATAGCTATCCCTTTCTAAACACATTGACAATCTATTGCTTTAGGAACACAAGCCCTCCACTTCTTGGGCCAACAAAGTCAAGAAGGTACTCCAAGGCAACTCCTCTACTTGCTGGTTGCATTGGAATCTTCACCATTTGTGCATCAAAGCACGGGCTAGTTTTTAGGTGGCGGTTGGCCTACTAGAGGTAAACTCATTGATTCTAGGAGGTGACTTCAACAACTTAGAGACCCTAGAGGATCAAAAAGGCAAAGGCACTGACTTCCAAGCTCTTGTAGATGGAGAAAAAGAGACCTGGGAAGGATTCCTTTTTGTTGTGGGTGCCAAAGATGTCTAAAGGAACCTAACCTTTTACAAGCAAGACGGTTCACTAGTTTTCTCATGGCACTACAAGCAATTGAAAGGTAGCCTACTTGAGCTACTAGATAAGCTCTATATGGGTGAGTAGGGCAGTTGTTGAGGGGGACAAATTGGGTAGCTAGCAAAGATCATGCTATCATATATTGCATATGTCCTCATGCTCATACATGCACCCACCTCAGCTTTCAACCCACCCTCAAAGCCAAGACACAGCCTATGAGCCTAGCACAAGAGAACACATGAGTAGCATTATCTGCTACCACTAGCATTGAAGGTGTTATTGTGTCTCACTGCCACAAGTGACTAGGACTCCCTCAACCGTTGGTGACCTTAGAGGTGCAAACCGCGCCACGCTTACCTCCACCAGTGTAGCTGTCAACTACCATCATGTCTCTATAAGTAGTAAGACTGGAATCTCCAATAACTCTCCACTACCTCTCCAGCTATTGCTCATGTCCCTATCTTTGTTTCTGCATTTGTCTTCCCCTTTGTTTGGCGTCTTGTCTCCTATGTTGCTCTCTCTAACTCTTCCAACAAGGGAATGGATCTCCCGTCCCCCCACCCAAAAAGAAGGCTATGAAAGGCCTACCAACCTATCTCCTACATTGCATCCTAGAACAGTTCATTCCAAGGTGGCCTACCATCTTGCAAGCGAAACACTCCCACGAAGGCCAATGCAGCATACCATCTAGAGCATGTACCCCCCATGCACAAAGGGGTCTTCAATGAGTCCATTTGTGGTTTATCACCTACAAGTCAACAAGCTACACATGACACTGTAAGGCTGCCAATTTTTATCTTATGTAAAGCTCCACATTAGGATCAAATCTGATCTATGGGAACGTATTAGCCATGGAAACTATGGGGGTTCAACTAGAGTCCCTTGAGGAAGAAAAGGGTCAGCTACTATCTTACAAGTGGGCACTACTCTGACTGTGTTTAGAGAATCCTCTGGAGTCTACCTTGTCCAGTTCCTTCCACTGGAGGCAGCCATCCTCCTCAATCATAAAGACATGCATGGGCTGATTTGATGATTGAATTGAATGTTGTTATTCTATGGCAGCATATTCATCCTAACAATCCTGGTTATACATTTAACCATAATGTGCTGACGGCATGTAGACTTGCTTGCATCATTGATACTTGTTGCATGCAGATCAGTACAATGTTTTTGTGTACAAGCTCTGGATTGATCACACCCATTTACTTTTAGATCATGCTCCTTCTATCATTGGTCCTCTTTTATGGTATGCCTATGGACGATATAACCCTCTACACAGAACTTGACAAAAGACATCCTTGCTGGTGAATAATGGCTGTTTACAGCATGATATATTTCACAAAATGGTGCACTGCCATAGCCCCTTTGCATGATCAGATTTATGAAGATGTCAATGTTACATGGTCCTTGGTTTTTTTAATGTATACAAACTGGTCGATGGTATACAAGCAAAATGTGCAATGCAACTCAAGCAGAAATATGTGAAATTCTGATGCTAGCTACTCAAACTCAAGAACTGCAGCATATGGAGCAACATGCATTGTTCTGTGCCAAACATGTCATTACACAAAATGAAAAGCATAAATTAAACAAATGGGTGACAAGAGCTAGACAATAAGCTGTTCTGGATAAACGTTGTTCATCTAAAGATTTTTCAAGGCTCTTCATATGTCTCAACAGAAGAAAAGTACTCGCAAAGTCAAAAATATGACTAGCCATAACACAAGAATCTGTGATGGAGTTTGACTAGTGTTATAGGCAGCATCATGCTGATTTGTTTGCTGCCCCTACTTTTCTTGCTCTTGATATTGATGAGGCTAGATCAACTCTCTTACATCATGTTCAACCCAAATTGCTAACAATAGTCTTACCTGTTTGGATGGCATCCTAAAATATTTGTTTATGAATTCCAAGCTAGAATGCATTTGGTTTGCAAGAACCATTCACTACAGTTGAGTTAACGGATGCATTACACTCACTAGTTAGATGGAAATCACTTAGACGGGATGGGAACTTTCTAGGGAAATAAATAAGGAATGGGATGGTATGCATGCTATAAAACAAGATTTGCTTAAACTGTTTCCCAAAAATCAGATTTGCAAATTGCTCTTGAATTGGAAGCTAATAATATTAGTGCCACTGATTTACAAATTGGTCGCTAAGATGCTGGCTAATCAAACCAAAGGCTTTCTGCATGATGGACTAGAGGAATTTCTCTGCAGTGCTCTGAAGGGATAGACATCAAGGTCATCCATTGGGTTGGAATCTTACACTACAACACTTGATTGAATGGGTGGTTCAGAAATTGTGTCAAAATTTGGATAGTGGAAATTATCCACTTGACCTCTTCATGGGTGTCTTTGAATTGTTCAATCCATAATAACATCCTACAGTCAGTTCTTTCTTCCACTTGTAATATGCTGAAAAGTAAATGTTGATAAGTTCATGTCTATGACTATAAAGATGATTTGGAAAACCAAGATGAACAGGAAGGGGCTTCGGCTGATGGGTGTTGCTAAAGTGTGTTCCCAAAGATGCATGGTGGTCCTAAAATTTGTTCAACAGAAGCACCACTAGCTTAGTATGCTAGCAGTTCTATGCAATCAAATGTGTATGCCAGAATTTTTAATTATTTCCGATTCAGACCATGAACATGTTTCATGGTGGGCATGAATGATGCCTGCAACAGATTACTCCCACTTATAGTTGAGAAAAAAGTTCTCCGCGGGTATTTCCTTGTATTGGGCCAAGCTCATGGTCATGGATCAAATGCAGCTACCACACTGTTGTAGTCTCTATGTGCTGCAGATATGGATACAAAGAGCCTCTAAACAGGTGAAGAACTTGAGACTTTGAGTCAAAAAAGTCAATGAGTAAGTTTGTATTGCAACAGCCTCCCATTGTCCTGTTTCATTTAATGAATCCATCAAACTGAAATCCATCAAAATCAACTTTTTGCTAGATTTCATAGATGAATTATGCATGCTACAATAAAAGATCCTGTTTAAATCTGTCAGAAATCACACTTTTGTAGAAAATACATGAACTCCTGTGTTCTACCTCAGCAATCCCAAATTCTTGCAGCAACCTCTGCAAAGCTGCAGTCTTATCTAGGTCGCCGGTCATCTGACAAAAAGTTCAAACAGATGATGAGCACTCCAAAGATTTAAGGTAGTAAACTCCTCTGGAAAATATCTATTAGAAACTTGTGAGCTATTTATATTTTGACCGACTTGCTAATCTAGCCTCAAAGTAAGGTAGTGTCAAGTGCATGCCTCCAATGTGATTGAGTGATCAGACAAATCAACTGGTTTTGCACGAAAGATGCTCGCAATATCAAGCACATCCCTTCGCTCTTTCGAAGTAGCAGCAACTTTTATCAAAACTAACTCTCTTTGTGAAAAGGGCAAAGGTGTCAAATCTTTAACCTGCCAGGAAAATAAGAAAAACTTTTCTTATTAATATAAGCTATGCAAGCTGCTCTAACAAAAAAAATGATAACTAGAATTCTCATGTCTTCACATTGAAGCAGAAAGCCACAACTTACATCCAATACGTCTATTAACTTCAGGAGTTGTGTCAGTAATTTGTTGATGGAGTCTTCTGTGCCAGGTACAACAGTAGTTATGCGAGAAATCCCCTGTTTCTCCGCAGGTCCCACTGCAAGACTCTGTGGCGATTCTATCATAATGTAAGTTAAAAGCAATACAGCAGATGATATCCCCCAAGAAAATAATATAGAACAGGCAATAAATTCAATTAAACTCGTTTTTTTTCATCTGATTTGGAACTGTTTAAGTCTGTGCTTCACTGTCTGTGTATTACTCTCTTGATGCTCCTCGACATGTATGTTGATTTCCCATGATTCCCTTAACGGATTCTGTTGGATTCCCTTGGATAAGACTAAGAAAGCTCAGGGAGGTTGAAGAAGAAGCTTTATTCTTTGTTATAAGAATGATTCTTTGATTGTTAATCTTCGTATGTAAAGGCTACAACATGAGCTTCTCCAAACATATCTTTACTTGGGGGTCATGAAGCTTGACCTAGCTATGTTTATAATCACTTCTCTTCATGAAAATATTGTCCAAAAAAGGGAATCTTGGTATCGCAAATGTTCCTTACTGGTGAGACAAGGATTCTCACTTTGGATTAATGTTTGTAGGAAGTTAAAACTTATTGGCTTAATCAATGGTTGTGCACACAGTGGCATGTCTTAAATCAATAGTTGGGCATACACTGGCATGCCTTAAATCAATAGTTGTGAATAAAATGGCATGTCTTGTTTGTAGCACTTGGCTGGCCCTACAACTGTGTTGCAACTGAAACACCTATGCTATTGCAACTCATATTTCTGCAACATCATTGATAAGCTCATAGAAAGCTCTCCTAATCCCTTAATCATAGGTAGCACCTTGTGTAACCAGCCTTCCTTCCATGGATGGGTGGTAAATCCCTAATTACAACTTAATTAGAATAGCAAACAATCAATGCAAATCTGAAAAATACAAATTTACCTACTGGTCTTGGACAATGGACACCCGATTGGCCCCAAAATTGGCGCCCCTTTCGGTATTTCTTTGCTTCATTGAAGAAGAAGTTGATTACAATGGGATTCTCCCGATCCCCTTCGCTATCCAAACTATCCTTGCTGTCCAAAGTGACCAGCAACTCTTCAATCTATTTTGCCCCTTGATTCAAGCACTTAATTGACTTTCACCCACTTCATAGACGATGAAAACGTCCCAAATTCAATGATTGGCTCCAGCAAGTCTTCAATCTATTTTGCCCCTTGATTCAAGCACTTAATTGGCCTTCACCCACTTCATAGATGATGGAAATGCCCCAAATTCAATGACTAGCTAGTCCTCCAGTTGAATTTAGCTGAAATTCACCTTCAGCCCTGTTGAATCCAAGTCTTGAAGCCTCCAATTTCTGACACCCTTCCCAAGGCTACTATTAAACCTTAATTTCTGCTGTAAATTAGGGTTTACAGCAGAGAAATTTGCAATTTCTCAACCTTCAAGGGTCCAAATGCTGAGATCTTCGAAGCAAGGCTATGAAATGGCTAGGAGATGAGAAAGAAAGCTGTAGAGAGAGAAAATTCAGAGTTTTGTCGTGAAGAATGACTGAAAATCAGTCAAATGCAATTGTTGCCCTGCCACAACAGCTTGTAGATGCAAAGAACTGAAGAAAGTCAGTCATTTACTGCTGCTGCCCTATCTCATCAGCCTATAGATACTGTCACCTGTTGTTCATTGGTCTTCTCATGCCCCTAGCTGCCTTAGAAGGTCCTCCAATGGCTACAAATCAGACCAGCAACATCTCCTCCCTCCCTCTTGCAGGCTGACTTTTCAATCTTGCATGGGCATTTTTGACAAGTGGCAACCTTCACAAATGGTTTTTCTAACATTATCCATAATTAAATATTAATTTTTAGTCTTTAAATACTGAAATTTAATCTAATAATTATTTCGGTTCCCTAAAAAATAAGCTGACTGGCCAATAATTAAATTGGCTAGGCACCTTCCACTTCCAAGACATAGTTGTCAGGTACGAAAAGTACGGTATGGTACGGTACGATAAAATACGATACTAAATGATACCTTAAGATTTTATAAGGTACAGTACGATATTAGTACGAAAAAAAAATTAACTTCATTATTTTGAACTAAGAACAGATATTAAGAGTCTAAATAGCAATGCTATTGGAGTATATAAGATGAATACTTGAGAGTAACACGCCAAAACCTCTATGGCATATGCAGCATGCGCTACAACTTACAAGTACATACATAGAAGTGGATACATCATACATGAATGATCATATAAATAAGAGGCATGTATCCGAGAGAGAGAGAGAGAGAGAGAGAGAGAGAGAGAGAGAGAGAGATGAAATGATATGAGATGCTTTATTAACGTCTACAAGAGGCCAAAATGACCTGTGAGACCAACAATTACCAAACAAACCACCAAAGGTTTTGGTAAAGAATTTATGAATTTTGTTATGGTTTTGTTTGGCATTGCTAAGGCTAAAGCAGCTACCGATGGTACATTCACTAATTCGTGTACTCTCAGAAGATACATTAGGCCAAGCTATCCTCTGGCCTAGTTTTATTAGCAATGTGTACTAATGCTTTGGGTTGGGTGTTGCAAAATGAGCTATGAACAAAGGTAAAATCAATAGGATTAAGCTACTTGATGATTCTCAAATGGTGCTGAATTTATTTATTGATGACACTAACATATTGTAAAAAATGATGAGACATCAATTAGAAACATTTGGAACTACTTGAATACCTTATGTATGGCCTTTGACTCTAGGATAAATCATAACAAAACATGTATGAGGAGTCTAATCAAGCTTCCACCCCCTTTCTTGGTTGATCGATCAAGGCTACAAAATCACCACCACCACAACAACAACAATAGTCTACAACCCAAACCACCACCAACAACAACAACCACGCAAAAAAAAAACTTGTTTTTTCATACGATTTCGTACAGTACAGTACGATACGAACCGTATAATACGAACCAATTCGTACTACGTACGAGTACAACGATGTTCCGAGAATCTCTGCGCCATCTTTGACCATCAGATTGGCGTTAGGTACCATTAAACGCCACTTTTCTAGTGTCACCAACAACTGATACTTATGGCCAAATGAATGGCCTAGGCCAACAACTGGTACCAGATACTA
The DNA here is from genome assembly GCF_053477565.2 of Lygodium microphyllum. Lineage (NCBI taxonomy): Eukaryota > Viridiplantae > Streptophyta > Polypodiopsida > Schizaeales > Lygodiaceae > Lygodium > Lygodium microphyllum. The sequence goes on along the minus strand of NC_141159.1, from coordinate 48,134,974 downwards.
CCAAGTACCTGTGCGGCATAACTTATAGCAACTTTTGCCTTTGACATCCCGTGATTTCCACGGGTCCCAATCTCGTAAATTTACTCTAACCCCAAAATTGCACCTCACATGTGTAACATTTACTTAATCATGTGATTAAAAATTAATCCACATGTTAAGTGAGGTTTCAAAAATGCATATCCTCATGACAACCCTCCCCTTAAAATCCGTGCAATCGTCCTCGATTGCACTGTCAAATGCATCAAAAGTAAAGTACTACACTGGAATTTCCATAGAGCATCATACTCAATACAACATTGTGCACTGCTATTCAACCATTCCATATGCCCAACATATGCTAAAAATAACCAGCCAAAATAACATAACATAAGACTCATAAAGAATCTCAAAAACACTGCCAGATTATCATGTGACATATCCATTTCTCATGAGCTCAACTCATCTAGCAAAACCAAACCATAGTATAGCAAAAACCAAGTATAAACCATGGTTGAAACATCTATGGCATCACAAGACGTGTTGTTGTCCACAAAACCAGCTGAATACCACTGAATATTAATGATCATGTGCTGAAAACCAACATTTGATAATCAACCCTCGATGATCATTAACTGATACTACACCAAGCATAACCAAAGTCATACCAAGCATAAATAATTACACACCGAGCATAACGGATGCAAATGTACAGTTTCAGGGTTGCAGTGAAAACCATATCAATCTACATACCAAACATAGTGACTAGTACACTGAATAGTGATCTCCTGAGAAATATATTGTTCAACTACAGTACCCTAAATGTATGTTGAATACATTCGAGGTCCACTACTTCTAGAGCTATCCATTACTAAGCAGCGGAGCTGCTAGCTCCCTCACAAGCATCAAGTAGTACTTTGGACTCTACTCTACTGAACCTGATTGAGCACGAACTAAAGTCGGCTCTAACTGGAAAGCCTCAAGGTAAAGCTGCAACAATTAAGGATAGTCTGCCAAGTCATCCTCCTCCATCCATTTGGCATCCATTGGTGAATAATTCTGAAACTTCACCACGTAGCTTCTAGAACCCTTACCTCTGATCTTCCTTTCTTTGTGTGCCAAACTCTGCTCTAGTACTAGTATTTCATCAAGCTCTTTAACCCCCCGTTGAATTTCAGCAGACATATCCTCTAGCATATCACCATGAAAAGGCCTCAACAAACTGACATGAAAGGGATTGTGTATCCGCCAATGTGGAGGTAATTTCAGCCGATATGCCACATCATTGATCTTCTCCAACACCTGGAAGGGCCCATAGTATCTCATACTCAACTTCGAATACAATCTTTCTCTTTCTTTCATTTTTTTCAGCATTGCCTTTTCAAAACGCAGCAATACATAATCACCCTCTGCAAACTACAAAGAACGTTTGTGGCGATCAGCTGTTCTCTTTTGCTTTTCTTGCGATCTCTGAAGTGCATATTTTATCTTTGTATAGGCTACATCCAAGTTTTCCGCATAACGATCAACCTCAAAGATCTTATCCTTAATTTGCAGAATAGGTGGTACCTTCTTGCCACCCTCAACCACCTCAAATGGAGCTTTGCCTGTAGAACTATGCACTGTGTTGTTATAAGCAAAAACTCAACCAAGGACAAATACTGCTCCCACTGTGTCTTGATGTTTTAAACATAGCACCTCAAAAGATCTAACACTGTGGAATTTACTTTCTCAAACTAACCATATATCTACGAATCGAAGAATGATGAAAATTTCAATGTGGTACCCATATTCTCAAACGAGTCCTTCCAAAATAAACTAGTCATCCGAAGGTCTCGATCACTAATGATCGACTTTGGCGTACCATGATACTTAAAGATGTGCTACAAAAACAATTGTGCCATATGACCAACCTCTATTTTCTTCCTCACCGGAATGAAATAGGCTTGTTGCTAAACCTGCAAATGATAGTCCATATCCCATCATTCCTTGTAGGTGTCTTAAGAAGTTCAAAAATAAAGTCCATTGCAATGCTCTGCCAAGGCCTATTTGGAATAGGCAAGGGCTGCAACAAACCCGACATCTTTTGCCTATCATGCTTTACCTACTAGCATACAGAGGAGCATGACTTTCAATGATAACTCTAGGCCTTAACTACTTTGTAAGACACAGTCATTCATACATCATCAAAAATCCATCTCTTACCACAAAGTGTCCATACCTTTGGCCATTGCAAAGCTAATCATCAACATTAGCAAAGCCTGAATCAGTAATATATTGCTCTTTCATGGCATCCAACTCAATATGATACACCATGCTGACAGCTGAAATTTATGGCTTACGTGACAATGCATCAGCCACAACATTCTTTTTACCATCAATATGTATGATCTGAAATATAGAGAGAAAATTTGCCAATCTCATATGCTTCTCTGACAACTTTGTCTGCATCAAAAAGAACCTCAAAGTTTGATGGTCTGTCTGCACTATAAAATCAACCTCCAACAAATAATGCTTCCACGTAAACAGTGCATGAATTACAGTCAAGAGCTCTTTCTCATAGACTTACAAATTCTTTTCTGCACCATGGAGAATCTGCTCTCATAAGCCACAACTCGGTCGTCTTGCATAAGAACAGTCCCAATGCTGTTACCACATGTATCACATTCAACTATGAATGACTTCCTTAGATCGGGCAACACAAGCACAGGATCTAAAGTCATCTTTTCCTTCAACTTTTCAAATCTGCCCTAATTTTCAGATTTACCCTTTTTCTCAACCTTTGTCTCTTTGATATGTGACTTGGCATCATCATCGTGGAATCCTGCATCCTTTCCACACAGCAATGTGTCGGCTGTTGTAGCAATTTCTACAAGCTGAGACATGTTGAAAACAGTGGACTTAATGCTAAATCCCGAATACCCTTTGGCAAACCACAAATATACTTCTTCACCTGCTCATGGAGGGGTATTGTGCGATAAGAAGTAACTAGCAACAATACATCCCAAAACTTCTTATTATAATGATCCAAGTTCTCACAGTCTTTGGAATTCAACTAATTCCAAGCTGTCATAATGTCTACTTCAAAGGTACTTGTCAACCAATTTGAAGCAAACATTTACTTGAACTGGATCCAAGTGGTAGGTGACTTCCCTTGAATAAGAAGTCTAGACCACCACTGCAATGAATTTCCCTTCAAAAATGTGGCTGCCTTGCGTATCTTAGATGCCTCTATAAAGTTACCTCCAAAATAGGCTGCATCAAACTGCTGAATTAAAACAAGTGCCTTCAACCTATCTTGTGTACCACTAAAAGGCTCAAACTTCACGCTTTTGCCACCTTCATTATAGTCCTTCGGCGGACCTATGGGAGTCAAGATATCATAAACGGGCTGCTACAAAAAGGGTGCATTGGCTGTATTTGCATAAAACCAACATTATCTAAAGCACTTACATGACCAGCACCAAATCCTTGTGCTTCAACAGTCCCTGGGAGTGCCGATGCATATCCATATGGCCCCCTTTGTGCCCCAAGCATTATGCCTATGCCGCCATACATGGGATTAGGCATTCCAATTGCATTAGCCAGATACATTGGGTGTTGTGAGCCATGCATTGGCTGCTTCATACCATAGGGATTTGTGCCATACATTCCCGTATGCGGTGCATGTCCAACCATAGCATGAAAATGTGAGTGCGCAACGAAAGAACACGAACACAGAGGAGGAGAGAGAGAGAGCAGAAAATGAAGGAAGAAAATCTGCACTGACTGAAATGAATGCTGAATACAAAACTGTGGACTGATCAGCCCCTGCACGCAGCCCAAAGCATCAGTGAGGGCTCCAAGTCAGACTGATGATGACGGCAGCACCGAAGACGGAGGAAGATGACGGAGTCGGAGTGTGCACCTGCCAAAGGAGGAGGGAAGATGATAATACAACTGACTGCCAAGTGGGAAATGGCTATAAATAGCCAAAAAACCCAAAAAATGGCCGACCTGAAATTTGAGGCCATAAATATGTCCGACCAGCGTTTAATGCTGGTAAAAATGCCAAGAATGCTCAGAAAAATCCCGGAAAGGGTGGACAATGTCCGGCACGTGAGGCAAGCTGAAGAATGCAGAAACTACCCCGGGAAATGCACATAAAATCCTGACTGGAGGAGAAAATGCACTGAAATGCAATAAACTGAGTGCTCTAGAATGAGCTACCTCCTCCGTCAAAACAAGTGATAGACAAGTCAGAGCTCCTAAAGTCCTCATCTGACTCAGACTGAGGCTCACAGGCAGGAGATGACAAGGCATGACAAACATGACTGCTAACACCCCCTCTCAGATCCTGGATGTGGCGGAAGGCCAAGGGAGAAACGGATCCTAGGGTGGCAAGAGGAATGCCAAGGTCGATGAAGTCCGTCGATGTAGACTGCTGCTGAAGGAGCTCCTCACGATCCTGGGAATCCCCCTCTAAAACACTAGGGGCCAGGGAATCCACAGCCGCATCACCGAGATCGTCCCCCTCTGAAAGGGATGGGGGGTACGAGGGAACCACCGGAGGAGAAGGTGGGGGATGGGAAGAAACCTGTGGAATAGAAGGTGCACAAGCGGGAACGGGTGTAGCAATAGACTGCCTCGGAGGACCCTGCATCAAAGAAGGGGAATGGAGCTTGTAAAGCCCGCTCTCCTGCCAACCTGTAGATAAGACAGCTCCTGTAAGAGAATCCTCAATAACAACGGTATGCTCGGTGAAGATCACTCGTGTGCCAAGCCTCGTAAGGCCATAAACTGAGAGGAGGAGAAGGCCCAAATCCGGAACATGTAGGGCCTGTGAAAAGGAGCTCGAAGGTCGGTCGGTAAACAAAAGCAATGTGCCAACACCACTAATAGGCACCAATAAAATGTCACCAACAGTGACTGAACCCTCTGATGGACGGAGATCCTGTAACAAATCACCTCGGGGAGTCATATGACTCGAAGCACCACTGTCCACTAACCAAGGCTGCGCAGAACATACTGCAGCCACGGAAGAAGGATCCTCCTCCAAAGCATGGATATGAAGGAACACTGACTCATGGGTAACAACTGGTGTAGAGGTAGAAGAAGGCTCCGATGTAGATCCACCCGTCGCTCCCGGACGAAGGTGAGGGTACTTCTTCCAGCATTTCTCCTCAGGATGTGTCCCTTGCCCACAGTGTGGGCACTTCGGGCGCTCTGAATCTGAGTCAGAGCCTAAAGAACTGTCCTTCTTCTTAGCCTTTGACTTCTTCTTCTTCTTCTGTCCTCCCGAACCTGCAACAAAGGCTCTAGTGGAGTCGGATCCACTAGCACTGACCTCTCTGAGTCGCTCGTCATGCTCCAAGACAAGCGGGGATAGCTCCTCCCATAGAAGCTTCTCACGGGTCCTCGATGTAAGAAGGCTGGTGTAGAAGACATCAAACCAAGGCGATGGCAGCTGAGTCAAAAGAATCATAGCCATGTCTTCAGAAGATATCGTCCGACCGAGGGATGCAAGCTTATCCCTCATATCCTGTAATCTGTTGATGTGGTCCTTCATGGAAGGACTATCATCAATAGCGAGCATCCGCAACTTCTTTTCAAGAGATATCCGGTGGGCAAACGTCTTCTGTTGATAGAGAGACGCGAGCTTTCTCCACACGTCTGCTGCAGTCTTCAACCTGTGAACATGAACAAGGACAGAATCCTGCAAACTCAGAAAGAGGAAAGATCTGGCTCTAGAATTGAGCCGATCCCATAAGGCTGCACGATCCATAGATGTCCCATCTGCGGGATCCACCTGAGGCCGGGGAATAGGAACAGAAACAAGCTCCCAAAGATCGAAGGAGTCCAAGATACACTCCACCTTGCACGACCATAGAGAAAAGTTGGAGCCATCCAACCGGTCCTCTTTGGGCAGCTGAGGAAGTACGAGTACCTGTACAGGGGGTACCAAAGGCTGCATCTTCGGCCCACTGGAAGGGGATCGCCGAGATACATGAATAGAAGGGGGACGGGAAAGAGGAATAGACTCCGGACGACGGTCCTCGTGATAAAAATCACGCCTCCATTCAGATGAGTGTTGAGACAAAAGCTCGTCATCTGAGTCATCAAAGCCTGTAAACTGATGAGAAGACATCTTCCAATCTGCAAAACACCAAACACCAAAGAAAACTGTGCCGAAGTCGAAATATGACCAGCAGTGTGGTCACCAACCACCAAGACGCAGGCTGAGAATGCCTACAAACACCTGGATCTGCAAAACGCAAAGATAACTGATGACGATCACCAGAAAAGAGACCACCAGCACCAGGAAACAGCCCGAAAAGAAGTCGCCAGCAGGAAATGTGCCGCCTGGAGTGGAAACGACTAGCAGAACAGCAAAACACAGCCTGTAGAGAGGTCGCCCAGCAGAAGGAGGGACAGCCTGGTGGAAAACGCAGGGTTTCTGCGTCGCTGGATGACGTGGCAGCCTCTGCAGACAGCGTGGACAGGAAAACGCAGGCTGGAAGGCCTCCTGAAGAAGTCGCCTGGCAGTTGTTGATCACATGGCAGCAGCAGTAAGGTATCTCACTCCTGAGGGTATGTCCTCCGTGCTCTCAATCAGGCGATGATACCATGTGAGAGTGCGCAACGGAAGAAGAACACGAACACAGAGGAGGAGAGAGAGAGAGAGAGCAGAAAATGAAGGAAGAAAATCTGCACTGACTGAAATGAATGCTGAATACAAAACTGTGGACTGATCAGCCCCTGCACGCAGCCCAAAGCGTCAGTGAGGGCTCCAAGTCAGACTGATGATGACGGCAGCACCGAAGACGGAGGAAGATGACAGAGTCGGAGTGTGCACCTGCCAAAGGAGGAGGGAAGATGATAATACAACTGACTGCCAAGTGGGAAATGGCTATAAATAGCCAAAAAACCCAAAAAAAAGGCCGACCTGAAATTTGAGGCCATAAATATGTCCGACCAGCATTTAATGCTGGTAAAAATGCCAAGAATGCTCAGAAAAATCCCGGAAAGGGTGGACAATGTCCGGCACGTGAGGCAAGCTGAAGAATGCAGAAACTGCCCCGGGAAATGCACATAAAATCCCGACTGGAGGAGAAAATGCACTGAAATGCAATAAACTGAGTGCTCTAGAATGAGCTACCTCCTCCATCAAAACAAGTGATAGACAAGTCAGAGCTCCTAAAGTCCTCATCTGACTCAGACTGAGGCTCACAGGCAGGAGATGACAAGGCATGACAAACATGACTGCTAACAGAAAAATGGTACCACCACCAAAGTATCCTTATTGTCCCATGCTTGCATGTGCATAATTTCCTTGCTGCCCATGTTCCCATGGATTGGCACTACCAAGTTCGCCATACATTTGCACTTACTGCCCCACGGATACCAACTGTTTGTGCTCATCAAGCATTTTGGGCTCTTCTAAAGAAGACTTAGGCATTTCCTTCGATTCTTGTGGCTATCCCACAGCTATAGAAGATGTCTTCTTCTCTTTGCCTTTGATGTCCTTCTTTGGGGCATTCAAGAATCAAGTAAATTGGGGATCCTTTGCCAATTCAGTAAAAAGATTTGTTGTTGTATACATTTGATCCTTGAAGCTATCATCAAATTCTTCAACTGCTTGTTGGTCATCAGCTTCTTTATGCATTGAAGTGCCAACATTTGGGACATTTCCCATATTTTCAACATGATGTCCACGCTGAGAACCATGCCGAACATCAATCATTGCATTTCCCCCTTCACCACGTGATTGACCAAGGAGTGATGTATCCTCTCCACTTGATCCCGTATCACCATGTGAAGACATGCTTGCTGCAATTCACTGCTGAGAACAATTTCAGCAATAATGCAATAGTCCCAAGTTGCAATCAAGTACCACGGGCCCACAATTCAAAGGATTTCATGGTGTCCCGGCAACGGAACCATGTAACCAGCCTTCCTTCGGTGGATGGGTGGTAAATCCCTGATTACAACTTAATTAGAACAGCAAACAAATAATGCAAATCTGAAAATACGAATTTACCTACTGGTCTTGGACAATGGACACCCGATTGGCCCCAAAATTGGCGCCCCTTTCGGTATTTCTTTAGCTTTATTGAAGAAGAAGTTGATTTACAATGGGATTCTCTCGATCCCCTTCGCAATCCAAACTCCCCTTGCTGTCCAAAGTGACCAGCAAGTCTTCAGTCTATTTTGCCCCTTAATTCGAGCACTTAATTGGCCTTCACCCACTTCATAGACGATGGAAATGCCCCAAGTTCAATGATCGGATAGTGTCACAACTCTATAGAAACAGAATTTGTATCCTTTTTCATTAATTTGTCTATATAATGATTTATTAAATTTATTTCCTTTGCACTAATTAGATATAAAGAAAAGTGCATTGAAGCTGGCCACTGATGAGTGGTCACAGGTTATGGTGGACCCACGCGGTGGGTTAGAGAAAAGATAGTTCACACTTCCACCTATATGACCCGATTGGGCGCCTGTGACTAGAACTCACGCATATCAGGGTTAGACTCGCACACAGAAAGGATTGATGCCTTGAAGTGTGGGCTAGATCCACCAGAACAAACAGTTACAATCAACAAGATGGCATGATCATGAAATGCTTGTATAATGTGCATGTGTGGGCTGAAAGCTTGAAATGCACATTTCTTTGCATAGGAAAGTCACATGAAGATTCGGATACTATTTTCGCGATGTACACGGAAAAAGCTTTCATATGACACCCATATTGGGGGGGTCCCTAAATTTTAGGAGATTCCTAAATTTTAGGAGGTCCCTAAAATTTAGGAGCATCGAATTAGCCTAAAAATGCTAGTCCTAAAAAATAGGGATGTCATTCTAAAAATAGTAAGTTCTGTACTCTGACTGTGCTTACTAAATTTGGTTGTTTCTATTCTTGACAGTATTCAACCCAAAAAGGAAGGCCATAGAGAAGAGACAAGTGTCAAGACACTTGTCACACAAGTTTCCAAGTGTCCCACCACTTGTCACATCTCATGACATGTGGCTGGACACTTGTCTTGTGCTACTCCACTTTCCCCTTTTGTACTAGCTCTCCCCTCTCCTATAAATAAGAGCTCGTTTTTCTTCATTCATCATCATTTTTCTTTGCTGTAAACTCATGTACAGCACCCACAGATAGCCAGAAACTGGCCCTATCCATCCCCATCATCATCCCCCACTTCTCCATTATCAAATTCCTCCATATTCCCTCTTCTATCACTGTTGTTTTACAGGACAGCAAGCCTGTAAATTCATTACAATACCTCCTCCTCGAGCTCTTTCTTCCATTTTAGCTACAAGAAGCAAGCCCTATCCATGTACTGTTGATCAACGATGGAGAAAGGCTGAATTTCCCTTTTTCTTCTCTCATACTGTAAAGAAATCAGTTCTTATCATTGCATAATAGATAATGCATGTGTGTTTGTACATCTTTGCATGATCTTGTGAGAGTGAGAATTACTTCTTCTCACTCTCAGGTTGATTGTAACTGAGCTCTTCCCTAAGGGACTTGGGTTGAGCAGAAATGCATTCCTTCGGGGGGGGTTGCCCATCTTCAACCCTCAATCTTGTCTCCATTACTTTTACATTTTCATGGCTGTAATTTTGTGAGTAATTTTCATTTTCAGCTTTAAGTGTTCATTCTCTTTTATATTAAATCTCGAAAACAAGCGAATATCATAATTGTTAAGCATACTACGTTGTTCGGGGCGTTTACAGTGGTATCAGAGCTTTGGCTCGGTCCTCACCCCCAACACTGGTAGTGCTTACAACTATAAGTTTGTTTGTTTTCAGCCCTTGCATTGAGTGCTTGAGCATTTTTTTTTTTCTTTAGTCTCAATGGATCAATCGAGTGCTATCCTTCAAGCCATTCAAAGTCTTAGAGAGGAGAATCAGCAAATTCGTGAGCAACTTCTCAAACTAGAAAAAGTTGAGAATCCCAAAGAATTCAAGGAAAGAAGCCCATCTACTTCAAGGAGACAAAGCCATACCAATGAAAGGAGCCGATCAAGAAGTCCAACTACTTCTAAGAGGCAGTCCCATTCTACTTCAAGACAAAGAAAGAGATCGCGTCGAAGCTCATCCTCTTCTTCAAAGTCATATGGCGCCTATTCTGATGGATCCTCTTCTAGTAATGAAGAGTCTCACCCTTCTCGTGGAAGACCTCATCATCGTCAAAGGCGTCGACATTCTTCACCCTCGTCTCCATCTTTATCCCCATCAAGCACTTCATCATCTTCAACCTCAAGATCCGAGCATGGACGAAGGCATAAGAAGAAGAAGAAGACTAAGTCACTATCTCAACTTGAAAAGAAGATCAAGTTCATCTCAGGGAACTCATTGACCATGCTGAGACATGGGAAATGGAGCACAATGGCAACAAATCATTCCAAAAGAATGATAAGAAGAGAGTAGCTGATGACGAGGAGTATTCAGCCCCAAATGAAGGACAAAAACAGTGGCAAAAGCAACCATCAAATCAAAAGAAGATGAAGACCTATGCACCTCCTAATGCTCCTCAATTTCGCTCCAATCTATACCCACAAGCAAAGCAGCTTTCCGAAGAAGAAAAGCAACGCTTCATGAAAGAAGGGAAGTGCTTTAAATGTGGACAAACAGGCCACATAGCGAAGCAATGTCCAAACAAGGGACAAAGCAAGGTTTCTGACAACAAGCCTAAGTCGCCAGTGAAAATCAATGCTATTAGTGATGTAGTTGCAAACACAACTCACACTCCAGAGACGCGCAAATTATTAAAAGCTTGGGGACAGTTCCAAGGTAAGCAAGCACTATTCTTGATAGATCTTGGGGCGAATGAAAATATTATTTCCTTGCAATTAGCTAAAGAGCTTGGATTAAAGAATGAAGAGATGGACACTCCGGCAGAAGTTCGCCAAGCTTTGAATGCTGATGAAGGTGACACAGTGAAGACTGTGATACCCTACATTGGCAAGCTCAAGTTTCAAATTCAAGGCTACAGTGACGAAGATACCTTCTGTATCGGAGACCTTGATGGTTGCGATGTGATTCTTGGCATGCCCTGGAATCATAGAGTAGATTCAACCATCTTCTCTCAGAAAAAGAAGGTAGAACTCACCAACAAAGGCAAGAAGTACGAGATCCAAGCTGGAGTTTCTGGAGACACCATACCTATGGTAAGCCATATGCAAGTCTCTAGAGCAATTAAGGATTGTGTTCAATGTTGTCTGCTTTATGTCACTGATGTAAAAGATAATATGAATGCTGAAAACCAAGAGCAACTTCAGCTCTTGGAAAAGTATAAAGATTGTTTTTCGGAAGATCTTCCTTATCAGCTTCCCCCAGAAAGGCCAGAAGACCATCATATTGATATTATCCCGGGCAGTTCTCCTCCTAATATAGCACCATACCGTGTGAGCCGTCCTCAACAAGAAGAAATCAGAAAGCAAGTCGAAGACCTACTCAACCGTGGGCTAATTAGGCCAAGTAGCTCACCATTTTGTTCACCGGTTCTTCTTGTTCAAAAGAAAGATGGCACATTCAGGATGTGCATTGATTATCGAGCCCTCAACAAAATCACTGTGAAGAATCGGTTTCCTATTCCCAGAATTGACGACATTTTGGATCGTCTAGGAGGCTCAAAGGTTTTCAGCCGCATTGATCTAAAGAGTGGTTATCATCAAATTAGGGTAATACCACAAGATGTACACAAAACTGCTTTCCGCACTTCATACGGTCTTTATGAATTCTTGGTGGTTCCTTTCGGATTAACCAATGCACCAGCCACCTTTAATTGAATGATGGAGCGCATCTTTAGAGAGCATCGACAATATGTCGGTACTTTCTTTGATGATATTCTTGTCTTTAGCAAAAATGAAGAGGAGCATCATCAACACTTGGAAATTGTTCTACAATTACTACAACAAAATCAACTCTTGGTAAATGGTAAAAAGAGTGAATTTTTCATGCATAAAATAAATTACCTTGGGCATGTCATCTCTTCTGAAGGGATTCAGATGGATCCTGAAAAGATCAGGATAATCCAAGAATGGCCTCATCTTCGTGATGTACATGAGGTGCGATCGTTTCTTGGCTTATGTTCTTATTACCGCCGCTTCATCAAGCATTTTGCACATATGGCTTCTCCACTTCATGACCTTACAAAGAAAAAGATCTCTTTCCAATGGAAGGAAAAAGAGAATGCAGCCTTCACAAGGCTGAAAACAGCTCTTACTTCTGGACCTGTTCTTATCATTCCAGATCTGATAAAACCATTTGTGGTGGAAGCAGATGCTTGCGGTGATTGTATTGGTGCAGTGCTAAATCAAGAAGGCCATGCCGTAGCCTTTGAAAGCCGCCGTCTAAATGATGTGGAGAAAAGCAAGGAGGTTCTCATCCAGATTATTCCATCAAGGACGGTTACCTTCTCATGAACAATCGCCTTTGTGTCACTCTTCCTGTTCAACAAAAGGTGCTTAAAGAAAGTCATGAACCCCCTTATGCAGGGCATAGAGGGAGGGCAGCCACTCTAAGTGCAATTGAGCGCTACTTTTATTGGCCAACATTACGAAAAGATACACATAACTTCATTGAGGCTTGTCTGGTATGCCAAAAATCCAAATATGATAGGCAGAAGATTCCAGGATTGTTGCAACCTCTTCCAGTGCCCAAAGATCCATGGGAATCTATCACAATGGATTTCATCTCAGGTATTCCAAAAACACCTCAAGGTCATGATATGATTTGGGTCATAATTGATAGATTCAGCAAACAATCACATTTTATTCCATGTCATAAAACATTGAAATCCGCACAAGCTGCAAGACTTTTCATTCAACATATCTTCAGATTACATGGTATGCCTTCTGAGATCATTTCAGATAGAGACTCCAAATTCACAAGTAACTTTTGGCGTGCTTTATTTGAGAATTTGGGAACCACTTTAAAGTTCTCCTCAGCTTTTCATCCCCAAAAACTGACGGCCAAACAGAGGTGATGAATCTCACTCTTTTGGATATGTTGAAAGTTTATGTTAGTGAACATAAGTCACAATGGGAGAAATATCTTCCATTATTGGAGTTTGCTTACAACAATACAGTGCACTCATCCACAGGGAAAGCTCCAAATGAAATAGTACAGGGTAAAGTGATTCCTCCTCCAATTATTCGCACTAAAGATAAGATTTTTGCTGCTGATGAGTTTGCTTCAGATTTAAAAACAACAATGGATCAAGTTCGAGCCACTATCAAAGTTGCGCAAGAGCGACAAAAGAAGCAAGCAAATAAACGAAGAAGACCTTTGGCTTTTGAAAAAGGTCAATATGTCTTGCTAAAGTTTGATAAAAGCAGGCTCAAACAAGGTTCTGGTCAAAATTCATCTTTTCCAAAGCTCTCCAGTAGATACTTTGGACCCTTCAAAGTGATTGAGAAAATAAATGAAGTTTCTTATCGACTTGAGCTTCCTACTCATTGGAAAATACACAATGCTTTTCATGTAAGTTTGCTAAAACCTTACATAGGACCAGAACCAAAGGAACCCATTACTGAAGATCCCCTAGAAGTTGAAGAAAAAGAGCAACTCTTGGAACTTGAAAAGATTTTGTTTCTCAAGGATCGAACCACGAGAAGTGGCATTGTGACACGAAAATTCTTACTAAAATTCAAGAATCTACCCACAACAGATGTACAGTGGGTAGATGAAAAATTCATGAAGGATTACCCAAATATTCTACAGCAATATCAAGAAGCTTTTCAGCTGAGGACAGCTGAATAAAAGCCAGAGGGCTGTCACAACTCTATAGAAACAGAATTTGTATCCTTTTTCATTAATTTGTCTATATAATGATTTATTAAATTTATTTCCTTTGCACTAATTAGATATAAAGAAAAGTGCATTGGAGCTGGCCACTGATGAGTGGTCACAGGTTATGGTGGACCCACGCGGTGGGTTAGAGAAAAGATAGTTCACACTTCCACCTATATGACCCGATTGGGCGCCTGTGACTAGAACTCACGCATATCAGGGTTAGACTCGCACACAGAAAGGATTGATGCCTTGAAGTGTGGGCTAGATCCACCAGAACAAACAGTTACAATCAACAAGATGGCATGATCATGAAATGCTTGTATAATGTGCATGTGTGGGCTGAAAGCTTGAAATGCACATTTCTTTGCATAGGAAAGTCACATGAAGATTCGGATACTATTTTCGCGATGTACACGGAAAAAGCTTTCATATGACACCCATATTGGGGGGGTCCCTAAATTTTAGGAGATTCCTAAATTTTAGGAGGTCCCTAAAATTTAGGAGCATCGAATTAGCCTAAAAATGCTAGTCCTAAAAAATAGGGATGTCATTCTAAAAATAGTAAGTTCTGTACTCTGACTGTGCTTACTAAATTTGGTTGTTTCTATTCTTGACAGTATTCAACCCAAAAAGGAAGGCCATAGAGAAGAGACAAGTGTCAAGACACTTGTCACACAAGTTTCCAAGTGTCCCACCACTTGTCACATCTCATGACATGTGGCTGGACACTTGTCTTGTGCTACTCCACTTTCCCCTTTTGTACTAGCTCTCCCCTCTCCTATAAATAAGAGCTCGTTTTTCTTCATTCATCATCATTTTTCTTTGCTGTAAACTCATGTACAGCACCCACAGATAGCCAGAAACTGGCCCCATCCATCCCCATCATCATCCCCCACTTCTCCATTATCAAATTCCTCCATATTCCCTCTTCTATCACTGTTGTTTTACAGGACAGCAAGCCTGTAAATTCATTACAACACCTCCTCCTCGAGCTCTTTCTTCCATTTTAGCTACAAGAAGCAAGCCCTATCCATGTACTGTTGATCAACGATGGAGAAAGGCTGAATTTCCCTTTTTCTTCTCTCATACTGTAAAGAAATCAGTTCTTATCATTGCATAATAGATAATGCATGTGTGTTTGTACATCTTTGCATGATCTTGTGAGAGTGAGAATTACTTCTTCTCACTCTCAGGTTGATTGTAACTGAGCTCTTCCCTAAGGGACTTGGGTTGAGCAGAAATGCATTCCTTCGGGGGGGGTTGCCCATCTTCAACCCTCAATCTTGTCTCCATTACTTTTACATTTTCATGGCTGTAATTTTGTGAGTAATTTTCATTTTCAGCTTTAAGTGTTCATTCTCTTTTATATTAAATCTCGAAAACAAGCGAATATCATAATTGTTAAGCATACTACGTTGTTCGGGGCGTTTACAGATAGTCCTCCACCTGAATTTAGTTGAAATTCACCTTCAAACCTGTTTAATCCAAGTCTTAAAGCCTCCAATTTCTGGCACACTTCCCGAGGCTACTATTAAACCCTAATTTCTGCTGTAAATTAGAGTTTACAACATAGAAATTTACAATTTCTCAACCTCCAAGGGTCCAAATGCTGAGATCTTCAAAGCAAGGCTATAAAATGGCTAGGAGATGAGAGAGAAAGCTGTAGAGAGAGAAAATTCAGAGTTTTGTCGTGAAGAATAACTGAAAATCAATCAAATGCAATTGTTGCCCTGCCACAACAGCTTGTAGATGCAAAGAACTGAAGAAAGTCAGTCGTTTACTGTTGCTGCCCTATCTCAACAGCCTGTAGATGCTGTCACCTGTTGTTGATTGGTCTTCTCATGCCCCTAGCTGCCTCAGAAGGTCCTCCAATGGCTACAAATCAGACCAGCAGTATCTCCTCCCTCTCTCTTGCAGGCTGAATACACTAAAAATGCCTCTTCAACCTCTAAAGACGTTTTTCAATCTTGCATGGGCATTTTTGACAAGTGGCAGCCTTCACAAATTGTTTTTCTAGCATTATCCATAATTAAATATTAATTTTTAGTTTTTAAATATTGAAATGTCTCTGCGCCATCTTTGACCATCAGATTGGCGTTAGGTACCATTAAACGTCATTTTTCTAGTGTCACCAACAACTAATACTTATGGCCAAATGAATGACCTAGGCCAACAACTGGCACCAGATTTCACCAAGTACTTGTGCCGCATAACTTATAACAACTTTTGCCTTTGATATCCCGTGATATCCTCAAGTCCCGGGCTCATAAATTTACTCTAACCCCAGTTACACCTCACATGTGTAACATTTACTTAATCATGTTATTAAAAATTAATCCACATCTTAAGTGAGGTTTCAAAAATGCATGTCCTCATGACACCTGGTACCCATCTCCAAAGTGTTGTAGGAGCATATTTATATGGCTCCCTCAAACACAATCCTGCAAACTGAGCATTCCATAGCTCTCATTCAAATTTCACTGTGATGTGAAATCGACATGCGTGCCTAGTGTCGTATGATACAAGACAAGTACCAAAGTGGTTGCATAGTGGAATATCAAGCAGAAGATTTATATGGTAACATGAAATATGATGTAGAACTATCCCTATTGTAATGAATTCGTAGAGACAATGCATATTCTTCCATAAAGAGCACTCTTTAGCAAACACTAGTTTGATGTGAAAGTCATCCTCCTTAAATGTGCAAGGCTTTCTCTTGACAAGCTGATTTGATAAAGCTTTCATCCTGATATAGATACATGTTAGAACACGGTTTAGCAGGCCATAGCTTAAGCACTTTTTATGCATAAATTGTGTCTAATCTTTCTTTGAAATATCAAATGTTGCTAGATAATGTGACTTCATCTAAACAAGGGGAGGAGAAGGCAACTTGGAGGAGGCAGCATGCAACGTGAAATGTACTACCCACTTTTCCGACCATGAATCCATATAGTCTCATCACATCACCTCTTCTCAACTTCGACTAGCTCAAGGTGGAATTAAAAAGGCAACATACCCATGGGAGTTTTAAAGATCTGAGAGCTGCATCTGCATTTACCCTTTGACGTGCAAGTTTTTGTAATTTTAGCTTTTGCACTTCATAGTGCATTTTCATCACCTTGAAGGTTTCCCACACAGTAATATAAAGCAACATCTGTGTGTGTGTGTGTGTGTGTGTGTGTGTGAAAGAGAGAGAGAAAGAAAGAAAGATCTATTAATGTCTCTAGAAGGCAAGAATGGCCTATGAGACCATAACTAATACAATTGGTATCATCATCTCTCATCAAAGAAGAAAATAGAATTATGTCTAGGTCTACATGATGAATTGAAATGGAAAATGAAAAATATGGAAAATTGAAAATTTGAAAAGAATATAGAGTATCTCCCTCTCAATGCATGGAATACACCAAGACTTTGCAAGCTACCTTCGACTAAGTCATCATGGTAATCTTCGTCTATAACGAGCAATCGTGACGCACATGTGTCGCTAAGCATGCCTACATTGCCGAGCAAGTATCCTAGAGCATCGTGCTTTGCATAATGTTGTAGCTCTGTCTACTGTGATGCCACCTAATGATGTGTCTCAATGGCGCCTGTCAGTAGGAGATGTAGTGTCTAAGGTGGCAGTGGTTGAGGGGTCAACTATACTGAAAAAGTATGTAACTGCTCCCTGGAGGCGTGGAAGTGGCTAGGGTTGCCTCTGATCCCATAACAATGCTATTCTGCACCGTTGGAGCTCCAATAAGAAAAGGCCAAGACATCTCTCGTCCTCATAGTCTATCACCCGTCTCAATGGTCCAAAGCCCTCCTTAAAGAGGCAATGATAGCGGCCTCAGATATCATAGTATACAGTGCATCTACAAATGTAGCGTTCCTCCGTCTCTGGCTCCCATCTTCAAATGTAGTGTTCCTTTGTGGCTCCCATCCACAGAGAGAGACAGAGAGAGACTCTGCGCACATGCGTTTGTCCCTTTTTGTGTGCACGTGTGCGTTCTTGTGTGTGTGCATCTTTTGGATTTTGAAAGACCACATAAAACTCATCTTCTTGCCCTTTCTAACCTACGACCAAAATGTTTCAGACAAGGATGTCAAGAGGCCCAAAATGCCATGTTGCACAGTTTCCCAGTTTTGAACCTGCCTAGTGCTGCTTCTAGATGTTTTCTGCCTCTACGGTCTTGCTTGTAAACAGTGTCAAATAGGTGACTTCCATCTAATTGTGTACTCTAAACACTGTAAATTTATCAATTACGTGCATATTCTGCTTTTAAAGTAACCAGAATGGCATTAGAATCCCCCTTAGCATGTCTGTCAACATGAATCTTGGGACAGCTTCCAACCTGGATGTTATAGCCCCGTCTCGCAAATACTCCTGTCACTCTATTCAATACACCAGGAGCATCATTCACCAGCATGGAGAGTGTATGTGAACTGAACCCAGAAGGCTGAAAACAAAAAACAAGAGCACGTTATTATAACAAAACATTAATTTGACTGAGGAGAAACCAAAGCTACAATACAGAGTATGCATTTTCTAAAAAGCTATGTCATATCTAGCATAAGTTTAGCATTGCTCTAATATTTGGAGTCATACAAGGAAATCTCTTCAGAACAGTTCTTAAAATAGGTTACTACATCCAAATTTACAAAATATGCAGCAACTGAATCACTGATATTGGCCAAACTCTTTAACTCCCCACATTGTTTCAAATCTCATAAAGATACTCACCATCTTCTCTTTCCTTTTGATTAATTTGACTTCTACGACAATATAATGATATTGAGTGCCACTAGGGTGTATAACAAACACCTTCATTTCCTATTGCTTCTTTCCATATTCACCCACTGTGCCTTCTCATCGTACTAGAACAAGAACTTATTTCTAGTGGGAAACCCTAAAAACAACATTGTATACCATCAGACTGATCAGTTATAGAAATAGTACAAAACTGAGAATAGAAAAACAATTTTGTACAAAAGCATTGGTTGATGATATAGTACACCTAGGCAGACTGGTTGCAAGTAGCGCAACAGACAGGTTGATAGCGTGTAGGCAGTCAGGCAATAGTTTACGTATGCCATCGGGCAACAAATATACATGAAATTAGCTTAATTCATAATACACAAGTAATACAAGTTTACAAATAGATTGAATCATGCTCCACTATACAATTCTTACTGTAATAACTAAAGCTGAACTCTTAAACGCAACTGAAAATGCAAAAAATACTAGTAATTAAATCCATGACATAGACTCATATGAACCATTATCCATGTCTCATTAGTCTTAACAAGTGACAAAACAAAAAGGAAATGGAAAACTGAAGCAAGGAGGTGGGCAGAACAACATTAAGTCCCAATCAGTGAGAAGCAAAGTGACTCACCCCTGGGATTAAAACCAGGTTGGCAAAATATCCAAAAGAAAAATGCCAAAGTCAGCTCACTTTGATGACCAATATTATTCAATGGTCAAGGACAATCTTCCCAAATCTAAACCCTCTAATCCACCTAGAACCTCAAGCACCTTATCTTACATCTTTGGCTTGCCTGCCCTTTGGTAGTGGGAACCCTTAATCTAACATTAAAGCACCTTAAGCATCTTCATTGAAGTAGAGATATGCATGTCCAATGGTCTCACGTGGTACTTATGCTTGTAGCTTGTATTTCAATAAAGAACCAATAGCTGCAAGGACCTACAATTTCTTTATCAGAGTGGAGACTTGGATAGTTTTGGCATCATAGTTGCCAGGAGTTTCAGAAACAAAGAAACAAAAACACATTTCAAAGTTGCATAACAGTAGTTTCAGCACGGGGCCAAAACAATGAAACCGAAAAACAGATTTTATGTCGATCTTCAGAAATATTTTAATATTACACACATATTAAGGGGTAACACCATTTGTAAGTTGAACCTTTGCACTAGAAGAACTTAAATTCCTCAACAATATAGATTATACATGTAACATTTGAAGAAATTTGATGAGGCCATACTACCAAAGACTGTAAACTCACAATATTTGAGTACTCAACATAAAAGAATGCCATGAATGATGATGTCATAGACTCATATTATGTCACATAAGAATCAAAAAAGAGAGTGAATACTAATGTGAAAAATAAATACGTCATTCAAACGTCAATGGTCCATGAGATGAATCATCATCAACTACAGATCAAAATGATCATGCTCTATCTAGTATGATCCATCTACTATCATCTAAAGAGGATATCACTCTCATCCAAACGTATCTCCTCTGTCTTCTCCTCCTTTGGGCTACTACCAACATCACTAGCACTCCTGCTAGTAGCAGAAGAGGAGGCAGCAACATCATCAACAATCTAAGAAGCCAATGGAGCTACAAAGGTACTAGGTGAGTCACATATCCTTCTATTTGGGCATGACACTCTGCATTGCTCCTTACACCACACATGCATTGGCATTGTGTTAATGTGAAATGGAGCTTTTTGCATGGGAAAAACTCACGAGAAAAAGGGACCATTCAAGGTGACAACTCCTTGCATTGTGTAAGTTTGTCTTCATTTCACCTCGCCAACATAGTTGCCCAAAATGTTGTTTCAAGGTCCAAAATGGAAATGCAGAAGGGACCAAAAATCTTCAGTACCAAAAAGCGTTTCAGGACAACCGTTTCAGGGCAAACAAGGTATACTATAGTTTCGGGCCTCTTTTTCACTTCCCAAGCTGCACATGCAGTTTCCACTTGTTGTGCTTGGTTTTGTGCCCTTGTTGACCTACTGTTCATTTTCTTTAGCTGTTGTTTGCTTCGCGAATCGCCTACTACAAGTCTACTGCTATCTACAGCACCTAAACCATAAACCCCTCATCCTTCAACTCCCTAATCTTCTCCCTTGCCTATCCACACCAAGGTTGTCATGTCCGATGGCATCCGATTAGTACCCTCCGACGCTAGTATAGTACTAATCGGAGTAATAAATCTTGGACCTATGTCCCATACTAAGTCTGATGAAAAACAATGTACATAAGATTTTTAATGCATACACTTACAATGGGGACATATGATAGACTTCAAACATGTAGAGACTTTATACCAAGAGTTTGCATATTAAGCGCTTGAGGATGGAGAGAATGGAGAGCTTGAGAGTGGAGGTGGGGTGAAGATAGGGCCAAGGAGAGATTGAGGGAGTGGGGGGTAGAAAGCCTAAGGAGAGAGTCTAAGAACAGAGAGCTTGAAAGTTGGAATTTGAAATTAGAGAGGGAGAGAATATATTGCCAGAAAGAGGGAGGGAGCGGGGGGGGTGGACATGTGTACATGTGTGTTGTGGAAGAGGAAGCCTAAACAACACCTAGAAGTACCCTAAATGGTCACAAACACGCACTTTAGAACACTCAAACAATTTCCATCGGGCGTGTCGTACTAGACGCAACAGATTGGACAAGTCAGATCTTCCGTCAGACATGGACAACTAGGGTCCACACTATTTGCAACTGTTTTCATTGTTTCCAGCAAGCTATCCCTCTCCTCTCTTCATCCTCCACTATACACACTCATTAGAGTCAGTTTTCCCCTCTTTTGCTTTTGGTCCTTTCTATTTCCAGCAAGCTACAGCCATGGTGAAGGACACTCTTTTTTCGGGTCTATATGACATAGTACAAGTCTATGACTATTGACGTCATCATTCATGGCATACTATAATCTTTTATATTGAGTTCTGAATCCTAACCTTGAAAGTTTTTGAAACTCATGTAGTATAATTTTACAATCTTTGGTAGTATCATGTATGCTCGCCAAATCTCTTCTAATGTTATATGTATACTTTGTATTGTTGATGAATTGAAGTGGTTTGGTGCAGAGGGTCAATTTATTGTGAGAGCAAGAAGAGATCGAAGCTCAATTGAGAGTGGAGTAGAGAGTGTAGAGTATGAGAGCATGACACCCAATACAATGATCTAAAGTGTAAGGTGCAAGTACAAAGTACAACCCTTAAACCTTAGGGTTGTAAAAGGGTGTTCACACCCGAAGTGTGTAAAACACGATAAGTGCCTAAAACTGTGTAACATAGACACAGAAAATAAAAGGAATAAATGTGGGGAAAAAACCCTCTCAAACGGAGAGGGTAAAAAGTGCTTGAGTGTCCTACTGAAGATTACCGATACTCCTATGTGAGCATAGGCGTGAGTCAAACCCAACAAACCCCCCTAGAGTGAAGAGTGATCAAGATATAGGGGTCATCCACCAAAGGAGATCAAATTTAAAGCATTGCGAAATCCTTCAAATTTGTCACGAGGAAGAGCTTTGGTGAAGATGTTTGCCACATTACTAGTGATAGGACAGTAGACAAGGCTGATATCACCTGCATGTAGCCTCTCTCTGACAAAGTGATAATGGATCTCAATGTGTTTCGTGTGTGCATGAAACACTAGGTTCCGTGCCACTACAATGGGACTTTGACTGTCAGTGAACAAAGGAGTAGGCTCCATGACAAATACATCCAAATCAGCTAACAAGCATCTAAGCCATACACATTTAACTCTGGTAGTGAAAGCTATCTTGTATTGAGCTTCACAAGACGATGTGGCAACAGTGGATTGTTTCTTGCTAAGCCAAGAGATGCAAGATGAGTCAAGAAAGAAACAATTTCCACTAGTGGAGTGTCAAGAATCATAATCACCAACCCAATCAAAATCACTATAAGCATGTAAGTGCAGTGGTCCCCCCTTGGCATAAAGCAATCCAAGAGTCCTAGTACCCTGCAAGTAACGGAAAACATGCTTGACAGCTTGCCAATGTGACATGTGTGGCTAATGCATATATCTGCTCAGGGCTGAAACTGTAAACTGTATGTCCGGCCTAGTGTTGCATAGGTAGATAAGACATCCAACTGCTGGAGCATATGTATGGATATCAAACAAGTCCCTGTCATCATGCAATGACAACTTCAATCCAAGTTCCATCGGTGTACAAATTGGCTTGCAATCCTATAAGCCAAACCTCTCAAGAAGTTTACCCATGTATCTCAACAATGACAATCCAATGCCTCTAGCATCATGAATGAACTGAATACCCAAGTAATAGTGCAAAGGCCCCAAACCTACATCTCAAAAGTTTCCTACAAATTTTGTTTAAATGCTGAAATCTGATCAGCATGTATCCCTGTAAGCAAAAGATCATCAACATATAGACATATGACCAACAAGGATCCCCCCTCTTTACATACGTAAAGGGGAGACTCTAATGAGCTGTTTATGAACCCTTGGCTGAGTAAAAAGGCATCAATCTTTACATACCAAGCTCAAGGAGCTTGTTTCAAGCCACATAAAGCCTTTTTCAGCTTACAGACCACGTGTTTGGATCCCTCAACTGCAAAACCAATGGGTTGATGTACATACACTTCTTCTTGAAGTTCGCTATGTAAAAATGCAGTCTTTATATCAAGCTGATGCACAATCCATCCATAATGGGTAACCAAAGCAACCATAGACCTAATGGTAGTCATCCGGGAGGTAGGAGCAAATGTCTCCTCATAGTCAATGTCTTTCTTCTATGCATAGCCCTTGGCCACAAGCCTAGCCTTATATTTGTCAATGGATCCATCTGCATTCCTTTTTAGCTTATAGACCCATTTTGTACCAATGGCTTTCTTCCCAATAGACAAAGACACTAAATCCTATGTTTGATTCTTTATGATGGAATCAAACTCAGCTTGCATTGCTGCCATCCAATGCACACTATGTTGTGCATCCTCCAACATTCAAGCTCCTCGTTATCAAATGTATTTGTTGCCATAACAAACTCCATGGTATGTGCACCATCATACATACGAGCTTGCCTTCTAGTACAACCAGCAATAGGAGCATCCAAATGACTATCTTTCATAGTCTCCAAATACCATCTAGGCATTTATCTAGCCTCCTGTCTGTGTACAAGCTCTTGTTGAAGTTTAGATTCAGCACCTTGCTAAATATTTAGATCAGCCATGGCTGATTTTTTGCATTACCCAATGGAGTAGCTGGCTGAACATTAAGTTCACTTGCTGAAGCTCCAGCTGTATCACCAAAAGAAATGGGCATCAGCCCTTCAAATACATCGCTAGCAACCTGATATGTGTCAAAACCAGCAAGGGATAATTCTGATATTTCATCGAAAACCACATCCCTACTGACAAATACATTTTTAGAGACACGATCATATAGTCTATATCCTTTGCTCTCACTATTTGTTACATTAATACGGTAATTATGGGAGACAGGCGCGAGGGATGACCGTCCGGGGGCCTTGGGCACTCGAACGGGATCTAGGGGAGCCTAGAGAGTAAGAGAGTCCAAGAATAGTAGGACTCACCTGAAGTGGACGGCTTCCGCCATCGAGAGTTGGTTTGCTACTTATTACACTGGTATCAGAGCCTTATCTCACGATATTCCTCCACATATGTCAGCAGGGGTCTTCCCTTTTGTCTGACATAATCCCAATCTTCCCAATTTCTTTCCATTTCATTTTCAGAAGGAATTCTTTCAAAAAGACTGATTCAATTTCTTTTCGTTTCATTTTCAGGAACAAATTTAATTCATTAGGGGACTAGATAAGGCCTGTAAAAAGGAAGTGAAAAGAAGTTCACCCAAGACACTTGAAGAGGCAATTAAATTTGCATTAATCAATGAAGATAGTACGCGTCCAGGTACAATCACTAGTCTCACTGATACGGAGCCCAAGACTAAGGAATTGGAAACCTCAAAATTTGTAGGCAAATTTAAAAGGAAAATGCCATTTCTTAAGGGCAAGAAACAACCCTTTGAAAAGAAACAATATGTAAGGCCAAAGTTAAGTCAAGATGACTTTGATAAGGCCAAAAAAGAAAGGCCGTGTTTCAATTGCCTATCCCCTAACCATGCTGCCTGGAATTGCCCTCAAAGGAAAAAGGGGAAAGATAAAGGAAAGGATAAGAACAAGTGCAAGGGAAAAGAAAAACAAATCCATCTAGTGCAGACCCTAGAATTAAAGGGGCATGAAAAGTATAAATCTTTAGAGGTTTTGCACAAGGATGTACAACACAGGTGTTGTATATCAACTTCTATGTGGCAGCCTACTTTTGGGCCACATGATTTAGTTAGAGTGCATGGATTGATAGCTGGAAAGAGGGTTAGAGTCATGATTGATAACTCTGCTACCCACAATTTCATAAATTATGCACTTGTCAAAAAATTGAAACTTCCCCAACAAAAGAGTGGGCATCAATATGTTGTTCGTATGATGCAAGGTCAGGATAATAATATATGGGATACAATGGTATCCAATTTGGAAATTGAGATCCAAGGATATAAAGATAAACTTAATTTCTAAATTATGAATATGGAAAGAGCCGATATTGCTTTAGAGAGGGAGTGGCTATCGGGATTGGAACCATCCTTAAAGCGCAGTTATCATCATAATACACTGGAATTTGAAATGGATGGTAAGACTTTTGTGATTCAAGGTGAACATGAAGTATCTGATAATCCTTTGTTGTGTTCCACTGAAGTTCAGAAGCTGATAAAGAAGGAAGTTTGTGAGGTATATATGTTATGGTCTCTTCCTGTACAAAACACTTTTACTTTTTGTAAAATAAAGCAACAATTTTCTTATGTTTGTGAGTTGAATGTAAGTAATGAATTGAGTGGTTTGTTAGATGAATTTAAAGATGTGTTTCCTTCTGATTTACCAAGTGGCCTTCCACCAGACAGGACCCAAGGGTGATGTAAATCACCCAATTGACATAGATAGGGATACACACCCTATTTCTAAACCACCTTATAAGTTAAGTGAAACACAGCACCAAGAAGTCGAAAGACAAATTAAGGATTACCTCGATAAAGGGTTTATACAACCCAGCTTTCCCAATTTTATTGGTAAAGAAAAAAGATCGTTCTATGCGACTTTGTGTTGATTATAGAGCACTTAATAAAATAACAGTCAAGAATAAATTTCCTATGCCGAGAATGGAGGATCTTTTTTATCAATTACAAGGGGCAAAATTTTTCCCAAAGATAGACTTAAGATCAGGCTATCACCAAGTAAGAATTAAGGCACAGGATGTTCCTAAGACAGCATTTCGTACCAGATACGAGCATTATGATTTTTTGGTGATGCCTTTTGGCCTCACTAATGCACCAGCTACTTTTATGAAGCTGATGAATAGTGTGTTACAAACCTATCTAGGACATTTTGTAGTAGTCTTCTTGGATGATATCTTGATCTTTAGTAAATCAAGAGAAGAACATTTGGAACACTTACGATTAGTATTCCAATTGTTAAGAATACATTCCCTTTATGCGAAGAAAACTAAATGTGAATTCTTCGCACAAGAGATCAAATATTTGGGGCATATTATCTTGAAAGAGGGAATCAAGATGGATCCAAAAAAAGTAAGGGCAATTATTGAATGGCCATCTCCAAGGAACCTGGAAGAGCTGCAGATCTTCCTAGGATTATCTGGATTTTATCGTAGATTCATTCGAGATTATACCAAAATAGTTGTTCCAATGACAGACCAACTTAAAGGGAAAGGGAAGAGCTTTAATTGGGGAACAGACCAAAATGAAAGTTTTCAAAAACTTAAAGTAGCTATTGCTATAGCTCTAGTACTATTAATTGTGGATCCCAATACACCATTTGTGATTGAAGCCGATGCCAGTGATAAGGCGATAGGTGCGGTCTTATTACAAGAAGGTCAACCAGTTGCTTTTGAAAGCAAGAAATTAGACCGTGCAAAACGGAATTATTCTGTTTATGAGAGGGAGTTGTATGCAATAGTACATGCAATGAAGAAATGGAGGCACTATCTGTACGGTGCCAAACTTTTGATCTTGTCGGATCATGAAAGCATTAAGTGGCTTAATGACCAACCGGATCTACAAGGGCGTAAAGCCAGATGGGCCGAACTCCTCCAAGAGTTTGATTATGAGATAAGGTATACAAAAGGGAAGTATAATATAGTGGCTGATGCACTCAGCAGAATGCCCATCATAAATGAATTGAGTTTTACTCAATTCACTTCCGATTTGCTTGAATCCTTAAAAGGGAAATGCCAGGTTGATCCGGCATATTCCAACATATGGGAAGCAATAGAAAATGGGGATCCAAATGGAAGGGCCTCCACTGAAGAAGGAACATCTGAGGATGTTCAACAAGGAAATGGAGCATCAGGGGTTGCTCAAATGGGATTCAAGTGGAAGAATTTTACCATTGATAATGGTTATTTACTCTACAAGGATAGGGTATGTGTCCCGAAAGATGAAGAAATAAGGCGCCAGATACTCTTTGAGTATCATGATACCCCTAGCGTAGGACATCCAGGAGTTAATAAGACTTATAGTCTTATTAAAAGGCAGTTCTATTTTCCTGGAATGAATAAGGACGTCCTTGACTATGTGGTCAAATGTAATAAATGTCAGGTTAATAAAGCTGAAAGATTGAAAATGGGAGGACTTCTCCACCCATTAGAGATTCCTTCGGGAAAATGGGAGAGTATCTCCATGGACTTTATTGTTGCATTACCTAGAACACAAAGAGGGCACGACTCTGTGTGGGTAATTGTGGATAGGTTAACCAAAATGGCTAGGTTTATTCCAACTTCAACCAATGTTAAAACACCAGAATTGGCTAGATTGTTCGTAGAGAACATATACCGATTATATGGCCTTCCGGCAAATATAGTTTCTGATCGGGATAGAAATTTTGATAGTCAATTTCGACGTACTGTATTTAGGAAGTTGGATACTAAACTTAGCATGAGTACGGCCGACCATCCGCAAACTGATAGGCAAACTGAAAGGGTTAACCAGATCCTTGAAGATATGCTCAGGGCATATGTAAGTAAAAGGCAAACTAATTGGGAAGAGTATCTACCGATAGCAGAGTTGCATATAATAGTGCCAAGCACTCTTCCACTGGATATAGTCCATTTATGCTAATGTATGGGTTTCAGCCGAGAGCTCCTCATGCAGTGGGACTGCATAAGGAAAAGGTTCAAGCAGCCAAGGACTTTTTGGAGGATATGAATGATATGTTAAAATTTGCTCAAGAAAATATTAAGAAAGCTCAAAATTAAGCTAGAGCTTATGCAGATCCTCATCGAAGAGACATCTCGTTTAAAGAAGGAGAATTGGTCTATCTTAAGGTGCCTGAACAAACTAAAACCATGAAAATGGGACGATGTCCAAAGCTTTCACCCAGATATTGTGGTCCTTTCAGAATACTTAAAAGAGTAGGAGAACAGGCTTACAAGCTCCAACTACCTGTTGGTAGTAAAACACATCCGGTTTTTCATGTAAGTAACTTAAGGAGGAAGCTGGGTGATTTGGATAATTTGATCTTAAATGATAACATTGAGGAGCTATTAGATGACCAATCTGATCCACATGAACCAGAAAGAATATTAAATGTTCGTAACAGATGAACAAGGAATACTATTTATCAAGAATGTTTGGTTAAGTGGAAAGATTGTTCAGAAGAAAGCTCAACATGGGAGCGAGTAAGTACCCTAAGGAAAAGGTTTCCCAATTTACAGTTGGACCTTCCAAGTATCGTTTTCAAGGACGAAACCGATTCTTAAGGGGAAGGAAATGTTACATTAATACGGTAATTATGGGAGACAGACGCGAGGGATGACCGTCCGGGGGCCTTGGGCACCCGAACGGGGTCTAGGGGAGCCTAGAGAGCAAGAGAGTCCAAGAATAGTAGGACTCACCTGAAGTGGACGGCTGGCAAAGGAAACGGGGAGAGAGGTGCCCGCACTTATCTAGGCGAGGTTGAGAGGAGAAACGGAGGACTCGTGCCATTGTTTTCAAGATGAGTTAGTCCGTCATCGAGAGTTGGTCTGCTGCTTATTACACTGTTGTACCCCACAAAAATGCATTTGACAGCCTTGTTATCCAACTTCTTCCTGAGTACCTTGGGAATCTGTGCATATGCAAGACACCCAAAAATACGAAAATGCCCAATAGAAGGTTTTCAACTGTTCCAAGCCTCAAAAGATATGATATTCTTTAATGCCTTGGTGGGGCACCTATTCAAGACATGGCAAGCACACACAACTGCTTCCATCCAAAAACTATGTGGCAAGCTCTTTGCTTTCAGCATACATCTGGCCATCTCTATGAATGACCGATTCTTCTTCTCTACAACCCCATTTTGTTGTGGAGTATAAGCAATAGTGTACTAATGAACAATGCCCTTCTACTTCAAAAGGAGTTCAGTATAGAGGACATGTATTCCCCCCCCCTCCGTCCGAACGAAGAGTCTTCACCCTACAGCCAGATTGATTTTCAACAGTGCTACAAAAGCCAAAAATGCATCATACACCTCTAACTTTTTCACCAAAGAGTAGACCCAGTAGAAGCAAGTAAAGTCATCAATAAAAGTGACAAAGTAGTAACCACCACCAAATGACTTTGTTTGCATAGGGCCACATACATCTGAGTGCACAATCTATAACCTAACAGTGACTCTAAAAGCAACATCATAGGGAAACCAAAAACAATGCATTTTCCCCAATATACATCCCTCGCATAAGTGCTCAGGAGGTCTCTCCAAGAGAGGTAAACCACAGGCATCTGTGTACGTTGCAAAAGCATCAAGCTACCATAGTTTACATGCCCTATGCGAGCATGTCATAACTCCGCCTATAACATAGCAAGAGTAAGAGTGGACACTAAATAGACTGACTGATCAACTGAAAAAGCATCCAACTCATATGTCAAAACCAACGTCATGTGCTCCTTATCTCTCACCATACATCGATCATCATCAAAGGTGGCTTGCAAACCACACCTTGCCAAAGAAGAAATAGATAACAAATTATTCTTTATACCTGGCACAAACAAGGCATCCTGAAAGCGGAGAATAGAGCCATCAATGGCTGTCAACGCAATCTCCCTGACCGATATCTCTAACAAGGTATGATGCATTGTTAGCACACTGTACAGACTTGCCAACCAAGGCTGCAATAACAGAAGCAAACAAATCTCTGCGAGATGTGATGTGCCTGGAAGCACGACTCTTAAAAAGCCATGCGCATGCATCCTCAATAGGGCTGAATGCTCTATCAGCCCAAGAAAAGTCATAACTCCATGTGTAAAAACAATAGTCCCTGTCAACAACAAAGGGCCCTAACTCAGTAGCAGTAAAAGGTGCATCAGAAACAAACATCCCTGACTCCTTCTTCTTCTCCTTAGCTATGTGCTTTCTACACTCAGTGATGTAGTGGCATGGCTTCTTGTAGTAGTGGCACTTGCCCTTCTTGACTTGTGTGCCCCTCTGTTTCTTGTTGCAATGTGAAGTGCCTGAAGTCTCAGAGCTCTACGGAGCATTCTTTGCTTGGCTGCCCTTGCCCTTCTGCCGTGCCATAAAAGCTTCCTCAGAGGCTATAACATCCACACCACTGTTCTTTCATGTTTGCTCTTCCTCTAAGAGCAAACTGACCAGCTGAAGGAAAGTAAGTGGCTATGGGGCAATCCTCATGGTAAGGTTCAAGGCCGTATGAACGGCCACGTACGAGGGAGGCAATGAATTCAAGGTAGTAGATATCATCTATGCATCTGAGTAATACACATCTACATTCATAAGTTGCGCACGCAAGTCCTGAATTTTATTTAGATGATCCTGCATAGAATCACCCTCATCCATCTTCACTATCTCAAGCTCTTGCTTTAAGAAAGAGATGTTTGTCTCATTCTTTCTAACAAACATCTGCTCTAAGGCCAACCACTTCTTGTGAAGAAGCTCCAAACCGAATGTGAGGGATGATAAATCGCTGACTTGCCAATGCGATCAGCGACAAAGCCTGTGCATCTCCTGTATCCCATCCCTTTTGTGTTGCTAATCTCTGGGGAAGTGGTTGTGCTGGCAAGCTGAACAGGCCAAGTTGCCCATTGTCCACGTCCTCCCGAAGGAGGAGTAACAGGAGCCACAACTCCAGGCCTAACTTCTTCACCGTTAACATAATCCCAAAGATTCTTCGCAATCAACACATGCTTCATCATGAAGCACCAAAGTGAATAGTTGTTACTATCCAAACTATCCTCCTTGGATACCTAAGTAAATACATCACCTCCCTGATTTGCCATGATAAACGATGTTGATCAGAAAGCAAAAGAGCAATGTCTCAAGTTGGACCAACCTGGAAATCTCAAAATTTCCAAGAATTTCCAAAAATTACAGCAAGTACTTTGCTATAATTAGTAAATTGAAGCACACTATCAAAACTGTCTAAAATGCATAATGTCCAAGGTGCAATAAATGCTCAACAGCATTGGAGATGCAAAAGCCCCAAAATTTCTTATTCCAAAATTCTCAAAATCAATCTATTTCAAATTGAAGCTTTACTGCCAATGTTTGTTTAATACTCAAAAGCCCCAAATTTTCTGAACTACTTCCCAAGTAATCTCTGCAGATACACTCCTCGGGTAAAATCCCGTTGCCGTAATTCAAATTTTTGAGTTTAAAAAATGAGTAAATGCCTCCTTTACCTCAAATGGTGGTTGTCTCAGGCCTGGTGGACATAGAAACCAGGAACAGCCGTTCCAGCCTATAGGAACGGCCTAACGCTTTCCAAACCCTCCAAGGAGGTGAAACTGCCAGGGAACGTTCCCTGTTCCCAAGGCCGTTCTCTACCGTTCCCTACCCTTCCCCCTACCGTTCCCTGTTTGGAACGGTCATTCCAAGCCTGTTGACAGAAAATTGATGTTTTTTTCCGGTTTTTTTTTTTGCTTGGGTCACACTCCTACCACATGTTCACCCATCTCCATTGCTTGATGTGCACACACTAATCTCTCTCTCTCTCTCTCTCTCTCTCTCTCTCTCTCTCTCTCTCTCTCTCTCTCTCTCTCTCTTTTTACGTGAAAATTTTCTCATTGCAACCGTAGTATAACATGAGAAAATCATGAGGTTACACCAAGTAACTTTAATTAATACATAACTACAGCAATACTTCTCCAAAGGCTAAAAAGACTCAAGTGTTTGTTGCTCGAGTGTAGATCTGTTGGCTGGCATGAGCTGAAATAACTCTGATTGTGCCTCGCTGCACCAACTCCTTAATTGCCTTCCTTGCAAGCGATCCATTTATCCGCAATTGATCTGAGAGGACCGATGGCGTGATGAGCTTGTACTTCGGTACCTCCGACAAAAGCTTGTCATATGTCGCCTGATCAAATAAGACCATGTTGTTCACCTTCTCCTTCTATTTTCCTTTGCTCCATTTCTTCTTCTTCTGCTTGCCACCTCCTCCACTTTTCGCAGGCTTGGACGGTGCGGCCGCAGCTTTGTCTTTCTTGGGCGCCATCGCCGCCCCCCCCCTCTCTCTCTCTCTCTCTCTCTCTCTCTCTCTCTCTCTCTCATTGAAGATTGAAGATTCAAAGTGTCAAGACAACCCACAAGCTAATTAGGAGTCCATGCAAAGTTCAAATTTGATGCATTATCAACTCTTGCAAATCACAATCAAATTTCAGCCTATCCTCAATTCCAAGGTATTCATCCATTTATATTGTCTAATTTCAAGGAAAATTGGGATAATTGGGGCAATTCAAAGAAATTTGAAGCTATGGGGGTAATCGAGTCAATTTTGGGACATTTGGGTCAATTTCAAGCATTAAGGGATATTGGGGCAATTAGAGGGACATTCTTTGGGGCAATTTGGATCATGTAGGGCATATTTGGGGCACTTAAGACGTGTCGTTCCCCCTGTTCCCATTCCCTGAACTTGGACGTTCCCCCCGTTCCAAGGGGTCTCGTTCCTGTTCCCCGTTCTAGGTAACTATGCTAGTGGAGCCCTGCTATAGCTAGAGGCGTGACCCTAGGCAGGGAATGCATGCATGCGGGAGTTGCAGTAGTCTGAGCTAGCATGGTGCTGCAACAAGTCGAGGCTTGGGCTTGGGCGTCCAGGCAGAGGAAGTAGCGCTACTCAGGCAGGGTTGGCATCGTGAGGCAGACGGGTAGTACATCTTGAGCTAGCAAGCTGCAGGTGGAAACCATAGCAGAGCGGGCGCAACTCAAACACGGCCTTACAAGTGACGCAGGCAGGCGGCAAGTCTGAAGCAAGCAGGATTGTTGGCTCTGGTGGTGGCGAGCGACACCCTTGGTAGCAGCAAGCGGCTCCTCTTGTGGCGGGCGACTCTAGGGTGACTCCTTTGGTGGCAACAAGCCTGCATATAGGCTATTTGAAGGCGAGCGGAGCTGCTGCTGGAGCTACTGGCCTCTGGTGCAGGTGACTGAAGCTGCGCGCAGACGTGGGGCTGAAAGCCAAGGGGATCAACTGGCCATAGTCTGAGCTGAGCTAAGGGCCACCTCTGATACCAAATGTGAGAGCAAGAAGAGATCGAAGCTCAACTGAGAGTGGAGGAGACAGTGTAGAGTGTGAGAGCACAACACCCAATACAATGATTTGAAGTGTAAGGTGCAAGTACAAAGTACAACCCTTAAACCTTAGGGTTGTAAGAGGGAGTTCACACCCAAAGTGTGTGAAACACGATAAGTGCCTAAAATTGTGTAACATAGGCACATAAAATAAAAGGAATAAATCTAGGGGGGAAAACCTCTCATACGGAGAGTAAAAAGTGCCCCAATGTCCTACTAAAGATCACTGATACTCCTCTGTGAGCGTAGGCATAATCAAACCCAACTGTTACAAATGGTATTACCCCTTCACATACGTCTAATATTAAACCATTCCGAGAAATGAACATAAATTATGTTTCCCCATTTCTGAAGCTCTAGGCAACTATGCTCATCAACTTTCAAGGAGTGATTGACTTAGATCCACCACATTCACAACACATCATCATTATAGCAATTACCACAACAACTTATTTATTCACTTTGTCACCCTATCCTTGCCTTGCAACAATTCCTATGGAGGAAGTGAAAAAAGACTTACTCTTTATTTATTTATAACCAAAAACTATTCATTTATATCATTTTTTGATAAAGAAATTGCAATGTGACACCCATCAGATTTGGCTATTTATCACCTCTATAATCATGGTAGACGACATGCCCTTCTACAACCCCTTGAGGCATCCTTGGTCCGATGCCTCTATTTGGGATGGAACCTTTCAAGTATAAAGGAGGGTGGAGACGTTACTTAACATTGTCTTGGGCACATATTTTTAGGCCTAAGAGCAAGTGTTGAGCCACTAAAATTAGTGTTTGCAATAATCCTAAATTGTTATGTATTGATCCTCAATTATATCTCCTTAACACAACCCCAAAAAAGCAATTTTTGGCAATCAAATGACTTTATTTTTTATGAACACGACCAACACACCAATATTCTCCATGAACAGTTGTCTGGGCATCCATAATCCCATTTTGATTAGGTATCATCACCCTCAGTCTAAAGCAATCTCTCCACACACTACTTCCCACACCCCATCTTGGAGCTATTGTCGGTTACATCAATTGCCATCACCCAACTTGAGGGCATCACTATCAACAAAGGAAATTGCTCTTGAGCTAAAAATGCATGCTAAACTTAACTAGCTCTTAATTACAACCCCAAAACTCAAAATTACAGGACTTTTAATTTTAAAATACATGATCTTAGATTAAGTGTGTCTTATAAGCAAAACCATAGTTTGGGAGGACCCATCTATCTATCTATAAATAGATGGGCTTCCCACAACTCAGCTCAATCTCGTTCTTGCAATTTACACCTGCCTTATCTCTGCTTCCGCACCCCGTTCGCAAAGGATATCTCAATTCGAGCTGCTGCCTGTTGCTGTCCATCATCAAGCACCTGCTGTCCAGCCATCCCCATCAGATGGGGGCTATTTTCTACCTGATTTCTGCTGCTCATCAGCCAAGGACTACTGCCCACATTGTTCCAACTTGTCGCCTACTGCAAGTGGCTTCACTATCAACAATCCATTTAATCTCTCACCCATCCCACCCATTAGTTCCATTGCACCTTCCTTTCAGCCTTCATTAAGTGCACCATACATGTCTTCTTGAAGGAAAGCGAAAATGTCCAAGTGGTGTGCGCAGCGAGAATGGAGTGTGTTCAGCAATAGAGAGTACAGAGAGAGTAGAGACTTGAGTTGGGTGTGTACCAGTGTGGCACACACAAAGAATAAAAGAATGTATTTATGTTTTAGGGTACGGTACTGTTATATTTATAAGGTAAATTAAGGGAAACATGCATGAGGCATGACCGTCCGGGGTCTTGGGCGCCCGAACGGGATTTAGGGGAGCCTAGAATTAAAGAGAGTCCAAGAATAGTATGACTCACCAAGGTTTGACGGCTGGCAATCGAATCACGATAAGTGTGGCCAGCAATGAACTAGGCAAGGCTGGGAGGTGAAACGAATCTCGTGCTCATTTAGTATCGGACTGCTTTCCTCTAGTCTTCTTCATCTTCTAAGCCGCATGACATTGGCATCAGAGCCGCCATCGTATCTTGTTGGAGCCGTTGGGTTCTCATCTTGCTAGTTATTTGTGAAGTTTTTCTTTCTGGTGATTACAGGCGCAAGGGCCACACAATTCGCCTGACATTGGCACAAGGGCCACACGATTCGACTGACATGACACGTCATCTGTCAGTCATTTAAGGTCGTCGCCCGTCGTCCGTCAATCGTTGAAGATCACCACACGAAGTTGTAACTCGTGGTTGTGCCACGTCACATAAGTGTGACACATAGCAGGCAGATGAAAGGCGTGAGGCAAAGCATGAGACGACTGTTGTAGCCATGACGAAAAGCGTCAGAGGTGTGAGGCGAAAAGTGAGACGACTGCTGTAGTCGTGACGAAAAGCACCAGATAATATTCAGGTCATACACGTCACACAGCTGTCTTCAAGGAGCAGTTTTGCAGTAGCATCGTCTCCTCCCGACTGAAGCCAGCACTTAAATCGCCACCAACTAACTGAAATCAGTCAGATTCGTCATACATATAAAAGACATATTCGTGGTTCACGTGATAGTCCCGTTTTCTGCCGAAGAACTTCATTTCCAGCATGACTGGTCTAGTCCGAGAAGACAAAAATTGTTCCTTACTCTTTGGGCTTATTAATAAAACCAGCAACAGTAGCCCTGCCATTAAAACCAGGGAAGTACTTTACTTTGTATGCAAATTTCTTATCTTTGCTTTCCAATTCCAGTGTATTAATGGCAGAAAAAGGGAAAGAGGGAGTAATGGAAGGTTCTAGTTCTGGGGACCACCCTATGGTAGATCCCCATGAATCGGAGATGCAAGAAGAAGAGTGGGAAGAATTCTTTGCTACACGAGAACAATTTGATGATCTTACTGCTCGTGTGCAAGCTCAGGGGGTTCAAATGGAATTTTTAACTCAAACACTCACTGAAATAAAATCTCAATTAACTTTATTGTTAGAAAGGGATAAAAATAAGATAGAAACCTCGAATGTCCTATCTTCATCGAAAGATTTAGATGTGACTATGCGAAATCCTAAGGAACCCCACCACAAGTTGAGGGATAATCCAGTTCTAAAAGATATAAAACCCCCTCAGTTTCACGGGGAGGAAAAAGATAGAAATAAAGATACAATCTTTAATTTTCTCCAAAAATGGGAAGATTTACATAAACTTAAAAATACTCCACCACATCTCCAAGCACTGGAGGCTAGTTTAACTTTGGGGCCCAAAGCGTATAAATGGTGGCGAACTTTAAAGGAGGCAAATAAAATACCTGAAACTTGGGCTCAATTTGAATCCGTCTTTTTGAAAGAATTCCTTCCTGAAAATGAAATGGAAAGAAATTGGAAAGATTGGGATTATGTCAGACAAAAGAGAAGACTCCTGCTAACATATCTGGAGGAATATCGTGAGATAATCCTCAAATTGGAAGGAATAGATGAATTTCAAAAGACAAGAGGATTCATTAGGGGGCTAGATAAAGCCTGTAAAAAGGAAGTAAAAAGGAGTTCACCTAAGACGCTGGAAGAGGCAATTAAATTTGCATTAATCAATGAAGATAGTATGCGTCCAGGTACACTCACTAGTCTCACTGATACGGAGCCCAAGTCTAAGGAATTGGAAACCTCAAAATTTATGGGCAAATTTAAAAGAAAAATACCATTTTTTAAGGGTAAAAAACAACCTTTTGAAAAGAAACAATATGTGAGGCCAAAGTTAAGTCCTGATGACTTTGATAAGGCCAAAAAAGAAAAGTTGTGTTTCAATTGCATATCCCCTAACCATACTGCTTGGAATTGCCCTCAAAAGAAAAAGGGGGAAGACAAAGGAAAGGATAAGGACAAGGGCAAGGGAAAAGAAAAACAAATCCATGTAGTGCAGACCTTAGAATTAACGGGGCATGAAAGGTATAAATCTTTAAAGGTCTTGCACATGGATGTACAACACAAGTGTTGTATGTCAACTTCTATGTGGCAGCCTACCTTTGGCCCACATGATTTAGTTAGAGTGCATGGATTGATAGCTGGAAAGAGGGTTAGAGTCATGATTGATGACTCTGCTACACATAATTTTATAAATTATGCACTTGTCAAAAAATTGCAACTTCCCCAACAAAAGAGTGGGCATCAATATGTTGTTCGTATGATGCAAGGTCAAGATAATAAAATATGGGATACAATGGTATCCAATTTGGAAATTGAGATTCAAGGATATAAAGATAAACTTGATTTCCAAATTATGAACATGGAAAGAGCTGATATTGCTCTAGGGAGAGAGTGGCTATGGGGATTGGAACCATCCTTAAAATGTAGTTACCATCATAATACACTGGAATTTGAAAGGGATGGTAAGACTTTTGTTATTCAAGGTGAACATGAAGTATCTGATAATCCTTTGCTGTGTTCTACTAAGGTTCAGAAGCTGATAAAGAAGGAAGTTTGTGAGGTATACATGTTATGGTCTCTTCCTGTAAAAAAACACTTTTACTTTCTGTAATATAAAGCAACAATTTTCTTATGTTTGTGAGTTGAATGTAAATAATGAATTAAGTAGTTTGTTAGATGAATTTAAAGATGTGTTTCCTTCTGATTTACCAAGCAGCCTTCCACCAGATAGGGGTGATATAAATCACCCAATTAACACAAATAAGGATACTCACCCTATTTCTAAACCACCTTATAAGTTAAGTGAAACGCAGCACCAAGACGTTGAAGACAAATTAAGGATTACCTTGATAAAGGGTTTATTCAACCCAGTAATTCACCTTGGGCTTCGCCAATTTTATTAGTAAAGAAAAAAGATGGTTCTATGCGACTTTGTGTTGACTATAGAGCACTTAATAAAATAACGGTGAAGAATAAATTTCCTATGCCCAGAATGGAAGATCTTTTTGATCAATTACGAGGGGCAAAATTCTTCACAAAGATAGATTTAAGATCAGGCTATCACCAAGTAAGAATTAAGACACAAGATGTTCCCAAGACAGCATTTCGTACTAGATACGGGCATTATAATTTTTTGGTGATGCCTTTTGGCCTCACTAATGCACCAGCTACCTTTATGAAGCTAATGAATAGTGTTTTACGGCCCTATCTAGGACATTTTGTAGTAGTCTTCTTGGATGATATCTTGATCTTTAGTAAATCAAGAGAAGAACATTTGGAACATTTACAATTAGTATTCCAACTGTTAAGAACACATTCCCTTTATGCGAAGAAAACTAAATGTGAATTCTTTGCACAAGAGGTCAAATATTTGGGGCATATTATCTCGAAAGAGGGAATCAAGATGGATCCAAAAAAAGTTAGGGCAATTATTGAATGGCCATCTCCAAGGAACCTAAAAGAGCTGCAGATCTTCCTAGGTTTATCTGGATTTTATCGTAGATTCATTCAAGATTATGCCAAAATAGCTGTTCCAATGACAAACCAACTTAAAGGGAAAGGGAAGAGCTTTAATTGGGGAACAGACCAAAATGAAAGTTTTCAAAAAATTAAAGTAGCTATTGCTACAGCTCCAGTATTATTAATCGTGGATCCCAATAAACCATTTGTGGTTGAAACTGATGCCAGTGATAAGGCGATAGGCGCGGTCTTATTACAAGAAGGTCAACCAGTTGCTTTTGAAAGCAAGAAATTAGACCGTGCAAAACAGAATTATTCTGTTTATGAGAGGGAGCTGTATACAATAGTACATGCAATGAAGAAATGGAGGCACTATCTGTACGGTGCCAAACTTTTGATTTTATCGGATCATGAAAGCATTAAGTGGCTTAATGATCAACCGGATCTACACGGGCGTAAAGCCAGATGGGCCGAACTCCTCCAAGAGTTCGATTATGAGATAAGGTATACAAAAGGGAAGTATAATATAGTGGCTGATGCACTCAGCAGAATGCCCATCATAAATGAATTGAGTTTTACTCAATTCACTTCCGATTTGCTTGAATCCTTAAAAGGGAAATGCCAGGTTGATCCGGCATATTCCAACATATGGGAAGCAATAGAAAATGGGGATCCAAATGGAAGGGCCTCCACTGAAGAAGGAACATCTGAGGATGTTCAACAAGGAAATGGAGCATCAGGGGTTGCTCAAATGGGATTCAAGTGGAAGAATTTTACCATTGATAATGGTTATTTACTCTACAAGGATAGGGTATGTGTCCCGAAAGATGAAGAAATAAGGCGCCAGATACTCTTTGCGTATCATGATACCCCTCGCGTAGGACATCCAGGAGTTAATAAGACTTATAGTCTTATTAAAAGGCAGTTCTATTTTCCTGGAATGAATAAGGACGTCCTTGACTATGTGGTCAAATGTAATAAATGTCAGGTTAATAAAGCTGAAAGATTGAAAATGGGAGGACTTCTCCACCCATTAGAGATTCCTTCGGGAAAATGGGAGAGTATCTCCATGGACTTTATTGTTGCATTACCCAGAACACAAAGAGGGCACGACTCTATGTGGGTGATTATGGATAGGTTAACCAAAATGGCTAGGTTTATTCCAACTTCAACCAATGTTAAAACACCAGAATTGGCTAGATTGTTCGTGGAGAACATATACCGATTATATGGCCTTCCGGCAAATATAGTTTCTGATCGGGATAGAAATTTTGATAGTCAATTTTGACGTACTGTATTTAGGAAGTTGGATACTAAACTTAGCATGAGTACGGCCGACCATCCGCAAACTGATAGGCAAACTGAAAGGGTTAACCAAATCCTTGAAGATATGCTCAGGGCATATGTAAGTAAAAGGCAAACTAATTGGGAAGAGTATCTACCGATAGCAGAGTTGCATATAATAGTGCCAAGCACTCTTCCACTGGATATAGTCCATTTATGCTAATGTATGGGTTTCAGCCGAGAGCTCCTCATGCAGTGGGACTGCATAAGGAAAAGGTTCAGGCAGCCAAGGACTTTTTGGAGGATATGAATGATATGTTAAAATTTGCTCAAGAAAATATTAAGAAAGCTCAAAATTAAGCTAGAGCTTATGCAGATCCTCATCGAAGAGACATCTCGTTTAAAGAAGGAGAATTGGTCTATCTTAAGGTGCCTGAACAAACTAAAACCATGAAAATGGGACGATGTCCAAAGCTTTCACCCAGATATTGTGGTCCTTTCATAATACTTAAAAAGGTGGGAGAATTGGCTTACAAGCTCCAACTACCTACTGGTAGTAAAATACATCCAGTTTTTCATGTAAGTAACTTAAGGAAGAAGCTGGGTGATTTGGATAATTTAGTTTTAAATGATAATATTGAGGAGCTATTAAATGACCAATCTAATCCACATGAACCAGAAAGAATATTAAATGTTCTTAATAGACGAACAAGGAATACTATTTATCAAGAATGTTTGGTTAAGTGGAAAGATTGTTCAGAAGAAAGCTCAACATGGGAGCGAGTAAGTACTTTAAAGAAAAGGTTTCCCAATTTACAGTAAGACCTTCCAAGTATCGTTTTCGAGGACGAAACCGATTCCTAAGGGGAAGGAAATGTTATATTTATAAGGTAAATTAAGGGAAACATGCACGAGGCATGACCGTCCGGAGTCTTGGACGCCCGAACGGGGTTTAGGGGAGCCTAGAATTAAAGAGAGTCCAAGAATAGTAGGACTCACCAAGGTTTGACGGCTGGCAATCGGATCACGATGAGTGTGGACAGCAATGAACTAGGCAAGGCTGGGAGGTGAAACGAATCTCGTGCTCATTTAGTATGGGACTGCTTTCCTCTAGTCTTCTTCATCTTCTGAGCCACATGACAGGTACATTTACGCCCACAAGAGTGCGGTCACATGTACAAGTAAAATATATACACGGGAAGTGTAGCGAAGGGCCTTTACACCCAACAACCTCCCACTTAAAGGTCATGAGCAAACCTTTAACCAACTCCCACTAGTCGAATGCAATGCTCATGCTGAGCCTTTGCACGATTTTTTGTGAGAGCATCTGCAAGGTTATCTTGTGTTTTGATCTTAGTCAGTGTGACTAGACCATCATCCAGAACTTGTCTGATAAAGTGGTACCGTACATCAATATGTTTAGTATGTGCATGAAACATGGCATTCTTAGCCAAACATATAGCACTCTGGCTATCACATCCAAGTACAGGTGTTTTGGTGGGCAGCCCAAAATCCTTGACCAAGCGACCAAGCCAAACAGCTTCTTTCGAAGCTTCAGTGGCTGAATAGAAAGTGCTACTATCTTTTGCAATCTAGAGCACCAAGAAACTACCCCACCAGTCAAGGTAAATATATATCCACTAGTA
The DNA here is from genome assembly GCF_053477565.2 of Lygodium microphyllum. Lineage (NCBI taxonomy): Eukaryota > Viridiplantae > Streptophyta > Polypodiopsida > Schizaeales > Lygodiaceae > Lygodium > Lygodium microphyllum. Next base: position 48,093,560 of record NC_141159.1, on the reverse strand, counting down.
GATTTGCGAGTATCCAAGTCACCTGCCATGTTTGCATCACAATATCCCTGCAGATCTAATGTACCCTTTCCATAGCAAATACATTTTCTTTGTGTGCCCTTAAGGTATCGAAAGATGCATTTCACTGCCTCCCAATGTACTTTGCCAGGGTTCGACATAAACTTGCTCACAAAACCCACTGCATGAGCAATGTCAGGTCTAGTAGCAACCATAGCATATATGAGTGATCCACAAGCTGAAGCATAAGGAACACCCTTCATAGAGTTGGCTACCATGTCATCTTTTGGGCAATCAGCTTTGCTAAGCTTAAGGTATGGTGGTAATTGAAAACCAAGTGACTTAGCATCTGTCATAGAGAAACGATCAAGCACTTTGTTGATGTACTTTTCTTGTGAGAGAAATAAGAGCTTCTGCTCTCTATCTCTCATCACACGCATGCCCAAAATATGTTCAGCTGCACCCAAGTCCTTCATGGAAAAGGCTGAATTCAGCTGTCTTTTCAATGCATTAACCTGGCTCTTATGCTTACCAACAATAAGCATATCATCCACATAAAGCACAAGGATAATAAGGCTTCCATCATCAGCCTTCTTTGTGTATAAGCAGTGATCTGCATTGCTTCTTTTAAACCCATGTGAGAGCATGAAGGCATCAAACTTCTTATACCACTATCTAGGAGCCTGTTTTAAACCATACAAGCTTCTCTTAAGCTTGCACACCAAATGCTCCTTTTCTGGCATAACAAAGCCCTTTGGCTGTTTCATATACAGCTCTTCTTCTAAATCACCATGCAGGAATGTAGTTCTAACATCCATCTGATCAAGTTCAAGATCCATAGATGCAACAGTAGCAAACAATACCCGAAGAGTGGTCATTTTGACAACAGGTGAAAAAACTTCCTGAAAGTCAATCCCCTCTTTCTGAGTATAACCCTTAGCCACAAGCCTGGCTTTGTATTTGGGTTTGCCATCCACACATTTGATCCCACTTTTTCTTTAACTCACATGACAATGCCTCTTTATATGTAAGAGGCTCACCCTCATCTGTGAGTAAAATGCAGTCCAAAGAGGGATCAAACCTCTGTATGGGTCTCCCGACACGTGTAGACCTTCTCACCCAATGATCTGTGTTATCAGGCAATGGATCTACATCCAAAGGAATGTCAATGACCTCATTATTTGGCTGCTGAACTGCATTTTCAGGTTGCTGTAATAAATTTTCAGGCTGCTGTAATTGATGTTCAGCATGCTGATTTTGTTGCCCAAACTGATTTTCAGCATCCCTTTGCTGCCCATCTGCATCTGGCTCAATAATGACACGCTGATTATCATAACCAGTATCAAATGGAGCTGAATTTTTAGTGGCTGATGGCTGTTTAAGTGGCTGATCATGCTGAAATTTCACTTTCCTTTTGTCTACATCACTAGATGTGGCATTTTTCAGCAGCTTTGATTCATTAAATACCACATCTCAGCTGCGTAGCACCTTTTTCATGCTTGGAACCCAAACTCTATAACCCATTTCACCATCATCTCCATAACCCATGAAAATGCCTCTGAGGGATTTCATGTCAAGTTTGGTTCTGCTATCAACAAGCACATGTACATAGCATTCGCAACCAAAGACCCTTAAGTGGTCATATGAAGTAGGTTTGCCAGACCAAACCTCTTCAGGGATGCCACTATCAAGTGCACGATGTGGAGATCGGTTGCAAATATGCACTGCGGTTTTAAGTGTCTCTCCCCAAAACAATTGCGAGAGATTAGCTATGGACAGCATGCACCGAATCTTCTCACATAAAGTGCGATTCATTCGCTCAACCACACCATTAGATGACGGATTATAAGGGGCTGTAAGCTCTCGTTTAATCCCATTTTCATCACAAAAACTATTAAATTGTTTAGATACGTATTCTCCCCCATTATATGTTCTTATGCATTTCAGTTTTAAGCCCTTTTGAGTACTAACAAATGCATAAAACCTTTTAAAAGCATCCAATGCCTCACTTTTTTGCTTAAGCAAATAAACCCATAGCTTTCTAGAGTGGTCATCAATAAAAGACACAAAATAATGGAAACCGCTATGAGTTTTTATTGGCATGGTATATACATCGGAATGGACTAAATCCAAGATACATGCCTTCCTAGAGGCTCCATGAGAGTATGAACTCTTTACATGTTTTCCAAAGACACAGTCATCACAAAAGTCAAGCTTTGAGTTTTTCACGTCAACTCTTCCAAGTGAAGAAAGTGCATCCAAACCCTTTTGGGCCTTGGCTCATGTGTCCAAGACGCTTATGCCATAGCTCCATGTGTAACTGTACTTCTACAATTGCAACAAACTTTCCAGGAATTGCCTTGCAATGAAGATAATACAAAGTTTCCTTTTTACCACCTCTAGTGACCAGCATAGATCCTTTCTGTATTTTCCACATTCCACCACCAAAGGTAGTGTAGTAACCCCTGCTATCTAACTGCCCAACAAAAAGCAAGCTCTTCTTAATGCCAAGTACATACCTAACATCATGAAGAATCAATCCCTGGCCATTTTCAAGAGCCAGGTGTATGGTGCCCACTCCTTCAATATCACATGCATGATTATTCCCTAGGTAAACTTTCCCAAGATTACCTGCTGCATAAGTAGAAAAACACTCCAAAGATGGAGTTACATGGAATGAGGCATCACTGTCAACAATCACGATTGTGACAAACCATCATGAGCAGATAACAAGGCATCTATCACATCCCTTTTAGTGATATACATGTCTTCCATTGTCATAGCATGTGGATTTGAAAATGCAACCAGCAAATCAGCATATTTATTTTCTTCTATCTCCTCAATGACAACACTAGATACCATATTTGCCTTTTCTATTTCTTTAGAGGTAGAGCTGCTATCCTTCTCATTCTTTTTGCCTTTTGCATTAGCCTGCTTCTTGCGTTCTTGCTCCTTCTTATAGTACCTGCAATCGGGCTTTTTATGCCCTTTGCGTCCACACTGATAGCAAGTGACATCTTGCTGTTTTTCTTTGCTTTTGCTGCGATTTTTATGCTTATTTGCAGCATTTGACTTCTTTTCAGTCTGTCCTCTAACATTATAAGCTGATCCACTGTTTTCCCCACTAGACTTGCGTCTAATCTCCTCATTGAGGATAGAACCACGTACACCATCAAATGTCAAGTTGGGGTTGTTGCTCAATGACACAACCAATGCTTCCCATGAATCTGGCAAAGTCATGAGCAAGAAGATAGCCTTTAGCTTAGGATCAAAAGCTGGCAAGCCTGCATCCTGTAACTGACTCAAAATACTTGTAAATGCAGCCAAATGCTCTGAGGCGGGCTTAGACTCATCAAGCTTTAAGTTGACTAACTTTCGCATGAGATGGACCTGATTAACAGGAGTAGTATTCTCATACGTAGCCTTGAGTTTCTCCCAAACTACATATGCACTGTTGAGTCCCTTGATATCAACCAAGATATCATTAATAACTGCCATTTTGATGTAAGTAATGGCCTTTTTATTCATTTTAGCCCAATCTTCATCTGACAAAGCAGTAGGTTTTTGTTCTGCCAAAGCATCTTCACAATCCTTCAAAAAAAGGATACCGTGCATACGATCTTTCCAAAGATCAAAGCCATTGCCATCAAATTTGCGAATCTCAAAAAGATTCTTTGTGTCAGCAGTGGATGCACTTCCAGCCATTTTTCAGCAATAAATTTCTGCAATAGAATGCTGAATGCAATCAGCCAATAGCAAGGTTGCTGTATATAACAGCAAATACACAAACTTGCACTTCAAAGTGTGCCCAAGAAGCAGATATTTTGCTGTAATTTCAGTCCAAAGGGCTGATTACACCATATACACAAAGCAAATCTGATACATATGCATACAAGACAGCTCCCACTTCAATAATACATCACCGTAATGCCCAAATGCAATAACCCGAGTGCTGTATGTGCCACTGTTTCACTGCACAATGAGCATTCAGCAATACATGTACCAAGAGAAGCTGCCTTTTCATAACATTTGATACATCCCAAGTCCAAATTTCTCCCACTTAGCAGTGAATTTGCTGTAATCCCACTGTCAAAGCACAAATCGGCTCAAAATACATCACTAATGTGAAAAGCCCCAAATTTTCTGCAATAAATCTGCACAAATCTGAGAACTGTGCTTGCGCGCGCGATTAATGTGACAAGTCACAAAAAATTGCAAAAATGACTGTCGTGACCTATCCACTGATCACGCTGATCAGAAACGAACTGCCGCCTGTCCACGCTGACCATGTCAGCTGTCGCCTAACTGTCGCTGAGCAGATTTGGCTGTCGCCTGTCCACGCTGACCTGTTTCTGACCTGGAGACTGTCTGTCCAGCTGTCGCCTATGTAAAACGTTACCTGAACACTGTCGCCTGACTGTCCTGAACAGAAACGTGATTTGGAAAGATGACGACCTGACCTGTGCTGACCTGGAATGGCTGCGCCTGACCTGTCTAGTTACAGACTGAGCAAAAACGAGCCTGCAGCACTGTTGCCTGTTTCGCGCGTGCTCTCGCCTGACCAGCAGAGATGATGACTTGCTGATTTCTCACGAGCGAAGCACTGGCGATGTCTCGCACAGGCTCCAGGAAGTGCGCACACCTTAGCCGAAGCTCTGATACCAGTTTGAAGGAAAGCGAAAATGCCCAAGTGGTGTGCGCAGCGAGAATGGAGTGTGTTCAACAGTAGAGAGTGTAGAGAGAGTAGAGACTTGAGTTGGGTGTGTACCAATGTGGCACACACAAAGAATGAAAGAATGTATTTATGTTTTAGGGTACGGTACATTTACACCCGCAAGAGTGTGGTCACATGTACAAGTAAAATATATACACGGGAAGTGTAGCGAAGGGCCTTTACACCCAACACTTCTCACATCACACAAGGGGGTCTTTCAACCATAGACACGCCCTTTAGGACCTCGGCTTTTCCCAAGCCAAGTGGTGTTTCCAATGATGGAGGTTCATCCTTCCACCCCCACACTTTTGGGTCTTTCACAACTAAGAAATGCCACCCATCAACCACTGAGTGTGGATCAGTTGATACCATAGTTTGCCTTCATGGCATTACCTAGTGGGCCTTCTAGTCATTTTGCTATGCCCCAGCCATCTACTGGACAAGGTTTACATATCTTGGTGTCTCCATCTCCATCGGCAATTTATGGAAACATTCATGTCCCAATGCCTCCGCATCAATCGACACCCATTATCCACCTTCACCACCTCCTTACTATTTCCCTTATCCAACACCTCATGGTTCTTCGTCCTCATTAGCTAAACATGCCTTTAACGATAAGACTCGTTTTAATGGGTCAAACTTCACTACTTGATCAAAGTAGATAAGACATGTCCTTAACTTCCAAAACCTATGGGATCTTGTGCAAGGGTTGGAACCCCAACCTGATCCCGCACTTCTTCCATATGAGGTTGTCCACTCATGAAAGACTAGAAGTGCCTTCGTTGTTGTCGAGCTAATACAAGGTCTATTACTTGAGTTCCATTCACAGTTTCAACATTTTAACTTAGTATCCAAGCGTTGGGCACACTTGACTAACTGCTCAAGGAGAGATGTACTTCTATTTTATTGTGAATGATCATTCTTGTTACATGTGGATATACTTTCTCAAGCATAAGTCCAATGCCTTACATAGTTTCTTGCTTGGGTACTGCTTATGCATAACCAAACTGTTGTAATGTAGGATGTATGAGGAGTGATAATGGGGAGGATTTCACCTCCAACGAGTTTTTTAAGTTTCAAAAGGAGAATGATAATTTCTACCAACTGCCCTCTGCCAACTCCCCGCCCCCTTTCAAATGAAGTTGTCAAGCATAAGAACCGGACCCTCATAAACATGGCACGCTCTATGTTGTTCATAGCAAAGCTCTCTAAGCACCTTTGAGTCCAGGCTGTTAACACTTCGGTGTACATCCTCAATCAATGCCCAACTGCGGCTATTCCTCAAAGGACTCCGTATGAGGCATTCTTTGGCTCTCGGCTTGTAGTTTCCCACTTTAGATTCTGTGGAAGTCGTGCTTACATACACACCCCTAATGACAAAATAGGCAAGCTCACTCCTAAAGCTGATCTCTTGATTTTTGTAGGATACTCTCCACACTACTCATCAGTCACATGGAGTGCTCTCCACACTATTCGAGCTTGTCAACTATTGCGAGTGTTACCCACTGCTTTGGGATGGGATGCCTTGGGGTAAAAACACTCAAAATTTGGATTGGGCTTCCTTTCTTGCTGAGTTTTTGGTCCTGAGAGGGGATTATGAGCTACCATAAGCATTACATGCTGAATTAGCTACTTAAACAGCCCCAAATTGCTTAATTAATTAAATCCCTAAAATGATACACGGTTCAAGAAGTTTTGAAACCGTGCACAATATGAGATCCCAAAACTTTCTATAAATAGGCCAACTGCCCTCCATTCAGTCTAATCTCATTTTTGCAGTTTCAAGCCCTCTAGATTTGCTACGCAAACCTTGTTCGAGGATCCCAAAACTTTCTATAAATAGGCCAACTACCCTCCATTCAGTCTAATCTCATTTTAGATTTGCTACCCAGACCCTGTTCACGGAGGACATCTCAGATGAAGCTACCCATTGCTATCTACATCGGTCTAGCGCTATCAAGCACTTTCGCATAAACTAAAAACCCCTTTAAAAACATTAGGTAGATAGAATTTTGTAGCTTAGTTGTTTGCGTGATTGTTTGTTTTGTTATTTGTAGCTGAATTTTTTGTCTTTGTCTAGATCAAGAATTGTTTCTGTCATTTTAATAGGATTTTTTGAGCGTGGAAACTTGATAGCCTTGGTCAAGATTGGCATTTTTCTTGGACAGGTTGGAGCTAGAGTTTATTGGTAGCTATTGGACATCTTGAAACGGGTATATTTTCTTACCGATACTCTTGCACATCACAAGGATTATGGGTTCACAAGCACTTCATGTTGTACTTGTTGAATACACTGCACCTGAGGGTCGTCTCTAGATTTTATCAATTATTTCCATGCCAAGGGTTGGGTTGATGCACATTTTGCACCATCGTTGAGCATTAGCACGGCATGATGCCCATTATAGCTATATGCAGTAAATCTTAGATGCATGCACATTTAAGAGAGCACCTTTCATTGTGCACGTACAGTTCTTTGTATACACGAGTGTTGGGATATTCATCACCTAAATAGGAACCTCGGGATGAGTGGGAAAGGTAGTTGGGTGACTTTTGAGGGTCGTAAAGGACGCCTACAGTTGTAAGATGGGTTGTTCTACCCGGTCAACATCATACGAACCATATTTTTTTGAGTGTCTGTGAGATTTTGGGCAAGTAGAGCAGAGTACAACATTTCTTCTTTGCTAAGAGTTGAGAGGTGAGGTTAAGGACTAGAAATTAATCAAGAAATAATGGTTGCATCTTGCATACCACACGGGTACATGTAGATAAGCTAGGCACCATTTTTCCAATGCATCCATCTTTTTGTGTGTAGCATTGCTTGTATGACTGCATGGTATGGATTCCGGGTTTTGCACTTTTTTTCAAATCAAGTGTGACTGAGCATGATCTTCAAAAGCATCTCTTTAGTTAGGGCACATTGCATATGATCAAGGTTATCCATATACTCACAAAATATTTTTTCAAGTGCTATGGGAGGCAAGGAAAAATAAAACAAAATGGTAGACTCCCAATTTTCCAACAGAGGGTTGCCAAAGGAAGCGGTTGTAGCACTTGCAGGAAGACAAAGATAAGAAGCTATCACTACTGCTGACTCAATAAATGTGGTTTTGGAATTGACAAAAGTCGCGCTCTTAATGTTCATCCACCACATGGTGATTATTCAAAGATGTTCTCAAATAGCAATCATCAATAGTAGCAAAGTAGTAATTGGGGGTCTTCAGAAGAAAGTGGCTCTAGGAGATAGATGCTGAAGTGTGAATTGCAGCACCCTATGATGGGTTAGACTAGTATCTAGTTCACGCCCAAACACAAACTCTCTTAAAGCCACACGAATCTCAAAGGTCAACACCATCCTTTTGGAGATTCAATTGTTTGGTAGGAGTTGTGCGCATATGCTCATTTCTTTGACCACAAGACTTTTGTGGTGCATAAGTGCGGGAGTGATAGTCATCACATTTACCCAAGCTCTCGGAATATCCATGCTCCAATCGATAGGTCTAATATCAAACTCTATAGCTGTCTAGCTCAATTTGCCAACCATGGACTCTTAGTCTCTTGGCTTGCCATAAAAACTTTTACAACATGGAATTTAGGGATAAGCATGAAGGGCTAATCTGTAAGAGTTAAGACAAGGAATAGAAGGATGCTTGGGATTCTTTCTTGATGGCATATTATCCCATTAACAATCGAGGGTCAGGGTCATTTATGGTTTGATGGCGTGATTCTAAAGAGCCTTGATTGATAATTCGATTATTTGTAGGATATTGGGCCAACAAGAGAGGAGGTTCTTCAAAGACTTTCTAACTCAATTCGCCAATCATGAAATCTTGGATTGTTAAAAAAATACTTGTGTACTATGGGATTTACTATTTAGTGACACACAAGAAGGGTATTTAGTGACACACAAGAAGGGCTAATCTTTGAGAATTAATACAAGGAATAGTAGGATGGATATTTCAATTTTCAACATTCTGAAGTCCAAATTTCAGAATTTGAAACAGTGAATAGTCAAGAAAAAGTAGCTAGTCACTAACTACTCAAGAATCAAGCCAAAAGTAGTACACATGATTGTCTCAACACCAACAAGCACAAGTGAGAGGTTATAAGAAACATAAGCACCCCCACCCCCATCCTTTCTCTCAATGCAGTTGAAGACAAGTTTTGTGCAACTCACATATTCATCTAGGTCGAGTCATCCCAGGGCTCACCAAACCAAAGCTCCAAGGGGACAGAACTACCTGGAAACATACCCGAAAAGGGAGGGAAGGTAAAAGACGGGGTTTGAAACAATAACATTAGGTGACATGTGGACTTCTTTCAAAAGGAATACTTTCTAAGAGGTGTCCAACATCCACATTAAGAGTGATATCCGTTGAATTTTTGTTTTGTGGCAATTACTTGCTAGGGTCCTTGTTCCCTGGTAGCACTCATCCGTTGTAGTCAAATTCTGCATCACTTAGTTATCAAAAAACACATTCTCAGACATTACGATACTCCCAAAAAAAGAGTGGTTTCTATGAGCATTGACAATTCCTTAAAACCCAAACATAGCAAGCATCCTTGAATCTACTTGGTATCAGGCACATTCAAGTTCTTTTGAGTGAAAATAAAGGATGTGCAAAAGTTTTACCTCTTCACCATCCACCTGTCCCCAATCAGGATCAAGAATAAGACTACGCCATACTTCATTCTCATTTGGCTCCACTGGATAAACATCACCCTGCCAGAAAGTGCACAATAGCATGCGAATCACAAAAATAAGAGTGGTAAACAATTAGCACACTCCAAGAAGGAAACTCTCGTATCACTGAGCATCAGACATATTAGCAGGTCATATTCTCAACAGCAGTTCATAAACCAGATTTTGTAGGACCTTGTATGTTAAAGTCATTACCAAAGTTTCTCAGTTTCCCGATTTGTGCTTTAAACTTCCAATCACTTGTCATATTTTACTTCTCAGCACTTATGTCATAAGTAGACTGACCATCACAGTAATTTCAATGACTAGAAAACAGTTAGATTTTTAAGAATGCAATGTAACAGGTTAGACGTTATCCATACAAGTCTGTGTTCCCTTTGTTGAAGGCCTAAGCCAATGAAAAAAGTAAGAATATTCTCTATCCAGCTCTGTTAGGTTAATCATACTTACAATACGTAGAAAATGCTGAAAGAACCTACAGATGAATCTGAATAGTAACAGATCTATACCCGGGATGGAATACCCAAACCAACAGCTGCTGCAGCACCTTTGTCCACAAGCCAGTTCTTTTCTGGTGTGCTGTCTTCACTGTCTGATGTTGTGGTTCCATTCATTCTACTCAATGGCAGAGTTTGACCCAGCTTTTCCCTCCTCAAAGCAATCTACAAATACTATCGATCTCAGCTGAATACTTAGTGGCTAAATGACTGAATTCCCAAGAAAACAACCTTCCCACTAAATCATTGAAGTGAAACAAACACATCAGCCAAAAACTCACCTTACCAGTACGAGCTACCTCTTTTATACCAAACTTGCTTGTTGAACGTTGAAACGCAGCTAACTTTCCAGGATCGCCAGTTACCTGAAGGGCACATATTTCAATTAAGTTTCAGGACCTCAAAGTCCATCTCTGTACTACAATTATTTATGCACCTCAATTGTCAATGTGTCCTCTGAAACATCGACTACACGTGCTCGAAATATGTCTACCAGCCCAAGAGCCTGCACCATTGGCAACCTATCAGTATAAGTTGTGACATCGTAGAGTTTTGAATTAAGGTGTAGAGCTCCACATGAGTAAAATCTCCATTCCCAATCTTTCTATAATAGCATTGATTTGCTACAGAATTACATTTTAGTTGTGAGACAAATGGGTTTTCTCATCAAATGATGCTGGTTAGTGTAATGACCTCCATTCGTTGTGCTGCTGTGACACTCAGCTTAATTAGCATGAGTTCTCTTTCTACTCGTGACTCCTTTGACAGGTCCTCAACCTGAAATTGATTCAATAATTAAAATCCATGTGCCATGTCATCAATCAAATGTATCATTCGAGTAGAGCTAGTTAAAGTATCAACATTTGCCTTTACAGAACAAAACATGATTAGCAAATGACTTTAGAACATGCTAAGAGCTTTAAAAGCACATTAGAACAAATCTCAAACAAAGCTAATAGTTATACGCTCATCCCCGACCATTTGTTCATTATAACCACCCTTTTACAAAGGGTTGATGTGCATCATAAGACCACAAGAGACCGCTTTGAGATTAGACATCCCATGCACCACCAAGCATCCCCTCTCCCAATGACTTCCATCTAAACTATGACATCAGCTGGTCCTTCAATTACTGGTGCTTTCCATTACATTACAAGCTCACTTTTTAAAGTCCTTTTTCTGCTTATGATGGAAATTGAAGTGAAATGAATGGACAGTAAACTCAAATGAACACTAGCAAACAAATATGAGATAGTCCAACCAAGTCTAATCATAAAGTTGGTGTCATGTAAATTAAAGTATTCATTCATTAATGTGACATTTGCAAAAGGAAACAACTTAAGGAGTTGTGACCACTGATGTATTGCAGAATATACACATACAAGTTCAAGTGTGCATGACCAATAGCGCACGTAAGGGATGTGTGCCCCAAGGGCTTAGGCCATTTAAAACACTCAACTCGAACCAATTAATATGTGGACAAGGGCTAGAGCCATATGAGCAGGTGATATGGCAGGCATGCACACACTTACTAGGACTAAGGTCATTAATTAATACAATAAGGTCGCGCAATGGCTGGAGGTGAATCCTGCAGCTCGCACACTCTTTCCTCTCTCTCTCTCTCTCTTTTCTATTCAACTGCAAAAACCCTATTATACAGATCAGGTCAGCAAGTTTGTATATCTTATCTATCATTGGTATCAAAGTAAAAAGAGCCTGCAGAGAGAGGATATGATATAATCTCTTAATTTTTTAACAAGAAAATGCAAAGGCCACCCTCCAAACTGCCCAACACTGCCTCAACACTTATCATATTCCTCCATAGCTCTAGTGTGAACGCTCCCTTATCCATGGGCACTTTCTACCTTCTAGCTGAAGAAGAGTTTTTCCCCATGTGAGCACCCATTAGTGGGTGTGGTACTTCACTACCTTAGGGATTATACTTTCATTATCATTCTCACATAGTGGATGTGACCTTCAAGGGCAGCCATTCACTTGTTCATTGTGCAGTGAGAGAGAGAGAGAGAGAGAGAGAGAGAGAGAGAGTGTGTGTGTGTGTGTGTGCGCACGCGCGTGCGCGTGCATGCATCTTGTTGAACCCTATGTTGTGCTAAGAAATGCACTTAGTCACTTAAACAGCCCCAAAACATGCTTATTTTAGGCTTATTTTTGCCAAAACCCTAAAATGGGGAGCAGATCGAGAGAGTTAAGTGGGAGAGGATCTAAAACCCTAATTTTCTATAAATTAGCAGCCAACCCTCCACTCTTCCCTTAATCTCGTTTTTGCAGATTTCAAGTGTTTCAACTTGCTCCCCACACCCCGTTCGCGAAGGACATCTCAGCCGAAGCTGTCCATTGCTATCTCCATCAATTGGCACCTAATTCCCAGCCCTCTTCACACAGTTTGGAGCTGATTTCAGTCAGGCAACTGTTGTTCCCGTTTGGAGCTGTTGCCGTACTGCTTGCCACGTCATCACAATCCTGCTGCCTACGTTTTCAATCTCTCTCTCTCTTGCAAGCTGTCTTGCCTGCGTTTTTAGTCTCTCTTACCTGCTGCCGGCGTTTTGAGTCTTTCTCTCTCCTCACTGCTATCTGCATCAGATCCAACTTCTCACTGCTGCGTTTGCCGGTGTTCGGCATCCAAAGGCTGCCTTGCTACGATTCGGGATCCGTTCGAAGTACGACACACTCTCCAGCTCATTACCCTTGCCTTGATCCTTGAGATACATGAGTTCGAGGTTCAGTATTCATTCACTGCATAGTGTGTTTGCTGCATGAGCATCATATTATTCAGTAGTTATATCACTTCATTTATTCCTCATGCAAAGTATGTGTTTATCCAATCCGTCACAAAGACGAGACCTTGGATAAATTTAAAAAATTCCTAGCACCTTTGTATGCTCACTTGAGAGTGTTTGGCTATGAGACATTTATACACAATTACAAGGAATAACACAACAAACTTGAGCCAAAGTGCTGTAAATGTATTTTCCTAGGATGTGGTGATGAAGGCGAAATGGGGTATCGATTATGGGATCCCAAGAAAAGAAAAGTAGTGTGCAGCAATGATGTTATCTTTTAGGAAGATCGCATGCACAAACAGCCCGAAAAGACAAAGGAGGTCAAAAGGGCTATATTCTAGGAGGATGTACTAATAGGACAGCAAAGAATGCCCGTTAGACAGCAGCAAATACCCGTTGTAAATGTCCCTGAAAATTCAAGGAACAATGCTGAAAATGATCAGCAAGATCTTGCCCATAATGTACCACAAATTCAACAAAAACAGATGCATTTGGAACACCCAGAACCAGCCATACAGCATGCTGAACCTGTAGAACAGCAAGCTATTAATGCAGATTTGCAAGCTGAACAGCCAGCAAATCTTGACATTGGGTCCATAGGTCGACTAAAGTGCAAAGACAACCAAATAGGTTTGTTCCTAGTATCAATTATGTTGCTGATTAAGTCATGTTGATAGATTGTGGTGAGCCGTCATGCTTCCAAGAAGCTATGGACAAAACAAACAGCAAGAAATGGCATAAGGCAATGCTGTTAGAGATGGAATCTCTCATCAAAAATGGTACTTGGGATTTGGTGCATTTGCCTAAAGGATAGAAAGTGCTACCATACAAATGGGTTTACAAAATGAAAATCACTTCTCGTTCTTTGCCAAAGTACAAGGCATGGCTGGTTGCTAAAGGATACAAGCAAGAACATGGAATTGATTTTGATGAAATATTTTCCCCTATAGTCAAAATGACTATGTTGCGAACCATCTTGGGTTTAGTTGCATCTAAAGATATGGACCTCATATAGATGGATGTGAAAACTGCTTTCTTACATGGTGATCTACATGAGGAGATCTATATGCAATAGCCTGAGGGTTTTACTGCACAGGGGCAAGAGCACATGGTATGTAAGCTCAACAAGAGTTTGTATGGGCTAAACCAAGCATCACGAGAATGGTATCATAAATTTAATGCATTTATGCGATCTCAAGGATTTCATCACTCTCAAGTTGATCATTGCTTATACACCAAGAAGGCGGCAGATGACAGCCTTATTCTCTTGGTTTTATGTGTGGATGATATGCTGATTGCAGGCAAGGATATTCATGCCCTCAACTCCTTGAAGCAGAGTTTACACAATAGCTTTGATATGAAGGATCTTGGTGAGGCCAATTGCATTCTTGGTATGTGTATACTCAGAGAGACATCGAAGGGTCTTCTTTATCTATCACAGCAAGAGTATGTCACTAAGGTTTTGCAGTGTTTCAATATGGAGGTGGGGGAAGCCATTGGTATACCATTGCCTCCATATGTGAAACTTAGTGCAAATGACAGCCCTATATCTGATGATGGAAAGGCTGAAATGGCCAAGATACCTTATGCTTCAGCTGTTGGTAGCTTGATGTATGCTATGGTTGTTACACATCCTGACATTGCATTTGCGATGACAGTGGTTAGCACATACATGGCATATCCTAGCGAAAAGCATTGGGAAGCAGTGAAGGGTATCATGAGATACCATAAGGACACAGGATTTGTGTACCTGCTTTGGTGAGCAAAAATCATTTGTTGTTGGCTTCACAGATGCAGACTATGAAGGCCATCCTGACTGCAAGAAGTCTACTTCAAGATATATGTTCACGTTCACAAGTGGAGCAATCTCTTGGATATCTAGGCTCCAAAAGTGTGTTGCATTGTCTACTACAGAGACAGAGTATGTGGCTGCCACTAAGGCATGCAAAGAAGCTTTATGGCTTTCAAGTCTGGTAAGAGAGCTTAGTATTACATAGGTTCCTATCCTCCATTGTGACAGTTAGAGTGCTATCATGCTAGCACGGAATCCTATCTTTCACGCGAAGACAAAGCGCATATAGGTGAAGTATCATTTTATCAAGGATGTACTTGATAGTAAGAGCATTGAAATTGTCAAGGTACATACATATGATAACCCTACAAACCTTCTTACGAAGGGTCTTCCAACAGAGCGGTTTGCTCATTGCCACCAGATAATGGGGGTTGGATAGTATATGTGTATTTCAGCTTTGTACATACATAAACCAAACTGATTCTTTTCTCTACCTTCAAGCACGTTGCCTTTAGGTGGGAGGTTGTTGGAAATAAAGGCTCATCATGCCTTTAACGGTGTTTGAGTGTGAATGCACCCTTACGCTCATATACTTTATATCTATTATCTAAACCTAAAGTGGTACACCCGTCATTGTACGAAATACTAATTGTGTTGTGCTCTCACTCTTACTCCTCACTCTTTCTACTCTTCTATCTGCACTCAGTCTGCATAGCACTCAATCTCGATCCTAGCTAGGCTATCAAATACAACTAATTTTGGGATTAAAATCCAAGCAAAGAACCCCACACAATTAAATTTTCTTTGATAAGTAATGGAAAGGTCTTAGCACACGCGTAAGCATGGCTAGTATCTAATTCCAAACACACACTTTTATATTTTTATTTTTATTTTTAAATTTTCATCGGGATTAAAAATCCCCCCTCGATGTTGACGTCATGAACATCGAGATCAATATCAATTTACTTGCAACGACATCGCCAAACATTGGATGCTTGGCAGGCCCTTTTTCGCCCAATATTGAAGACACGAGCACTCAAACGGTCTTCAATGTGTCGTTGACAACCCCGATTTGATGTAGATAGACACCAATGTGAAAAGCCAAGCTCGTGATGGCAACCTTTTGATTTTGGTACACCCTTCTTGTAACTGACACATTGTACAATGGCCTAATCAGCTTTATATATGTGAGAGGAGAGCATCAAAGGATGCATTATATGTTGATACCACTATTATGGATGACACTGAGTGGTGGCATGCTCAGTTTGGCCATCTCAACTATGGTAGTTTGCTTCGTTTGAGAAGCAAATGTGGGGTGCTTGATCTTCCTCCATTGAAAGCACCTACTAAATATGTATGTGAGAGTTACACTCTTGGCAAAATGCATCATGTTTCGTTTCCGAGAAAGAGAATTATGCATGCTAATCAAAAATTACAACTTGTGGACAGTGTTTATGAACCCATGTGTGTTAAATCCATAAAAATATATTTGTATTTTGTTATCTTCATTGATCACATGACTTGTCATTGTTGGGCCTGCTTTGAGGCACAAATCTGCAGTTCTTGAATCCTTTCAAATCTTCTTTGCATTACCTCAAAATAGCAACAAACGCAAGTTGACTACTCTCCGTACAAATTGCCGAGGGGAGGGGGCGTGGGGTGGTTATATGTCACAAGAGCTTACCTCTTTTTTAGCTGAAAGGCACATTAAACATCAATATACCATGTCTTACACACCGCAACAAAACAGTGTGGCTGAAAGAAAGAATCAAACTTTAATGAAAATGGCATATTGTATGCCTTCACATGATAACGCTAAACCCAAAGTTTTGGCATGATTTGCCAAGTCACCCTCTTTCATCCATTTGGCATTCATTGGTGAATAATTTTAAAATTCCACCAAGTATCTCTTGGAAACTTTACCTCTAATCTTCCTTATTTTCAACTTGCCACCTATTGGCACAATCCCTTGCCGTGACTCCCTCCTACTCATATACAAAGCATTTGTTTGCAACCATTAACTCCTTGCATTGTGCAAGTGTTTTCCAAGTTTTTCCTTGGTGTTTTTCTCTCTCCTCAATCCGATTTTCAAATTTGCCCCTCTTTTCAACCTTTGAATACTTCTCGGACAGCTAGTCATCATCATCTTGAAAGCCTAAATCCTCTCCACGAATCAAAGCATCAATTGTATTTGCCATCTCTATAAGTTATGACACGCTGGTCACAATGGTCTTTATGCAAAATCCCCTAATTCCTTTACGCAACCCATAACAACACTTCTCCATTTGCTCATAAAGACAAATAGCTCAATAAGAAGTAAAGGGCAACAATACATCCCAAAACTTCTTATTATATTGCTTCAAATTTTAGCATTGTGATACATCCAACTTATTCCAAGCACTAATAATATCCACTTCAAGAGTGCTCGCCAACCAATTAGAGGTAAATATTCCCTTAATTTATACCCATGTTGATGATGATCTACCTTACATTAGAAGTGCAAACCACCACTGCAATGCATTTTCCTTCAAGAAAGCGGTTGCCTTTTGAATCTTAGAGAATTCGGTGAAATTGCCTTCCGAATAGGCTACATCAAATTTCTAAATGAAAGTCCAAGCTTTCAACCTATCTTATGTAGCATTGAAGGCCTCAAATTTCACCCCATTTCCACCCTCATCATAGCCCTTCGCTACCCCCTTGGGAGTCAAATTATCATAACTAACACCATAAGAAACATTTGCATGATCAACATTCATTCCTTGAGCCCCATAGATACCACGCGATACACTGCATTACCATACGTGCCACTTTGTGCCCCAGGTATCATATAGTATACCAATACTACCATACATGGGGTTTTGCATTCCACTTGCCATACGTAAATACATTGAGCCTTGCATTCCATGCATTGGCTGCTACATACCATAAGGAGTTGCACCATGCATCCCCATACGCACTCCTTGACCCACCATAGCATGAATACCAAGAGTACCCTCACTGCCCCATACTTGCATGCACGCTTCGCTATCCAAAATCCATTGCATTGGCACTACCAAGATGGCCTTGCGCTTACGCTTCTTGCCTACTGGCAGTGGTTGCTTTTGCTCATTCACAACATTGGGAGCATCTTGAGATGGCTTTGGCATTTCCTTCGATACATCTTGTCATCCCAAAGCTCTAGAGAATGACTTTCTCTTTCCACTTTTATTGTTATTGGAACAATACAAAACCAAGTAAATTGAGGATCTTTTAGTACTTACGCAAACATATCAACTGCTCTCCTTAAACGATCTTTGAATCAATCATCAAATTCTTCATCTTCTTGTTGATCATGAGCATTTAGTAGCCTAAGGGAGCCTATTTCTTGCTCTAGAGGATGGCTTCCTCTTTTCACCCTCGTTGTCCTTCTTGAAAGAATTCAAAAACTGAATAAACAAAGGACCCTTTACCAATTATACAAACATATCAATTGCTCTCCTCAAACGACCTTTGAACCGATCATCAAATTCTTCATCTTCTTGTTGATCATCAATGTTTAGTAGCCTAAAGGAACCCCCTTCTTGCTCTAAATCCAAATTTTCTCCTTGTTTCCCTAGCTATGTGTCCATTCCAAGTTTAGGCATTACATTTCCTCTATTACTTTGTGTACCTTCCAATGGTGAAGCATCATCATGACTTGAGCCGAAATCACTACATGATGACATACATCAATACTCTTCTCTATCATCTATAAGCTACAAAGAATGTAAAAATGACAATATTTTGAACTTAACCAACTTGATCAATTATCATCATGAAAATTAGAAGACAGACAGACAGAGAGAGAGAGAGAAGTTAACACCATGTTGAGAGGGAAACCAGCCCCTTCCTCTTTACAAGAATTTATTGAAACAAAAACACAAGCACCAAGTGCATGAACCATATACAAAAGGGCTGATTTGCTACAATAGAGATTTGCTACAATAGACCCTAATTTCTACAAACTCCTAGCAACAAATTGATTTTCTTCTTTAGTGCTTGGATTAGATCAAGCTAAGTAGAAAGTGCTTCTTAGATGAGAAATAGATAGCAAACTACAAAGCATATAACTAAAATTTTAGCATGAGAGCTTATTTTAAATGAAAAGAGAAACCAAGTGTAGAGACACTTGTCTCTTCAAAATGACACGCGTCCTATTTTAAATGCCGCATATCACTTTTCTACAAAAAGTATCTTCCAAACCTTCTACTCTAAAAATGTCCCAGATGGTTAAAAATTTAAGATAGCTGTTGAGGACAAATTTGTTCTTTGCAAAATTCCGAAGCCTTTGACACGAACAAAATTTCCATTTCAACAACTTCCAAAAATAGTAGCCTCCTAAATTTTAGGAGTCACCAAATTTAACTTCTGAATAGCTTTATTATATAGGTTTACCAATTTATGGAAGCATGTAGATCGAGTAGAGAGAGATTAACCTCTTTTGTTCATACCATCTAACTAGGGGATATAGAAAATGTATGCTCCTTTCTTCTTTGAATCGACTCGGACAAGCAGTATTTTTATTTCCATTATTGACTCTTGGAAGTACCTTTTCGAGACGTAAGTATTGGCTATTTTGAAGTTCAAATTTTTTCAAAACTATTGTATTGAATGGTATAAGAAATCCAATCAATCGATCTATTGGCTCATTCTTTGTTTTTGAATAGATTTGCATAATAGAAGATTCTCTCCTATTTTGATGAGAATCGAATCCTAATGATTGGAGAAACCACTTAGGATTCTAGAATAGATAGAGACTCCTATTGAAACTATTTCCTGCTAATCCCACTGCAAAAGGGAACAATGATTAAACTTGCTGCCAATGCACCGAATTCCTATACTCGAGTAGCATGAAGTCTAATTTTTCGAAAGGTAAAAGATTACTCTTTTGTTTCGTTACTCATAGCCGATCAAAATCCTTTTGGTAACAGTCATTTTTATGACGTACTAAAAACCTATAGAATTCGAAAAACCTGCGGAAATCTCCCGGATTGCTATCCATGGATCATAGATGAATCCTATTTATCATCTTTCCGGATGTATTCCAGCTAGGATTCCTTACTGCCCGGACCTTGCACCCACCTGAAACTAGGGGATTCCTTACCTCATATGTAGGAAATTGTTGTTTTTCTCCCCCCAAACCTGCAAAAAAATCTCCGTTCAATTTCGAGTCATTATTCTGATATGCTCCTTTTTTTCCATCCTTCAAGAATCCCACTGGCTAAGAACAGAATAAAAGAATTGAGAAAAATCTATTGCTGGTTCTTTGACTACGGTACCCCTATGAAGAAGTCTCACTAGATCTATTGAACCTCTTTGTATCGAATCTCTCTCGTTCAAGCGATGCACAAGGATTGCTACTGCTAGTAACACGAGGATTTCCAAGGCGGCGCTATTACCCCTCTCCCGTACGGAACCGCGCGGGTCTCGTAGGAGACGTGAACCCAACATTCATAAGTCAAATAGTTTAATAAAAGGTTTATAGCTAGAGAACGGACCCATTAAGGATTCTCCTTGATTTTGGTTTTTGAATACTTCAAAGAAGTAGCGAATCGATAGATTCCTACTGACTCCAAAAGGTTAGATAGGGAATATGAAGTTCTTACTTTGTTTTCTTCCACTTTTTCCACCTCATTCCTCCTCTCCATTGTATTTCTATGGAATAGATACTATTTGCTTATACTATTCTATTATAAGAAAAAAATGGAAAGTTTCAAGACCCAATGGAGTGAATGTTACCCGAACGTAGTAATTTATAGACATTTTGGGATCCAAAACTTCCATTTTCCTTGGAATCTCAACCTGTTGCAAATTGGGGAAAACCCTATCTATTTCTTTCTTTTTTTTTTCTATCGACCTTTTTTCGTTCACACGAGAATCTTGAGATATGCAACCAAATGGGCAAACGATGGGGATTGAACCTGCGAGTAATGGATCCACAATCCATTGCCTTGATCCACTTGGCTACGTCCGCCCCTCCCTTACTTGTTCTTGAAACGTAGAAGGGAACAGAATCTATTCTACAGGGTCATTCAATTGAGAAACGTTTCATTGGTCCATTTTTTGAATGGTAGATCCATCTCATAAAGAATGTGTTTTCGATTCATTGCAATGAGCGCAAGATTACAACCATTTCGTAAATTGAAATTTAAAAAAAATTTGGATGCTTCTTAGAGTTATAGAAGAGTATTATTCTAAATATTTTGAAGGATTCAAAATCGAGAGCCCATCGCGTGGAGTCACGGCAAACGATAACAATTCTTTCTATCTATTTGTTAGGACTCAGTTTCGTCTCAGTTTCGTGAAATACCAAGCATTTGAAAAAGAGAAGGCTTGGTATTTCATTATACTGTAGCACCAAGAAAGTATTATCCATTTACAGAAGGAGCTTCAATAGAAGCTAAGTCTAGAGGAAAGTTATGAACGTTACATTCGTGCATAACTTCCATACCTAAGTTAGCACGGTTGATAATGTCAGCTCAGGTGTTAATTACACGGCCTTGACTATCAACCACGGTTGATAATATCAGCCCAGGTGTTAATTACACGGCCTTGACTATCAACCACGGATTGATTGAAGTTGAAACCGTTCAAATCGAATGCCATGGTGCTAATACCCAAAGCGGTAAACCAAATGCCTACTACGGGCCAAGCAGCTAAGAAGAAGTGTAGAGAACGAGAATTGTTGAAGCTAGCATATTGGAAGATCAAACGGCCAAAGTAACCGTGAGCGGCTACAGTGTTGTAGGTTTCTTCCTCTTGACCAAACTTGTAACCTGCATTAGTAAACTCATTCTCAGTTTTTTCTCTGATCAAACTAGAAGTTACCAAAGAACCATGCATCACACTAAATATAGAGCAACCGAATACGCCAACTACACCCAACATGTAGAAAGGATGCATAAGGATGTTGTGGAAAATAATCATAAAATTGAAAGTACTAGAAATGCCTAGAGGCATACCGTCTAAGAAGCTTCCTTGACCGATTGGATAGATCAAGAATACGGCGGCAACGGCTGCGACGGGAGCTAAGTATGCGACAGCAATCCAAGGACGCATACCTAAACGGAAGCTTAATTCCCACTCACGACCCATGTAGCAAGCTACACCAAGTAGGAAGTGAAGAACAATCAGTGCGTAAGGACCACCATTGTATAGCCATTCATCAACAGAAGCTGCTTCCCAAATGGGGTAGAAGTGTAAACCTATAGTTGAAGAAGTAGGGATGATAGCACCGGAGATAATGTTGTTTCCGTATAGCAAAGATCCGGAAACAGGCTCCAAATACCATCAATATCTACTAAAGAAGCTGGAATGAAAGCAATGATAAATACAGAGGTTGCGGTTAATAGGGTAGGAATCATTAAGACACCAAACCATCCGATGTAAAGACGGTTTCCAATGCTAGTGATCCAGCCGCAGAAGCGACCCCATAGGCTTGCGGTTTCGCGTCTTTCTAAAGTTGCGATCATGGTAATTTTTGGTTTTCAAAATAATGAGTGATTCCCCAAGCGAGTGCGCTTGTTAACTTATACTATATCATGAAATTCTATTCATGTCAACTAATCTTGATCCTTCAACACGCAAAAAAAGAAGGGAAGGTCTATTGATATTTTGAACGCCTTTGTTTCTCATCCTTGTTATGCATTACGTATTCAATCTTCGATAAGAAAGAATTGCGGAGTTCTCTTCTGTATCTCATTGGGAACTCATTGGGAAGAGAAATGTAGATCATCCATTCACAACCAAATCAATATGGATTCCCAGCTCCTATAGAAACCAATATCCTAACATGACAAATGGGACTACAATATTTTGTCCATGGTGGGATTCTTTTCATGAAATGGAATGAAGAGTGGATGAGAGTGGTCTTAGAGTGACAATGGGATGCGCACAACATGACCTTTTATAGAGGGTTTTTGGGTATTTGCCCGATAGGCTAAATAAAAGCCTTTTAACCATAAATAAAGCTTTTAGGGGCTGAATTAAGGAGCAATAATTAGCATTAATGCATGTATAATATTTAATGCTAGCCTTGATTTTGGTTGCTCAACAACTATGCCTTTAGTTGTCAAGTGCACACCTTCTTTTAGGTGCACATAGGCATAATAGAATTAATCAATCATCCAATCATTCTCTAATTCCTTGTGAGCGTTGCACTTGGTGCTGTAGTTGGATACCATCATTAATGTCAATGGCATGCCATGGAGACACTTAAAAAGACATCCATGATCATCCCAAAACATCCCATGGGTCTTTTAAAATTGGAGAAACGGTATTCTATGGACAGCTACACAACATCTTGACTTAGAAACTTGAAAGGAAGATGGCCATCTCTAACCTCTTAAGAGAGCCAACACACCCAGGTTGTGTTGGGGGGCTAGCCAACTTCTGTTACATTCTTGCATCATCCAATACCCTTTCCCATAATCCTAAACAGAGAAACAAATACATGTGCACACACTAAACATGTACGCATGCACATTTTTATAATGAACATATGTTACTCAAGGGAAACCTCAAAAGGATGAAAAAACCATGAAAATAAGACTTGTTTAGAAATAGAAAGCACAAGTACCTGCCAGACATTGACAAGCTTGTACAACTGTTGCATCACCTGCTGGAGCACCCGCTCAGTACCTGAAACAACAATGGTAAAGAGGGCCTTGTCTTTGTTAAGCCCCACTGCCAACGACTCTATGTTGTAGCCCCTTCTAGCAAAGACTCCTGCAATGCGGTTGATCATCCCACTTTCATCCCCAACAAACACTGAGATGGTATGGCGCTTGACCCTATGAATATGAGTTCAGGGTCACATCTTCTTCATAAAAGCCAGCACTTGTTCGTGCATAAAAAGTTTTTGACAGCATCCAAGACATCACATGTTCAAACATTTGGCATGATGCACTGTCAGATTGTTTGTATTGAAAATTTTGCACAGTAATTATATTCTCTCTCTCTCTCTCTCTCTCTCTCTCTCTCTCTCTCTCTCTCTCTCTCTCTCTCTCTCTCTCTCTCTCTCTCTCTCTCTGTCTCTGTGTGTGTGTGTGTGTGTGTGTGTGTGTTTATGCATAATGGAATAGATTCAAATGCGATGCATGAATCAATAATCCTTAGGAGGAATTCAAACGAATAGAGAACTAAGACGTGCATGTTTTGGCGGAAATGCATGATGGCGCAGGTTCAATTGGTGTGTAATTAGAACCGTATACGACTTACTTGGATGGTAGTCTCCCGGGTAACGAATCAGGAACTTTATTGGGCAAAGAGAGAGCTTCTCCTTCGGCGAGCTTTGCGACACACAGCGAAGAAGAAGACCTCCGCCTGCTGGGAAGAGCAATGAGAGCGGTTCCTTGGAGGCTCCGAGCAAATGCGTTGGAGAGGGAGCTGCTGCAAGTTCTGTGAAGAGAGTGTGTAGAAGAAGAAGGCGTCGCCAGCAGGTCCGCAGCCATGACCCTGTGCTGGTTCCCCCTTTTGCTTTGTCTACTCGTTCCCTAAACCTTCTCGTTTCAAAATGTGAACGAGGGCCAAAGACCGAGCATTATACTCTGGCTCTCGGCTATTATTAAGCGATATGTGGAGATCGACTCTAGGAGGAGAGAGAGAGAGAGCGAGAGAGAGGTTTTAATAGAGAAGTTTTAAAGTCGAGACACAATCCAAAATGGCTTAAAAGGCAATATCCCACACAATCTAAGATGTGAAATTACCGTGAACCATGGTGGAATGAAACTTTTTTAAGAAACTATTCTACTAGCCATTGAGAGAGAGAGAGAAGAAGCACTTAGGCTCTTGCAATGCTTGGATAATTGGATACTTTTCCACTAACTAGTCCACTAAAGAGAGAGAGAGAGAGAGAGAGAGAGAGAGAGTGTGTGTGTGTGTGTGTGTGTGTGTGAAGAAGAAGAATTTGCGTAGACTCAAGCCCTCCAATATGTGGACAATTTATTCTGAGAAGACACGTATTGAAGGGCAAAATTATAAAATCTAAGGTACTTTTTCTGTAGTTACATTACAGCATTGACAAGTTGGACTCACAATGCCTCTTCTTGCAATCATGCCATAATAGGCACTTTTCGAGTGGAACTCCTTGTCCCCTTGCTTCACACTCTCCAAGTGCTTCACTGCAATCCTCATGTCATCTCCCAGCACGCTTGCGTACACTACACCAAATCCTCCTTTGCCCACCAATAGCTTGGAAAATTTGTGTGTTATGATTGATATACACTTTTCTTACAGTTTGCTCAAAATCTAAGATTGCTTAATCAATGATCTCAGATTGAAACTCACCGAAGCGTCGTACATGTTCTATAGACAATTGATGTTTTCGTCTAATTGCAAGCTAATTGAATACCATATACAAAAACATTGGGTGTGGTTGGCAAATTTTCTATCCAGGAAGGTGACGTCTCGTCCCAAGAAGAAGTGCATCCTTTGCGGCCAGTTAGAAGAGTTCATGGGCGTGCGATGGATGGAGTGCCTGAGCCAATCCACCACTTGGAAGGTACTATCCAATCTATACCATCAATACCAGAGGAAACAAGCAACCTTCCAGACTTACCTACAATCTTGGAGCCTAAGATGGAGGCAATGATCAATGCATTGATGCCCATGGATGTCGAGACTTCAAATTCGCTTAGAGAGGAAGCATCCATACCATTATATGATGGGTGCCGAGTATCTCGCTTGAAGACACTGCTTGTACTCCTAAGTGTGCAAGCAAAATACGGGCGGAGCGATGCAAGTGTGACCGAGTTGTTTACGTACCTTGTACGTACGCTTCATTGATTTCTTTTCGGCACTATCATTAAAAAGATTTACCCTTTTTCAAGGTGTTTTATGATTTTTTTTCAGGTTGCTGAAGTATCATATATTACCACTTGCAAATACCATGCCTGAGTCTCATGATAATACTCGACATGTTTTATGAAAGCTTGTCATGGACTACAAAAGCATCCATGCATGTATCAACAATTGCATACGGTTTGGAGGAGAATACGAGAGCATGGAGACATGTCTAAAGTGTGGTGCTCACAGGTATCGATAGGACTTGTAAGGGCAAACCATCCCTCAAAAAGTTCTTAGACACTTTTCGCTTATCCCCTGCATAAACCACATGTTTTGTACGTCCAGCATGGCAAACTTAACAACGTGGCATGCACAGAATAGATCCACAGATGGAGTTCAACGAATATCATCAAATTCATGTGCATAGAGCCACATTGACTCTACCTTCCCAGGCTTTGCCCCAGAGCCAAGGAATCTTCGACTCGGTCTTGCTATGGATGGCGTGAACCCATTCAGTCTGCGCTCAACTTATTACAGTGTGTGGTCTATAGTCCTTGTCAACTACAATATCCCTCCATGGCTTTTTACGAAGAAAGGACATCTCATCCTTAGCTTCCTCGTTCCCGATCGCTACAAAGTCAAAAATATGGACATGTATCTTCATCCATTAGTCAATGAGCTTAAGATTTTGTGGGAGGAGGGGGTCACAATGTAAGATATGAGCAAGCACGATGGTCGACGGTCTGCCAATATTCGAGCCATTCTTATGTGGACCATGCATGACTTTCCGGGATTTGGAGAGTGCTCAGGTAAGTAGGCTTTTATTCTCATTGGTAATATCTATCATAGCTTGTTCAAGTTTGTATTCACTAGATAGAGATGTTGGGACAGGTCTAGTTACCTCAGGTTATCATGCATGTCCATTGTGTGGGCCACAATTAGACTCCCGAAGGTCACAAACCATGAAGAAGATGGCATATCAAGAACACGCCGATTTCTTGCCCAGAGGGTCATGAACTTAGGGAATGTTTTCTTGGACAACCTCCAGCACGTATGAATGCCCAAACTGGTACGAGCTGAAAATGGTCCACACAGAGTCACATCCAAACGGAATGCAACTGTTCTCAGTTTTCTACGTGTTGCCATATTGGACCCACTTATAGATCAGATCCCATGCATATTTTCAAGAACGTGGAGCAGCTTGCTATGGGACCACATCACAGGAAAGAGAGACATTGTAGGGGCACGAATGGATTTGAAGAAGCTAGGCAAGATGAAGGCACTTTGGCTGCAGTCGAGTGCTGATTGTTGCTTGCAGCTACCTCGCGCTCCTTGGGTTTTGTCCACTAAAGAAGAGCACATTGTGAAGCAAATAGTAAAGTCCATCCGCACTTCGACGGGTATGATGCATCCTCTCAGGTCCCCGTTTTCTAAAGATGACCAATTATCAGGGCTAAAATTCCATGATTGGCATAAGATATGTCAGGTTTGTACTACGAATGGATTGTAAGTGGCATGCGTATTTCGCTATTTGGAGTGTAGTCGTTCATAATGCTCCCTCGTTTGTGGTAGTTTGTACTGCCGATCGCGATCGCAGGATGCCTTACTCCAAAAATATGCGGGGCAATTTACAGGTTGTCGACTTTAGTACAATGGATCTCACAAAAGGATATTAAGACATCCTCTATTGAATTCGCAAGGTGGGGAACAGTGGAGACGGTCTATCTCTTTGAGAAATACTTACCTATCAACATGCTCACGATACAAATCCACCTTCTTGTGCATCTTGTAGATGAAGTGGAGATTGTTGGACCTGTCCATACGCAATGGATGTTCTTCTTGGAGCGCTACATGAAAACCCTAAAAGGCGTTGTGCGACAATGAGCTCGGTCAAAAGGTAGCATGGCTGAAGGTTAGTTGGTGTCTGAGGCGCTAGTGCATATTTCACAATGGCTACCAACAGTGGGTTCAGACAACAGTATGCTATGGTCTCGCTGAAGGACAAAGATAGACTGGCCGGAGATGTGGTGGTTAGAAATGGGGTAGAAAAAAGAATGGATGCTGCAATGGAGGAGAAAGTGAATCGCTTTTGTATGTTGCACCATGCCTCTATAGAGACGTGGCTCGCTAGGTACTAGCAAGCTAGGAAAGATCAAGAGGAAGCGCGATCTGAATTTCAACGTAGTACGCGCCATCGACCGATTCGATATCCCAAGGGCATGGAGGAGATGATGCGATTTATGTCAACGCGATGGTTGTATGGAGCTTTGACCACAGTGTCTCGCGAAGGGACGGAGGTCTCAACTGAAAAGTGGGAATTCTCGAGGGGATGTAGTTCAAAGGTGATGGCATGTTTAGGATTTGTCGTATCTATATTTTATATGCAACAACTAATCGAGTGTTTCAATGTACAGTACAAAATATATAGTGCGGTATGGTCACACGGATGGCATTTTCATGTGGAGCGTATTAACAAAATGCACTCCACAACAGATTGTGGTATCATGGCAAGGTTCGAGCAAGAGAGCCGACGACGAGCAACGGATCCAAACACGGTTATAGATGAGATGGAGTATTTTGGGAATTTTCAAAGTGTTGTCACGGTGGATTATCGTAGCTTCTCCATGATCCTATTTGATGTGCAGTGGTTCAAAGTGGTACTTGAAGGAGCTGGAGCAATAGTTCGACGAGGTCCATCTGGGTTTCTCGAAATAGATTCCGAAAAAACATGGACGAATTTGCGCGACACGTTTATGTTGCCGGCCCATTGTGAACATGTGCATGAACTCATGTGTTTTTTAATTGTATTACAACATGGAACATGTCACAATAGTTAAATCTCTCTTATATGTGATTGTGAATAGGTAATTTTCTATTCAAACCCTCGACAATCTTGATGGTGGTACGTTATACCTTCAACTCCTCGAAGTGCGAAACTATATGATCAAAGCGATGTTTCGAGCATATATGAGGACACTATGTAAATAGAGGGGTCGATATTGCAAGGGGTGGAGGTCACCAAAAGCTTGGAGCATGTAGAAGAGCCAACATCAGATAACAATGATGGAAATACAGGAGTCCAAGAATTCTTTGAGAACAAGGTAGACTCATCCTTTTGTGGTCACATGTCTATCGACCTTCTAATGTATGTGGAGTTGTGTCAAGAGATTGACATGGGACCATAGGGTACTTCATACTTAGAGTATCCACCTACTCAATTCATTGACGAATTGCTTATAATTGTACATAAGATATGCATTTTAAGTAATATATTTTTTTAAAGATTTATATTACCGTGCTTTGTATTATTTATATTGATTATGCTATCATCAATTTTTGTTTGTACAGGTGAGCTTTATGGATATTTAGATCATCACGATGAGTCGAGGGATGAGCGACGAGGAGCTACATGAGATCTTCACACGTATGTCTCCAGATCAGATGGAGAGATTCAGAGATATGGCGGACCAAGAGCTGTCTTGGACACCATCTAGCCGCTTTATTAGATTTACTTCGGCGCGCTCTGATGCTTCAATTTCTAGCAGATGAGGTTGACGCTCCAGACTTGGGCCAGACAAGGGGAGTGGTTCAGGGGGATGCTGTGAAGATCTGGATGCAGTGAGCCCGCGGTCGGCTCAGGATACAGGTGCTACTCCTCGCTCTCATGGTGGTTCAAGAGAGTGTGGCTCAGATGGTTACTGTGGAGGTACCGACGCAGTGTCTCCGTCTCATCGTTCTGTTGGAGTTGCGTCACCTCCGAGATTTGTTACACCTATGGAAACGTCTACTCCAATACTCCGGCTTTTGCTCAGTCGTCCGCAGGTGGCACCCCTATGGGTGTTACTCCGAGAGATACTACCTCTGTAGGTACACCAGATGTACCTGGGTCTCCTGGATATGCCCAGGAGCGTGGTCGCAGGTGGGAGAGGACCCATCTTAGGCATACCCCAGAGGGGTATGCCTACCTTGTAGATGATAGGTCAGGAGCCATCATCATGAATGATGAGGGAAGGAGGGTGATGGCTCGCATGAGAGAGTTGTGTCAACAAGTTTTTTGGCACAATATCTTGGATCATTGGGAGAACATACCGGAGGGGAGCAAGGACTATATAGTAGCATCCTTGCATGAGGAGTTTTCGGTATGAGCCGAGCAGATAGGTTTTCTACGGGCTGGATGATGGAGTGCATGTGTGCATACATGTCACACAAATGATCGGATGCACGTAAGGCACTCAAGAGTGGGGCTTCAAAGCTCGAGTGGCTAGACGTGGATGACTGACGCCGACTCAGGGAGGAGGCTACAGATTCTCCAAGACGTTGGAGATAGCAGCGTGAGGCGGCGAGGGCACGACTAGAGGCCGGAGTGGTTCATCATCTTGGGAGTGGAAACCACAGGACATATCTCGAGGACTTTGTAAGTTTTTCTTTTGTTTTGCTTGCTTATTTTTTTGCAATATCCTTTGTACTGACAATCGTGTTTCTAATAATTGTGTTTTATTTTCTTTGCAGTACTCCATTACAAATCGCGATCCCACCAGCCTTGAGACTCGATATGCAAAGAGTCAGAGTCTCACTGCATTGATCGACCGATTGTATGGATGCGATGGCCCTGTAAGTCACTCATCTTTCTTGTCCGTAGTTAGTATGTTTAATTAGAATGCATTATTGTATGGTGGACTGATGTGTAGTCGTTTCTTTTTTTCAGAGCTCGTTCAATGACGAGTGTTAACCCCAACACGAAGAAAGCAAAAGAAAGTGGAAAAGACGCAGGGCAAAGGCGGAAAAAAGGTAGCCCGTTTGAAGAAAGAATAGGAAAAAAGACCAAAAGCGCAAGGGCAATCTTAAATGTCCAAGGCAAATGCAAAAGGGGAAAGGCGCACCCTGAAATCTTGTAAAAGAGCGCCGAGCTCTCACCTGTGCAATTTGTAAATGTAGACATGCGGTGGAAAGGAAGCTAGGAAGATAGAATGACAATGAGAAAAGGGGCCTAGGCTAATGGCCGGCCATGTAAAAAAGGGGGATGACCGCCCATGGCAATTAGGGCATGTATATAAAGTTGAAAAGTGAATGAGAAGCTCATTCTTGTGTGTGGCAAAAGCTTCTTCTTCTTCTTCTCTTGTTTCTTGCCTTCTTGCTTGTGCTTGAAAGAGGGATTGAGAGAGTGTGAGGGAGTGAGGGAGTGATTGTGTGAGAGTGAGGGATCTTGGAGAAGAAGCTCTCCATCTTCTCTCTTCATCTTCTCCTCCTCTCTTCTCTTCTCTTGTCTCGCGCATGGCTATGGAGAATGAAGCTCATGGGAGAGGGATTGAGGTTGCTTAAGCTTGCCTCAAGGATCGTGGAGCTACCGGTATGCAAGAGAGAGGAGGGTACTCGATCGAGCATCAAGGTAAGCTCACTACACCCGTAAGGTAGGCATTGCGCGTCGGCTATGTGAGAGGTAGCCATGGTTGCTCGGTTCAAAACACTTGAGCAATAAGTGGTCCGTAGGTCTCGAGGTAGAGCTCAAAGTTCCCCTACATTTTGGTTCCGTTGCCGGGACTTGACGGAATCGAGCCTTGAGCGCCACGCGCATCAGATCGAGCATGGAAGTAGGGTTTGTAGCCTGAACCAGTGCTCGAGATAACTAGGAGATTTATGAGGTTTTAATCCGTGGAACAGGTAAGTATTTGGGTTTGTTAGAAGCATTAGATTAGGACTACTGTTCTGCATTTCTGTTTTTCATATTGCCTGCACTAGATTAAGGTTAGATTAGGGTAAGAAAAGAGAAAATAGGGGTTCTGGTTGCTGCTGGAAACAGAAAAACAGGGGCCCAAATTCAAGTTTTTGGGTGAAACAAGGACAGGGAACTAGCTGTAAGGTTCTGCAGTGCTGGGAAAGGACCTTAAGAGGCTTGGGAAGCCAGGACATACCTCATTTCTTTAGTTGGCCTCGTGTATGTGTGTGTGTGTGTGTGTGTGAAAGAGAGAGAGAGAGAGAGAGAGAGAGAGAGAGAGAGAGTTTCTGGTTCACAGGACGAGGAAACGCGACCCCGATTCTAAGCACATTCGATTTGTGCTGCTTCAGGTGAGTCCGGTGTGTTCCATTGGTGCTCTAATCGGTTATGGGAAGTTTGTGGTGATTGAGTGCAGCAGGCATTAGGAAGGATTCAAACGCGTCGGAATTGCACCCGTCGTCGCTGACGCAGTCGGACCAACCCACAATGATCCGATCCCCAGAATCGGACAACCCGAGTTCTGGAGTCGGACCGTCCGACTCCCAGGATTGGACCGGTCCGACTGAGAGAGAATCAGACCCACCCGATCGAACGTGCCACATGGCACTCGGATTGCCCCTTAGAATCAGACCATCATAGTCGGACGATTGGGGCTGGGCTCGGACTAGTCCATAGTCGGACCACTTAAAAAATAGGACCATCCTCCTGGTCCGATTCCCAGAATCGGACCAACCCCGTCCAACTGTTAGAGTCGGACCAGACTGGTCCGATTGCCAGAATCGGACCGTCCGACTCCCAGAGTCGGACCAGCCCTGTTCGATTCCCAGAATCGGACCATCTTGACAGAACAAAAAGATAAGGATCTTTTGCTGACCTTGCCACAGACTTGACCCCAGGACGCAACCCTGAACACCCCCAGGACCCAGTTCGGCCATTAGAACCTCAGAGATTAATTGAACTCAGGGTGCGGAAAGACCATAGAATAGCCGGGAACCGAGTTGAAAACTCAAATTAGGCTAAGAACGTGGGTAGAAACAAGGTGGAGTTTGCATTAAACGCTTTCTGCATCGGCATTTCACTTTTGTGCTCCACTAAACCTGCACAGCAAGAAAAGAGAAAAGCTTGTTTTCGCACCAAGCACCACGAAAGCACTAAGCACAACGTGTGAGTAAGGAGCGCCGTTGCTTTCAAATAACAAGGAACACATCTGGATATCTAATAACATTAAGGAACCCACTAGTAGGAGAAGACCCCAAGACTTCGACAGGTGCCTGAGCGCCCTACTAGTAGTACCTGGAGAAAACACGAAGACACAAGAAGCAACAAGATAGAGGAGTGGAAGCTGCCGGAGCTGATTGGATTCATTGACAATCTTGTGGAGCTGGAAGCAGAAACAATGTCAGGATCAAGAGGCGACCAAGGGGAAGACCAATTAGACTTAGGAGAATTTTCAATCTCGGTCCAGGAACTGGTACACGACTACGATCTACTCACCAGGACTGAGATCCAAGGTAGACCTGTAGAGGAAGTGGTGGCTAACCTGGAAGAAGAGAGAAGAGCTATCAAGAGAGCACTGGAAGGCATAATTGCCTACAACCATGAGCAAAGGGCTAGAAGGCTGCAGCAAGACGTGGATATGTACGAGGCTAGACGAGTACTAGACCTAGCTAGGGCAGCAAAGTCCGGATCGAACGTAGAGAGGGAACGGGCAACAGAAGCTGGCATGATGTTGAGTGAACTGGTGGCAAAGCGACTCATGGACAATACATCCGTGGAACAAAGTCCTACTGCCCTAGCCACCGCGCTACTGTCAGGATTGGGAGTCACGCAAGGGGCTAAAGGGCAGGCTAGAATCCCCATAATAGCAAAACAACTAGCTCGATACGAACCTAGCAGTGACCCGTACAGCTTTATGGAGCAGTTCGAGCAAGTATGTGAGGCAAACGGTCTTACTGACTCTGCGCAGCAAGCTCAAGCCTTCGGCCTGTGCTTAGGCGACTAGGGGAGGACCTGGTACTCTAGTCTGGATGACGCAGAACGTACAAACTTCACTCGCCTTAAGGGCCTCTTCATCAAGAGGTTTTCGAAGGCAGGGTATTAGGATAACCTCATTGTTAGATTGATGAATATCAGTCAAAGGGAGAAGGAGGACGTTAGAGATTACGTCACTCAGATGTGCAGTCTCTACAAGAGAATCCCTGCCAATGAGCGGCCTACCGAGAGGGCAGTGTCTACGGTGTTCATGAACGGGATTCGGAGTGAGGAGCTCTACAAGGCTTTGGCCAGTAACTCCACCTTACAACGAGACGTGCTAGCTCCGGTCTTCGAGGAGGCAATACGCGTAGATGATCAACTTAGGGAACATAGCATGAGGACTACCAACCGAGATAGTGCAAGCCAGAGGGACCCTGAGAGATCAACCACCTTAGGGGAAAAAGCAATTGCTAGCACGTAGGACAAGAGAAAGAGTGTAGACCACGACCAAGGGACGGCAGAGATGAGAATGGAGATTGCGCGATTGCAAGAGCTCGTTAGAAAGCCTGTGAGATCGCATGTACAATGTGTATACTGCGGCGGCAATCACCTCCCAGTGGAGTGCCAAGATTCTAGATCTCGGCCGTGCTCAAACTGCGGTAGATTCAGACATGATGCAGTGCATTGCATAATGCCGAGGAGGCTCCCATATACGCAGCAGTACAACCCTCCATACTTAGGTAATAGGCCATCTAATTTCTTTGGCAGGGGAACCCAGTTAGCTCTTCCAGCACCAATTGACCCAAGACCTGTCGTGCCTAGGCTGGAGATGAACCCAACTGGTATACCCAGGCTACCAGGGCCTTTTGTGACTCACCCACCTAGCGATGCTCCTGTTCACTTTGTGGAGGAGCCTAATGAGGAAGAGACATATGTCAATCCGTACATATCCTATGACGAGGAGGGCAACCCAGTCCTGATGGACTATCGGCCAGTGCCGGTGATGGCTTTAGGAAGAGGACGAGGGAGAGGCTTTGGAGGGCCTAGCCAGGATCCAGTCACATGCTGGACTTGCGGCCACCCAGGCCACATTTCATCATGCTACCCAAAGCGAGAACAAGCTAACAAAGACAAAGCAGATCTCCGATGCACAGAGTGTGGAATCACACATCTGTTTCCTGACTGTCCTAGGCGGAAGCCATCAATGAGCGCTGCCAACATGCCATTGGTGCCTTTGGGGCTCTTTGGAGTTGAAACTTTCGGTAGTAAGGATACGCCCATCCCACTACATGCTATGACGCGAGCTCAAACAAAACAAGCAGGCATCTCCTTGCCAGGGCCAAGTAACCTTGATGCAACCTCAATAGGGAAGAAAAGCTGGAGGAGACGGAAAAAGAGAACCGATGTGAAGATAACCCTTAAAACCGAGGAAACGACTACGCTGGTAACGGGAAAGAATGTCATAGACACAGAGGCAGAGACCTCGGCTCCTAAGACAACAGAGCTAGGGAGTGCCAAGGTAGGGGAATATCCCCATCCCAAACGGCAACTCGAAGCTATAGCCAAGGTCAAGGAGTGGGTCAAGGACGCCCAAAAGCACCTCGAAGATGCTGAACCCATATTGGAAGACCCTATGGATGACTTCTCCAGTGTTAGCACACCAGTCTCACCCTCAAAACCACAGGCTAGGAGCATGCCTGCACCGCTAGGAGCGACTCAGCAGCAAGGCCGGGGGGAAGCTTACCAGGGCAGGCAGAATGCATGGCCTAGAACTGCCATCCTTAGAGGAAGACAAGGGTCCAATAGCCTCCTCATAACTTTGCTATCCACTCCAGTAACTCTAAGCTTGGAGGATCTGCTTAGGCAAAATCACTCCTTGTGGCAGGAGTTAAAAGACTCGATCGAGGGACATGCAGGACTTGCGGGTGCTAATTCGCAAGATCGTGATGCAGTTACACGGATCCCAAGTCTTTGCACATCAATGCTTTTTGGGAGGGCACTGAAATGCACACAGTTTTGCCCGTCCTAGCCTTAGGAGACATGACTCGAAAAGGAATTGTAGACACAGGCGCCGGTGTTAGTGTGCTAAACCATGCGGTCCTAGAGGCATGGGGAAACCCTCTTGTAGAGACTACTAGATTCAATGTCACGCTTGCAAACAGAATGAGGGTAAGACCATTTGGGGTCTTAAAGAATTGGCCGGTAAAGATTGCCAGTGTGCAATTTTCGGTAAACTTCATTGTCATGAAGGGAGTGGATTACGACATACTATTAGGCCGACCTTGGATGAGGAATGCACGAGTCATAGAGGATTGGGGCAATTGATTGATTTTCCTAGGGAACAGAACTAGTGCAGTGAGGGTAGAGATGGACACTTGGACGACGACACCTGTCGACCTAGCTGCCATCTCGGCTCTGCTAAAAGGCGATACTCAAACGACCAAACCTTATGGATCGCTCACTAGATATATCCCTTTCCCTGAGGATGAGAGGGATTGGATGCACGTGTTGGCAACCATTGACCTACCATTCTCGGATGAGGAAGGACCACATCAGCAGCCTGCTAAAACCGCTACCATGCCAACTAAGGAGCCAATTGTGCCGCTTTGCATGATGGCAGGAAGCTCACTCAACCCAGGCAAACCAGCCTCGTCTCGCATCCCCAACAACAAACTAGAGCTTCAGGAAATGGTAGAGTATCTGACCAATAAATTGGACGGCAA